>NC_135774.1:12236609-12836609 GCF_028453695.1 Augochlora pura | reverse complement strand
TGGATATCCTCGGGTACCACGAGGATCCTTTGTATCAACGGCAGCCTTCCACGGCGACCGCGAGACGTTCAATCCCGGCACGGCGACGCGTGCAGATGCGCGTCACGCGTGTTACGAAACGGCTCGATTGTTCCGCGGCGCGCGGCGTCGATTTCGCAACCGATCGCGGCCGACACGAAATAAAAGTTTGCCAACCGGCTGGCTGCTGACTGCTGGCTGGCTGGCTGGCTGGCTGCAAAGCCTCGTTAAAAACACACTGGGGCCTCGATGCTGTTTTATCGGCTGTACGTAGATCGCGATCGTACGGGCCACGATCCGGCGGCGCGCAGAACCCCGTGAGAAAACGTCGCCTCGCGCCGAATCGGAAATCATAATTTCGATAACGAATTATTTATGATTATTAGCAGCGGCGTTGTGCAACGGACCGCGTTTCATGGACTATTCGCGAACGGACGATAATTAGAAAGAGATTTACGGCCGCCATTAAGCCGTTCGTTTATTATATTCCGCGGAGAATAAAGGCCTTGGATGCGGCTCCGTCGCCGACCATGTAAAACCCGTAATCGCGCCCGATTGTTTGCGAATAATGCTGGATCGGCGGGATGGTTGCTTTTTCGGGGATGAATCGGAAGACGGACGATCTTTGGGGAAATACGCGAGAATGTCTTTGTAGATAAATTTCAGTTATTAATTATTTTCAGGTATTTGTCTTACTAGTCAAAGAAAAATTATATTTGCTATACTGTGGATTTTTATATATTTAAATCGCGAGCTGATTTGACAGCCTCCTTTTTATTTTATTTTAAAAAAAAAGAATATTTGAAGAGAGAAGAATTTTTTAAGTGACAATGGAAATTTGCTTTCAATTCTTTTGTATAATTACGAAAATGAGAATTTACTTAAAAAGATCTACAGTATAATTGTGATAAATATTTCATTTTTAAAATGAGAAATCGTCCACAACATCCTCTTCCTTTTACGAGCACTACAATAATTTATAAAACAAGCTCACAAGAATAAACCAAACACCTAAATCTGTCACAGACTTTGAATAAATTCTGATTTGAATAAATTAAATATAATATATAATTTAAGTAATATAAGTTAAAAATGAGCTTCTAGTAACCTAACATAAAATTGACGTAAATATGAACTGTATCATCTTCTGATTTCCTTGAAAATTACTGCAAATAGAGCTATTTATTTTTCTTGCATATATAAATAACCAAAATAAAGATAGAGTGGACGGATCCGTGGAAAGTTAAAAATTAGTTCCTAGTAGCCTAACCAAATAATTCACTTAACCATAAACTACATCATCTTCTGATTTCTTTTAAAATTACTACAAAAAAGCTATTTATTTTTCCTGTAAATAAAAATAACCAAAATAAAGAAAGAGTCGACGGATCGATGGAAAAGTTCGATTGCAAATCCTGCAAAGAAAGGATTAACCTTGTGCGCGGTACGACGAAGGTGGAAGCTGCTAAAGAGCCGAAACGAGCGGAGTTTCTCGCATCGGGCCGATACGACGGAGCCATCGAACAACGGTGACCAACGGTTAAATTAGAGTCGTACACGGGGATCTAGCGTGGTTTTGCCGCCGGTGTAATCTCGATCTCGACCGAGAGGTCGTTTATCCTCCCTCGAGCTATGCGCCGAAGAAATGTCCGGCTTCGTTCTCACGTGGGCCAGCGCGCGCTCGCGCTCGCTCGCTCTGTCCGCGATTTACGTTGCGCGCGGCCGTTAGAGGACGATCCGAAACACCGGGCAAGAATGCTTCGCCGATGGATATTATGGGTTCGCCGTTGCCCTAACCGCGGCGGGAACGCATAAATTTCAACTATTCCTTCGGCTCGGGATCGGCCGAAGCCCGACGGTGAAACTCGAGACGCGGGACATTTTCGAGCGGATGCCTCTCTCTCTCTCTCTCTCTCTCTCTCTCTGTGTGTCCGGCTATAGAGGCGAGCTTCCCGCGTTTCGTCAGTCAGAACTGTTGCAATTCGCCTAACAGCAGTGGATGATCGCGGGATGGATAAAACGAAAACGGGGAGATTGTTTGACATGGTTTCGATTTGGATAAATTCGACGCTTCTAGATAGAAATTAACTCCAAAAATTGTTACAAAGTGATTTAACCTCTTCAGGGATGAATTTTTATAATAGGGAATAATCTATTTAATTTTTTAATTTTTTATTTATCATCCATTTCGTTTCATTCTATGTTTTTTTGGTATTTCCGAGAGATTCTGTAGCGAATAATATTTCAACTGATTTTGTTTTTTTTTTATGCTTAGAACAAATATAAAATGAATTGAATTAATTTGCGTTAAGGCGATTGCTATACCATAGAATTCTGCATAAAGGTTACTTTTTGAGATTTTTGCAGATTTTAATGGAAAATGACTCGTTGAGTATTTTATTTTGACTTTTCTCTGTCTATTAAAAATGCAAGCATTGAATTGTAATAGTATAGAGTGATTACACTATACTATTAAGTATAGACTAATAAATAAGATATCACGATGTAAAGGATACTATTCATTAAGCTACTGTTCACGAACATATTAATAAGTACTAAATCTTCACACTTCTAATTCGAAGATAATTATATCAAATAATTGAACACATTTCTTAATCCAACTGTGCAAAATTGAACTATGGAACTTCACGTAAATTCTCATTATAAAATCATAATTTTTCAAAACATTGAACTAAGTAAAATGTAGTGTCCTCAATCAAGAGGTTAGACATTATAAAACGAGAATAACGATGCTATTATGCCTTGGTAATTTATGCGTTTCCTTCCATTCGAAAGATCCGTACTTGCCATAAATGCATAAATAAATTCAGTCACGTCATCGTTCCACGCAATCCACTTTCAATGTTACGTTAAGAGTCCTACAGTATTCTAACTCTCTCGCACTCCAAATACCAAAATAACATCATTCGATTAAATTAAAATAAAAATTGTTTTCGATAACTAATTCCACTGTAACATTAATTCATATTAAATTGCTATTACGTTTCCCGCCTCGATAATTGGCCCACGACTGCCCCCACCACTCGAAACATAGCACTCGCGTTACTCTAATTGCCTCCACTCGTTAAACAACCATATACCATCGTCCCTGCGCGACGGCAAATAAAGACGCCGTTAAAATTTCCCAGCAACATTATAAAACGTATAAACCGTGAAGCACCGCGTCGCTCGCGCTAGAATTTTCATAGCGCTCGGCTGGCAACGGTGGCGCGAGCGACAACCATACCGGCGCTCGCAACGAAGAGACAAGGCGTCAAGAAAATTTTATGCAGTCCATAAATCACAACTGGAATACCCGTAGCACTATGGTGCCAACCTCCGCACACCCACATATGATCGAACGACTCTAGAACCCGCTCGCGTTAAAACCTGTCGCGTGCGCGCGCGCGCGGCCGCAGTAACTGTCGCGCGAATATCGCAAGAAATACGGAAGCCGCCGTTCACGAAAGACAATTATACGCGGGATCGTCGTCGTCGTCGTCGTCGTCGGCGGCGAGAATATTCAAGCGGGGCAATGTAATCTCGCCGGCGTATCACGAGGTCGGCGAACACACGAGTCACAAACACTGGACACTAATCCATCCCGCGGCACTATCTCGCACTCGCGAAGATATCGGTGGCCGTACACGAACAGCGGCGTCCGGGGCGGCCGCGGCGTCGGTGAGATCCATGGATCGTGGATCCGCGCGCGCGGACGTGGAATCAGCGCGAACCCGAGCGGCGGAGTTTCTCACGAGCGCGGGGACGCGACAGAGAAGAGCCTCTCTTACGTGCTCTCGCACGTATCCGCGTACTACGACTGGCCGAGCAGCAACAGCAGCAGCCGGTGATCGTGCACGATCCTCGCCGACTCTCCGCGCGCGAGTCAACGATATTCCTCGTAAATATTTACATCGCTCCGGGAGATAGATCCGTTCCGACGATCCCGTAGATATCAAGAACAGAGCGGCGAAGGGAGAGAGAGAGAGGGGGGGGGGGGGGGGGGATCCCGCGCAGACCGTTTTATTCAGTCGTTTCCGCGCGCGTCTCGGCCTCGGGAGCAACAATAAAACTGTTACCGGGCCCGGATGCTAACGACGCCCGGTTCTATGATTTAAGGGATCGGATGGCACACTACCGGGGGCTCGATCGAATTGGAACGGGTCACGGGTGAGCCGGCCAGCTTCGATTTCGACACGACGCCGTGCGGCGCGGAGACTTCGGGCCGGGCCGAGCACCGGGAACAATGTTACAAGCGGCCGCAAAGTTTCGTTTAATCGGTTTACGGGAACGCGAAGTTTCGTCATCGAGAACGGCGGTGGGAGGGTGGGAGGGAGGGAGGGAGGGAGGGAGGAGAGCCCGGTTCGGACGGATCGACGGCCCGGATCAGGCTCTGGAACTATGCGCTCTCGGGTAAAACGGTCTGGGGCACGATCGATGCCGCGACTCTCGCGGGAGACGAGCGAAACTTTGCCCCTTGTGTCCTGAATTACGGTTTTGTCTTTTCCGCCGGCCTTTGTCGGCGACGCTGCCTGCCGGAGGACGACTGACGGGGATCAATGCAAATTTTCTCCATTGATCGACGATGCGAAAGATGCGGCCCCGGGGTTTTGTTTGCCGCTTCGAGAACGGTGTCGGCGGGGTTCAAGAGGACGATCGGAGGTTCAAGCGTGTCTGCGAACGTTTCTAGTGATGGAGACGAAGACGTTTGTATATTCCAGTTGTTGGGGGATTCGTTGAGGATCGGGTACGAATTTTTGTGTAAAACGGTGCAGGATTGTAGAAACGTTTGCAAACATTCGACAGTCGTGAGCTGGCAAGTAAAGTAGCGATCGCTTAATCCTTTGCTCTCCAGGCCATTTTAACCCTTTGCGGACGACGACTTTTTCGACCGAGTGAGATAACAGAACGAGGCGATTTTCTCAAATGTGTCCAGTGTCTTGTATATAAATTATTTTAAATTGTATATAATAGAAATATAATTTATATACAATTACCCTAATTTGTACATAATACAAATATAAATTACTCAAGCGAGACGACGTGGCGACCGAAAGTCGCCTCTCGTCCGCAAAGGGTTAAGCCCAGATCTAAAATAGCTATTTTAACCAGCTGCATTTCCATTTTATATAACTTAGTACAATTTATGTATATGAGATTGAGTCTAGTGAATCATAAAACTGTTACGCTTTTAATAATCTTTTAAATAGAAGGGTCTTTGATAATGTCAAAAATATTTTGGAAATGATGTAACGATTTTCAAAGGCGCCATTCGAGTGCTAAGGCTTAAAATAGGTTGAATCTAGTCAAGGTAGGAGTGTAATTCGTTTTGAACAACTGTTTGATTTCTTGGTAGCTAGAACATTGGTTGTAAGAACATCGAGTGTCTTCAAACAGCAAGAAGCGCTCATGTTAACCATGAAGTCACGTATGCAATATTATTAAAAATTTCAGCAAGTCTTCTCAAAATGAAAGCATATTTCGTTCTCAAGAATGTCTTACATCCATCTGCAACATCTTGAAGTCTATTACAAGCAAGATCAAACAGAAGACAGTCGCGCCGATCACGAAGTTACAAAGGCAATATTACCCAGAATTGCAACAAGTTTTCTCAAAATGAAAACATATTCCATTCTCAACAACATTCACGACAACCACGAAGTTACAAACGTAACATTAGCCAGAATTGCCTAAAGTACTTTCATCACGCGAACACGTTTCCTTTAAAACGGCCATCTTCCTAATAAAAACTTTGACTCTTCTCAAACCATAAAATACATCGATTACGATCGTAAACTCACGAACCCGCGTGTGCAGCGATAACCGCGCATCGATCTTCCCAAGACTTTACACGTACACCGTTCTCAACGATATCTGTACATCCTTCTGGAATCTATATGGCATTCGTCAAATAGACAGCAGCGGACATTTGTCACAATCATGTAGCCACGAACGATCATACGCAACACTGGCCAGAATCGAATCAAATATTTTTAACATATCGACATGTTTGATTTCGTCCATCACGGGTGGATCTTCCCGCGACTTCTTAACCCCTTGAGCTACGACGTCTTTCAGAACTACGTCGATTACCACTTTCTCGTCCTTAATAATTTCCTTGATAGACAATGATAATACGCGATGATTTTTTTTCCCGTTTATCTACATTTACTTCCATTCCCAGATTTTGAAATTCAAATTTCGTTACGATTTAATCAAAATTATTGGCAATCATATTTATCGAATCGTACGTGAAACTTCCGTTAGTCTGACTCGTTACTATAGTGCCAGGGGTAACCTTTTACCTGCGTACGAGGTGTATACACGTCATAAGGAAATGGCAATCTTACATGTTATAATAAAAATACTTCTACGATTTATCTCATAATACTTATGGTAACATATTCATAAATTTTGCACACTGTAGGCTAATTCTAGAACAATTATCATAAAGACTACACTCAGCGCAATCGATGAAACGCGTAGAAAAATTTATCTTCAAAATATATCGACGCAGCTAAGTGGTTAACAACAATTCCGAACACCGTCGCGCAGCAACAGACATTAGTCACAGCAGTCGTCCAACGCGAGCACATAAAAGAAACGATTACTAAATATCCTCCAAGAGGCACTTTGGGTACCTTTGGGATACCTTTAGGTACCTTTAGGGCACCTATCTCCAGGACACAAGGGGTCAAAGGACGTCCGACCATAAGCGCGAGAGCGGCGACGAAACGGCCGAGGAGACACACGGTCGCCGATCGAGTCGCAGCCAGCGAAGTGACAGCCGGTGATTACCTCGGGGCTGGCAATTTTCCGCGGACACGGAAATGCCTCGAGCACGAGCTAGGCTCCGAAGACCACTCACGCGACGAGCGTGCGCTTACACGTATGCGCGTACCGCAACTGGCTCTGCTCTCGCGGAGATCGCGCGGAACACGGGGCCGGGAGCGGGCTCTCTCGGGCCTCGAGACCGTATGTCGCATGTTCCGTTCCCCGTTGCACCGCTCTGGAACCGACCTCTTCCACGTCATAGGTGATCGTCGCCCGCGAACGACGACCGCCGCCGAACGTTTTCATTGTTGCCGCCTCCTATCTTTGATCGTCTCGCGCGAACGCCGCGCCGGTGCTACCAGCCGACTTTTTTTTTCTCGTAGAACCTCGAATATCGAAACGCGATTCCATTGCGTTGCAACTGTTTGTGCAACTGCGCCCGTGGGAGTCTCTTAGTCACGTTCCTTCGCTGGTTTCTGATCACTGGCGCGGAGTCATTGAGACGTTCGAGGCGAGTGATTGATATCTCGATAGGACGTGTATAGCGTATTTGTTTAACGAATTGTTCAGTGAGCAAGTACTTGGGTTTGTAAAATCGTTCGTAAATCGATGTTGATTTAATTATGGGCATTAAAAGGATTTTGTGAAACTTCGAGGTGCATGATAAGATTATTGTATGCACTTTTATTATTTGGTTTTGTTTTTGTATTATTTAGTGAGAATGTTTTGCTGAGACAATTAGATTTTATTAAGGGAGGAAATGAAAAATATATCCCGATATTTTGTTATGTATGTAACTATATTATGTAGAATTTAGTGTAGAGTAATATATGTCAAAAGACTGACGAGTGAATAGAAATTTATAATAAACAAGCAGTATTATTAAAAATTTATTAGAGCTTTATTTAACTGTTTACTGTGAATGTATAGAACGCCATTAATAGCAGCGTTAACGAAACCAATGATATTATATCAAAAGGATAATAAAATAAAAACGAAATGCCACCCACAGAACATTTACAGACGCATGGTACAATAAAATACTATACAAGAAAAGGACCAAAAAATGTTCACCCACGTTTCGTTCATCAGATACCATCACCCAAGACCCTCAAACATCAACAATCACAACAACCATGTTCTCATCCTAAGAAAAATCGAGCGTATTCCCCGTACGCCTGAATTTCGCAGGGTCACCCCTTTCGCGGACCACTTTGCGACTAGAAAGCGTACGCTGGCCTCCTTTATGAACCCTCCTACGGAGCGCTGGCCGTGAATCTTCCCCTATTGAACCCCTCGGTGAACCTCAACGACGGTTCTCAAAGGAAGCCCGGGCTGCGCGATCCCATTCGGCCGTCGCAGTTATCCAGGCGATTGCCGCAAATATCGTCGCGGCGAGTTCACGTCGGCCGGGACCCGGGGATGCTGTGGGACGACGGCCATAGGGTTCCCAAGTGCCGGCGGCGGGGACTATAAACTACGCCGGGAGTTGCTGCAGTCGCGGCGATGCACTCCCCGGACGCCCTGCTGTGCTTGCGTAACCAATCGAGCCTTGCGGTTTGTTGGCTGACATCGCGTTGTTGGCGGGAAGAATTATGAACTCGCCGACGAGAAATTGGTCTCGTTCCATGCGCATCCTTTTCTCTCTCTCTCTCTTTCTCTCTCTCTTTCTTTCTTTCTGAGTCCTCAAGTTCAATATTTGACCCTTCTTCTAACGATCGGTCTCTTTTAAAGTAAGCCAATGGAAGCGTGTTCTACGAAATCGAAAACTGGACGTCGAATAAATCAGTTCTTTGGGAGAAAAATCGAAATGCTTTTGGAGATTTTTATGGCGTTAGACATAAGTTGTGACACTTAGTGAGATGTAAGTGAAATCGAGGCTCTGTGTCGAATTAAACGATTTGATTATTTTAGTTGATTTTTGGACAGAATTGTAGTTTAGAAATATTGTCAAAGATTTTATTTCATTCGAAACTTTTTCACTTCAGATCTAAAATAATTTTTCTGATTTCATAGCATTTCCATTCTGCATAACAAAGTGCATTCCATGCATATGAAATTTAGTCTCATAACTCATATAATAGTTACAATTTTTAACAATTATAATAATTACAATTTTAACAATTTTTTAAATCTACAGCGATATCTACAAAAACAATTTTAGAACAACGTACAACAATTTTAATGGCACCTCAGAGTCGTCACTCGAGTGCAAAGGGTTAAACATGACAGCATATCATTTCTCACATCTCACTTTATACGAAATCAAATCTATAAAACTAAAAAGTAAAAATATAAATATCACCTAACATCAAACCATCTCATCTCGCCATTTATTCCTTCAACTTAAAAGCCATCATCCTCCACAAATACATTAAATAATACAGATTAAATGCATCGATCCGATTATAGTATATATTACTATATATCTATTAATAATAGAATAATAGAAACATAGAACTCTGGTCGCAATTATTTCCTCACAATCAGCAGCAAATGAAAGATCAGTTTTCCTCGACGACTATGACACCGCCGTAACAATATATCGCGGACCTGTTAGCCACGTGATGCCCGGTATCTATCCGTTGCGTATCATCGTATTGTGTCACGGCGCGTATATCAATGTGGGTGGATAAATGTTACACGATTTCGTGTACGCGGGCACAGAGAAACGCGGGCGATTACGATACCGCGCAACGATACGATACTGTACGACGATGCGAAACAAATGGACACCGAGAGCCGGGTGTACATACGTCAGCGGGCGTTGACCAATATTTTCAAGTCCGAGTTCGCCAGGTGCGTTTATCTCCGTAGCCGAAAATTTCGCCGGTAACATCGGCAGCCGATTGCGTATAAATTTATCAGCCGTTCACGATGACGCGAGCAGCTTACCGAATCGCTATCGGACAACGCATACGCGATAATCGCGAAGATATAATATCGTGAAATCGTTGCTGTTGAGGGGTTGCGTGGAATAAAACACTCGTGTAGCGTAAAACCAGTGTTAATAATTATATTTAACCCTTTGACTACTGTTGGCGTCTATTGGCGTCCGAAACATGTTGGCTTCCTGGTACTGTAGGCGCCAATAGGCGTCAGGATGAAATTTCGCCCCCGTTTATTATTAAATTTCATTAATTATATATTGTGTAATATTTATGTTATATATTGTAAAAAAAGCTTAAAATTATTGTCCACTTCAAGTAACATTGGTTTAATGTAATAAAATTGAATATATAGAATATTTTAATACACTTCCTCAGAACTGCATGTCTAACGAAAAACAACGGCCGTGCCAAAGACTGCCGTAGCCAAAGGGTTAAAGGTTCATAGGTAGAACTATAATTATATCGACAAGCGCACGATGCGAATTGGACGGACTGTATAGTAGAACTGGTAAGCTAGGCGACAGTACTAATTTTTGTGCCTAGCATAATTACAAGTATACCTAAATCCTAATAAAAGTTCTGTACCTTGAATTTGGAGGTTTTTACAAAATACAGAAATTGGTCTTTCTGCTTAACAGTTGACACGCTAGAAACGAGAAGAACGTCGAATGTATTTTCCTGATCCGCGCAGCTCGAGGCGGATTAATTAATTCGTAGCTCGAAAGTTAATTAAGCCATCCGGGAGTATCAGCTCGGATCGTGAGATCTTCCAGGACGATCCCCTTTTTTTTTCTTTCTCTTCTTCCCGCGCGCCGATTCATTAGACAGTCGCCGGAAAAGTCTTGGATTAGACTGTCGCTCCGGATTGATGCAACAACCGGTTTCTTGTGCAAACGGCTGCCAACGAAAGGGAAGGTAACGCGTGATTAGCGTCCGCGCGGGGACGCTTTAACAATCGGCCTTCCCGCGGAACGGAAATTGCGATAACACCAATAACAGGGGGGGAGTAATCAAGATCAGAAGAGCCCGGGCAAAGGGTTTCCGCGGACCGAGTGCATACCGCACGTGCGACCGCGCGGCGGTTTCTTGCTCAATAAATAATTATCATAAACGCGCGGCGACCGTCGGGAAAACACGTTCTCCGGCGACGCGAAAAATCCAAGCCGACAGAGAAAAAAAAAGTGCACTCCGCCTTCGGGGAGAAAAACCGAAGGCTCGTTACGCATTCCGACCGAAAAACCGTCGCGGTTAATCACCCTGCGCGATTACCTGTTTCATAATCGCGGGCATTCCGTCTGTAATTTGTATGAGCGGCGAAAAGGTGGCTCGGTTGTTCCTGCGGGCGGGCGCGCGCGCTCTCGCAAAAGGGAAGACGCGAAAATCTGCGCGCTATCTCTGCCCCCGCGGCGAGACGTGATTTATGGGGCATGAAAAGCGGACGGGTAGAAAGTCGAACGGGATGGAAAGAAGCTCGTTTTTGTTTGAATATTTATAACTTCTGGGGGATTACGTTAGACGAAAACTAATTTAGACGCCGGCGAGAATCACGGGGAATTATTAGTAGTAAATCTTGTTTTATGTACCCCTCGGTGTCGAGAGAGGGTGAGAGAGAGAGAGAGAGAGAGAGAGAGAGAGAGAGAGAGAGAGAATGGTATTAATTCTGAAGTGAGTTTATAGCCGATGCGGAGGATCCGCTGGAGATTTTCGTTCATTATAGGCCACGTGATTCAATGAGTTCTACGTTCGTAAATTGTTCGCGGATCGTGCGTGCAATCGGGTTGGACAGTTTTATGTGTCACTGGGATGTTCCCAAAGAATTGCTGTCATTTTTAATATCTGGCGATAGTTTGACAAAAAGATAATGTTTGGTTGTTTTGGACTGTTTAATTCATTGTAGTTATGACGACGATTTTATACGTGTTTTATTAAACGCGAATGTTATTTCGATTTAAATTAATCGAAAAATAGGTTGAAACTGGTGTGTTTAAGAAGAAGCTGTTTAATAGGAGTATAGACAATTTTCGGTATTTTAAGACTGTCTGGTAAGACTTTGTATGGTGTCAGATATTTTTATATTGTTTAGTATGAGCTTACATCATCTTAGATGATCTTAGACAATTTAAGTAAAGCTGCTGGTTCTTCAAACAATTTCAAACATCGTGAAACATGTTGAAGCATTTTAAAACATCGTGAAATGTGATGTGAAGTACGCTGAAACGTCAAGAAACATTGTGAATCATTGTAAAGCATTCTGTAACATCGTGAAACACGGTGAAACATTTTGCAACATTGCAAAACATCGTGAGACACTGTAAAACATTCTGAAACACCATGAAGTATACTGAAGCATTGGGAAACATCGTGAAGCATCATGAAACTGTGAAGCATGGTGAAGCATCCTGAAATATCATCAAACATCATACAGCATCAACAAATAACATGGAACACTGTGGAACGTTGAGAAACATCGTGAAACAGTGTGAGACGTTAGCAAACGCTGTGGAACATCGCGAAATACTGTGAAACATTGGAATACATCGTAAAACAGAGTAAAACATCGGAATACACTGTAAAACATTGAGATATATCTTGAAACAGTGTGAAACATTGGGATATATTTTGAAACAGTGCGAAATAGCAAGATACAACGTAAAACACTATAAAACACAGTAAAACCTAATAAAACGGAATTAAGAATCTTGAAGCTTTCAGAAGTACGATGAACTACTGTGTAATATTATCGAACTGAGTAAAATGCAGTGAAACCCGCTCAAATATAATGAAATACAGTGAAACACAGTGAAACAAAATGAAACACAGTGCAACAGTCTAACACAGTGAAACAAAGTGAAAGCCAGTGCAACACAGTGAAATATAATAAAACACCGTAAACCACAATGAAATAGAATGGAACACGGTGCAACGCAGTGAAACATAATAAAACGGAACGAAACAAAGTGAAACGCAGTGAAGCATCGTGAAACAATTTCCAGTCAGGTGTAGGGAAGCGAGGATCATCCGGCAGACCGCGAAGCCAGCGATAAACAATCCGCGGAGCGGAGGACTCGCCGGAGACTTCCGAGGCTGGTGAACGGTGCAAAGAAATTCATCAAGGAGAGACATTCATCGCAGGACAACACGTGAGCAGAGATGAAGGTGGGCACGACACCCACGTGCGTGCCGACCACGTAAATACACGCAAGGATACCCCGCTCGCGGACGAGGCGGAAAAAGGCCCCGCTCGGCCACTCGGCCCACGCGGTCGGGTAACCGGCGGGTCCCCCGGTCGGGGCCCAGAGGCCCGGGTAATGCACAGTCGTTTGCACGAGGCGAACGAGTCCCTTTTCTCTGGCCGCGGTGCCGACACATGTAAACATCCCAGCCGGAGGAAGATTGGCCCGGGACGAAAGAGCGGACAGGGACAGCCGCGCATCATCGCGGCCATATTTCTCCGGCGGCCCGGCATCCGCGACGTCCATTGTGCAAGGACGTCGCACAATGGAGTCATAAGGAAGTTCCATCTGAGTTATGAGACATTGTCCGGCGACCTGTCTTCTCCTCCGACGTAATTGCATACCGATCGGATGTTTCGCGGAATGCAATTTATGCGTTCGACGTGGCCTGGAATCTTTCGCGCGGACGCCTCCCGGTAATTAAAGCCGCTGAATCATCGCGATTGGGCATTGTCCGACGTCGTTCGGGAACGGTCTGCCGGATGTCTGTGCCCGGGGAGGGCCAGAAGACGTCTCCGGCGCGGCGAAAGAGAGCCGACGAGAAATTGGACGGTTAACGGTAGGACGATGATGCGGCGAGGAATAAGTTTGCAGAGCGACGGGGAGATTGGGCAATTTTCTTTGCTGATGAAACCCGCGCGGTTAGAAAGTGCATTGTGTCCTCGTTTAAACGAGCCCGAAAACTTCGATTTACGATGTGTGCCGCCATTTTATGGCCGTCTCGAACGACGGTGTACCGCGCTAGCTAAATATCGGATTCTGACAGCCCGTAATTTAACGATATTCAATGAGTTGTAACTTTGTTGGAAATTATCGCATGAAGATGGTTCTTAGCTCGTTTTAAAGAGTAAACTCTGCACTTTCTAAACGTTGTAGATGCTTTAACTGACGATTACTGTGCTGTTTATAACAGTATTTTTCTTTAAAGTAGCTTTTCTCATATTTATTCAACTTTGCCAATTTCTGGATATGGTAAAAAATTTTTTATGGAAATGAAACTGAAGTGATATCGAAGAGGAAAGTCTTTCCTTTCAAAAGAGTCCAAAAATTTGGTCCTACGATTTTCCGATACTATTCTAAGGTCGATTGAATCGAAGGCTTTCCATGGCAAGTGAACTTCAGAATTCTGGGCTTTCGAAAAGCGAGGTGTAGAAATTGGGTAAAAATAGAGGAAATTCATAATGCTGTAACTTTGTCGAAAAAAATCGTAGGATCACGACTCTTAGCTCATTTTAAAGAGAAAAGTCTCTAATTTTATACCCTCTCAATTATTTTAATTTAAAATTGTCCTAACAATAACCACCGCATTTTTCGTAACAATATAAAATTTTTCAAAAAGTTGAACTTCATCGACTTCTAAAATACGTTAAAAATTTTTCTCCAAAATCATACGAAGGCGATTTTAAAGCTTAGAGTTTTCTCTTTCGATCAAGCTAAGCCGCATGACGTTGTGATTTTTTAGCGTCGTTCTACGTCCGTTTGAATCCACGGAGCGCCGTCGATGCAGTCGCCCGTCAGAAAAAACCTACGCAGCGGATAACAATTTGAAATCGTCGAATCCGTAGATAACGCGTGAACTAAATTCAGGCAAACCGTGTTCCACGATTAAAAAAGAAGGGTCAAGAAGCGCGCCTCTATCTCTGGAATTTTTTCATCGTCGCAACCGCACGCAGGTATTATTTAGTCTTTTTTCCCCCGCGAGCCGACGCCGGCGTTATTATTTGCCAAGCCATCGTTCGGCGCTGTTACGAAGCGAGCCACGTAGCCCGTGGCATTAAAATCCGAGCCATAATAACGCGCGCGCGCGCGCACGCTCGCGCAAACACCTTCGACCAGGCGTGATAACATTCCACGGTAAAAAAAAATAATGTCGTAGCCGTTCGACTTTACAACACTGATAGCGGCGCGACGCGCGTCAATCAGCCCTGAAAACAATCCACGTGTTTTAGAGCGGGGCCCCTCTCCTCCCCTACCCCCTCTCCGGTACCACTTAATCGCAGTTACGAACGTCCAGTAGCCTCTGCACGTCGCGATCCCTCGCGTCGTTTCGACGGTCGGCCAGCCGGTGAACTAGTTCATTCATTATTCATCGTTCTTTTTATTCCGCTTCTTTTTTTTTTATCGGCCAGTCCACGGAAACGCGCATTTGCATAAACACGCGCCGGTCTTTTAGCACCGGTCGCTATGGAACAATCCGACCTGTCAAACTGAGTGATTATTTTGCAATCGAGGCCGTGTAGGTGCAGCGACGTGGCGAGGTCGTCTTCGAGAACTACGCAAACCGTGGAACAACCGATAGCGCGTACGAAAAGTAGCTTCGTTCCGCGAGCAAACTGCTGGAGAAAAAATATTATGAAATGGATACATTTTTTATCAAATATTTAACTATCAGAGTTCGATAATATTTGCTAATTGACGAGAATAAAAACTGAAAAGCTACTTCTACTTTTTTCAGATTATTTGTAATTTCTCGAATTGTATTACGAAAGATAAATTTCCATTTTCTATTCCTTAATTAATTTTTTTTTAAATATAATCGTACATTTCTAATTATTTATACAGTATTTTAGTATCTTTATATATCAATTAATTATTCACAGTATTGAATAATATCTTTAGAATTAAAGAAAATGCAAGAAGGATTGGTACTAGGGATAATGTGTCTGATCATGGCTGGCCGTTTCCACTGCGTTCAATGCTACCTTAGAAATTAATTATCTCCAAAACGGAGCTTCGAACGAGAAAATTTTATTTCCCACTTTCGATTCTGTTTTCGTTCTACTTTCTAACAGTTCAAGTGTGATTCAAGTATTTTCAAAATTAAGAAAGATACGAAGCTTTGAAAGTCAACTTTATCACGAGCGTCGTGATTATAACCGAACCGCAGAAGTGGCAGAATTTAATTACAGGCGAGCGGAATGTTATTCTCACGTCGGACCGGAAGCGCAGTTATTGCCGTCGGATATTGCATTTTTGGCTATATAACCGTAGCCGACTGAAACGACCGCCGCCGCCGCCGCGGATCGAAGGGAATGCAAACACCGGCGAACAATGTGTACTTCGCTCGTGCACACGCCCACTTCGGGTTCAAGTGGGTGGCCGATCGGCGGGAAAGCTCGAGCGTACGAACGGCGCTCACCTTTCCAGACCTCTCTGGACCAGCGTGCCCTAACCTCTGGTTTACCATACTTTCGACCTTCGAAACGACGGCCGGGCGGGGTTAACAGCCGCGATCTTGAAACTGGACTGAGCCGGCGATCAGGAATAGCCCCTCGAACGTTTCACGATTATTTGTTCAGGCGAATCCCTTCTCTGTCTTCTTGGCGAGCGTCCCGCCGGCTCTCTCTGTGTCAACAACGAGAATAAAGTATGCCGGACTATTCTCGAATTAACCGCGCGACCGTACCTCGCCCTTCGACGATTAAATAAATACCGGTTATTTAGCGCGGCGAACGACGCTCGCGTGTAAACAGTTCGGAGTAACTGGTGGACTTCGATTATGCTGGCAGATTTTTTCGAGACAATATTTCATTGACTTCTTAATGTACATATTACAATGACGTGATAGACTGTTCATTTTCGATAGCTGAATTGTAAATTCTCATTTGCGCGCGTCGCTTCACAGAAATTGAAATTGGGGAATTTCAATCAACATGTAAAAGATTAAATAACGTTCCTCCGGGGTTACACAAAATGTGCAATATAATTGGAGTTTGTTAATTTAGCATTTCAAACATTTATTCTTGTCACAAATGCATCGAGAACCGCAGTTTAGTGACAATTAAATTGATTAAAAAATAATCATGTGTTCGAGTTAATTGTCAGAAACAGCAATTAAGTAAAAATGTAATTGTTCATTTAATGATTGCAACTGTATGGAAATATTATAACAATATTCTTGAATTTTATTAATATCGTCACAGTTTATATTCGACATATTCATTCTTACTATTGCATAAAGTCTAATAATCATAATAAATCATAATAAATTTTAAATTCACATAAACTGTAATATCAACTACTACACTATAAATATTCCTGCAAAATAAAAATATTTGACAACTTGTCTTAAACTTATAACACGTAATAAATCAAGTTTCCTATTGTCTCCCTTATATCGTACTTCACCGACTAAAGCTCAACCATAACCCAAATTGAACAATTAAGTTTGCAATCAATTCTTTTCAAAAACTGTTCCAACACAAACGAACGCGTCTGTTTAATTCCCACCAAACTCCACGACTACAATGTACCGAAATGCAAACGTAGAATTAGCAGTAGAATCCGAAAGGGTAGAGTGGACAGTGTTTGAGTTGGTCGGACAGCTCTGGCGACAACTATTAGTTTAGGACGTTCCCTCAAAGGGGATCCTCGACTGTCCTCGGCTGTCCGCAGCCCAATATCCGGTCTTCCTTCCCGCCATCACATCAACAAAGATCGACAGAGATCGACAGAGATCGACAATGATCGACAAAGATCGACAATGGTCGTCTTGAGATCGCCGGCGAAAGGGCCTTCCGTCAGCCTAATTACCAGCGGCGCCGTCGCCGCGAGGGAATAAAGAATGAATGGATCCCTCGGCTTCGTAGGCGGTCCCTTATCAGCCGGTAGTACTACGAACGCTTTCCGTGTTTACAGCCGATAACACGGCGATCGATAAGAGGGAAGTCTCGGCGGTGTGCGTCGATCGCCTCACTGACCCACATGCGTGTATGCAAATCCCGTCTACGGGTGGATCCTTGCACGTTCGACGGGGGATCGTTTCGATGCCGCGTTAGCTCTCGGCAAGTCGTGCACACGGGCCGTCGTCGCCGACGGATAAATTCGTCCGATCGAACGGCGATCGTTTCGGCGACGTGACCCCGTTCCACGCCATGAATAATAACGAGGCCGGATCGCCTTTGAGTTACGACTTTCTTCGGATGCGTCCCGCGCGCGCGCGCGCGCGTTTTTCACGCATTAACCCAGTTCCGGGCGGTCCGATCAGCGCCGCGATGTAGGCACCGAGATTTTTAGTTAGAACGCTCACACGACCTCGAAGTGAGGAGGTGGAGGTAACATGAGGGAACATTAATATTATAAACTAATTTTTATTTTAGGAGAGACATTCACGAGTTTTCGAGATGTGTTGCAAAAAGCTACTTTCAGAATGTTACCATTCAGAAGGGCTGTTAGGGAGACTAGTTTATTAAATAATAATCAACAAATATTTTATAATAATTGTGAGTGGATATTATAATGCAAGGATAGAAGCCTCACGTTGTTAAACATTTATAATTGTAATGTAGGGCGAAGATTTAAACGATTCGTTTTGTAGATCTTGTCGACACTGTGTTTCAGGAAGAAAATCAATCATCGACGCTGACGTTTGTTAAAATCAAATATTAGGGATATTATTAAAAAGAGAAAAATGTAAATAACCAATATTTTCAACATTTACGTTAATTTATATTGCATAAACACGATTATATAAGATCAATAAAATATAAAATAAATATAATAAATAGTAATATAATATAAATATAATAAATGATAATATAATAGATATAATAAATGATAATATAATAAATATAATAAATAATAATATAAGAGTTCTTAAATACATGAATTAATTTTTAGACAAGTGATTCATCAGCATTTATAAATCATTAAAATGTAAGTCATTACAGCAACAAGAATATCAATAAAATAAAGACGGAGTAAATATCAACCAGCCACTCGTACCTTTGAACTTGGCCAGACTAATGATCGTCCAGGTCAGGCTAAGGTCGAATTAATTAGATTGACATCAGCAGCACCTGTATCGGCACGATCGCATTAGTTACGTTAAGGTGGACTCGAATCGGTCACGTAACGCAAGTTGCATCGGATCTGGATTCGCAGCGTCGAGTGCGTGACAGCAGCCCGACTTAATTATATTAAGTTGCGTGGGACCGGGTAGAGTCCGATTAGGTCTATCCCATCAGACGGTATTAATGCAACGTGCTTGTGTTAAGCGCGTCCAAATTAGGTCTAGACCAGAGGACTTCATTTGCATAACTTAGCGTTCGCGTCGACTACGAATCGTGCGTCGTCGAACAGGGCCCATATCTCCTCAACAAACAATTCACCGTGTCTGAGAGTCTACAGATAAATTCTGCCATGAAACCCCGAAGCATTCGGCAGATTTCCCTCCGTTCGTTCGCCGTAGTCATTAAGCGGATCATCGAGAAGATGCGACGCGATTCTGTCGATCGAGTCTACGCTAGATCCGAGGACTTCGTTTGCATAAATTAACGTTAAGCACGTTGAAGCTAGCATTACCAAGACGGACAAGTGTATCCGGCAAAGAAGCCGAGATACCGCGGATAAGGATCCAGGATGGATCCACGAAGCGTCGAGGAGATTTCACGTTGATCGGTCACCGGGCGCCATTACGCGGAGAATCGGAAAGATTACGGTTCCGTTTGAGGGCTTCGTGGATTACGGGGATCGATCGGCTGAGCCGTTCGTACACGATCAAGCATTCGGATTCATCGTAATCCGCTGTCCGTGGTACGTGCCGGCGGTTTGTCCGTTTGAAAAGTTGCGTGTCCGGGAATTTAGGTCGGCGCGCCGGTGGAACGGGCACGCTCGGTGTGAACGGTGCTTAATATCGATCAGAGGAAGAAGAAGAAGAAGAAGAGGAGGAGGAGGAGGAGGAGGAGGAGGATGAGATCCGGAGGAGAAGCTTGACAAGAAGAAGAGCGGAGGGATGAGAGGTGAGGCCAGCCGAGGTTGTTCGCCGATGTTATGGTAGCCGTGGCTCCAAGGTCGCCCGGGATCACCGCGAGGACGCGTCCGACCGCCGCGGCCAATCAGGACGCGGCCCGAGTCGCACGGGGTTCTTTGAAAAAGTCTCGCGGCGCATGGTGCGTTTTTGTGGCGGGCTCGCCGTTGCTCGCCATTAAGAACGCCGCGATGGAAAACGGGCGAGCACCGTTTCTTCCTCTATCGTTACATCAGCGAATACTCTTTGGGCTCCTTCAGAGGTGATTAATCTTCCGCCGAGCTGCCCTGAATTATTCAGCCGGCGCTCACCGGCTCGAATAAAAATCATAAATACGTAATTCCTCGATGCCATCGCGCTATTATTTTAATCGGAACCCGCGGCTCGATAATGTCTCTCGATAGAACCTGCCGGGATTTCGAGTTCATCAAGATCCATGGGCGTCCGAAGGTCTCGGAGCATGATCTGATGTGGAGTGGAACGTAGAGAGCTTGGAGAACGGTTTGTGTCTTTTCTAAAATCCTTTTCGGCATTTTTTTCAAAGGATCTTCGAGATTTCTTCAGGATTTTTTCAAAAGAGGTGAAAGAAATTTGCTGAGTCGGTTTCATATGATATTAAATTATTTTTAATCACTTTTAGTGTAATTTTAATAGTTAAAGAATTTTAGATCTGTAGCATTTAGGTATCCATTTTTTAAAATATTTTTAATTGGAATATTAATTGAGTTAAATCGTACACCTTCCGATTTAGTAGAAGCTGCGTCAAAATTAAGTTTCTGAATTTAATACTGGATATTTCAGAAGATTATTTGCATTAATTTTAGTGTCGAAATACTTCAGGATTACATTTGACCTGCACATGATTTATACGAAGTTCTGGCAATGATTTTTGGTACTTGCTTAAAGGATTTCTGGAAAGAATTACACGACATTATTCTTCGAAGTTCTGCTAAGAATCCATGAAGAATTGTCAGCCCCGCATTTAACGCAGATTTCAAAGAACAGTTTCGACTACTTTTCTCCGGATTTAGGAAACATTTATCTTTCCTAGCACCGCAGGTGGTCTTGAAGTTATCCTGGCTGTGCTTCCTGGGATCGTCAGCAATCTTGGATTCTTTTAGCTTCGAATTTTCTTGGTCATTGAAAATTATAAGTGGTCCGCGGATTTTATGGATTTATAAAAGGACGGATTTTTAAAAATTTATGAAACGAACGGACTAAAATTTGTTGAAGCATTTAAAGAATTCAGGGTACTGTAATATTATATAGAACTTACTACGATTGTTATAAAATAAAACATTACCATATAACTTATTTATTTTACAATTGACTTCGATAATTTGTATGAAAGATTCGCAATTATACAGTATCAGTAATTGAAATTTAAAACTGGGAAGAAATAAAATTTTGAAGTGATAAATAATTTGACAGATGAACTTTCCTTGAAATAATAATATATATAAATAGCATTTTAAATATATTTAATTATGAAATACTCGCGTATAACTATTATTTCAAGAAAACCTTATTCGCCAAATTTTTATTTACATAGTAAGATAAATTTACTTATAGTCTACTTATCATTTAAAAAATCAATATATTCCCAGTTCTGGAATTACTCTAAGAAACGCAAAAAGTAACATATTCCAACATCATCAAAATATATAAATTTCCGTATAGAAGAAGCAGGTGTGCTTCGAAATCGACCACTAGATTAATAATTATGAATAACAATAAATCGTCCCCGCGGAACACAACATAACCAACAAGAACAGTATCTTTACGACGCTTCTTGCCGTTGAAGTGCATTACCGAGCTAGCGCTCGGCCGAGCAAGTCCCATCAAATTTTCCCAAGGACCTGTTCGCCGCGGAACTAATCCCAGCGTCGGCCGGCAAAGAACGGCATAGCTAACCGAAGACACGCGGAAAATGAAAGTGAGGGAATCGGGGTGCCGCGCAAGAAACAGCGAGGCCCGGCGTCTTCTTCGTCGTTGTCATTGCAAACGAGGCTCGTTACCGCGCCGGTTCCCTCCACGCCAGCCTATATACTCCCCTAATTGGCAGGACGTGCGCGCCAGGAGTTTATCCACGGTATGAATTTTCTCGCCTTTAGTCGCGGATCGTTGGCTCGCCGTATAATTAACGGTTTTTCAAACCGCGTTGCCACCGCGGGATATTATTTATCGCAAACGAGCACGCGCCCGAGATTTAAGGCGGGATCCACGGCCGCGGGATAATTCGAGCTGTTTACGTTTCGCGGCGAGTCGCCGCGATAATGAAACGGCCGCGTTTCGACGGAAAGAAACGCGGAAAATGAAGAAGCGACGAGATTGCCGGTAGATAACAATTGTTAGAGAGAGAGAGTACACTTTGCATGGAGGACAGAGCACGTTTTGCGAAAAGGATAGAGCTTTGCGCAGAGGACAGAATACGCTTTACTCTTCGAAGACAGACCACGCTTTGCGAGGAGGAAAAAGCGCGCGGCGTTGCGGTAACGGGACGCGTATTATCGGCGGCGGCGATCGACGATTCCGTCGATTACGGTCGGCGTCAACTGCGTCTCACGCCCACGCGTTTTTCGTGGCCGGTCAAGATCGCCGTGCGATCATCGAGCCGACGTGCGACACGACGTCTCTGCGGTCTCTCGCGGCCGGCAAGGGGGGGAAAAAAAAGGTGATCGCGGCCGGTCACTTTCTCTTCCGGCGTCGGAGACAAAGGTGACCGGCGGGACAGTGGATCGATCATTCCTCCAAAGGGAAAACGTCCCGGCGAATATCGCACGGGCCGGTTCACTCTCGATAACGTCCGTTTCGCGGATGAGACCGATCTCTCTGCGGTCGGACCTTGTCCGGTACGATCGCCGGCGACTGCTCGAGTGATGAATTAGCTGGTCGCGTTTAAAATCGTCCTTTTTCCAGCCGGAGAGCGCTCGCTTCGTGCTACGTACACTGTAGATCGGCGAAATTAATGGAGGTTTTTGGATGAAGTTCTTTTATCGTGGATGGAAGAAGAATGTAGATCGGTGGGATCAAGGAGTCAAGATTGTTAGAATCTGTAAATAAAATAATTTAGGTAACGATTTTTCTGATATTTCTTATAACTACGCTAAATTTTTCTGTCAAGCTTATATAATAATACTTTAACGTATACGGTGACTAACAAAAGTATTCGTACCGCATAATAGAAAATAATTGTACATTTCATATTAATTTATAACCATAAGTTACATCAATATTAATTAATTACGTTAATATTAATTTAATATTAATAAATAAGTATTATATACGGAATGAATGAAACAGTAAAGAAATTACGTAACATATTCAACGCACACATATACTTAAAAAGTATCGAGGTATAAGCCGCGTTACAAGCACTGCAATTTCCAAAGAAGAGATCGCAGGCCCTCCATTTTATCCTCGGTTTATAATTAATTTATACCCTCATTCCCGGACCGGTCTTAAACAGACACGTTGCCAGTCATATTCGCCTTATCGCGAAAATGGATCGGCGTGCACGAGGCGGATGATGTATCGGAGACGTTTTCTTACGCCAAGAGGTCACGGGATATTATCTGCGTTGTACGAAACAGTTTTCATGAAATTAATCGTTTTCGCGCAGGTTAGGATTTAGACGTCCGTACGACGAACGTGTTAAAGATTCACTTGCGAATAATTGATGATTCCCCGTAGCCCATCGATTGAACCAGGGTTTAACCTTCGAGCGAGACAGTCCTATTAACCCAAGATCGATGATGTTACCCAGAAGTAACTAATAAATCATTAAGACATCGGGGGAACATTAATTGTAGGATTGAAATCGGGCCTTAAGGTCTGAAACAAAACCACGCGGCTGAATGACTGGAACGGATGATAATTCGTCGGTAGAATGTCCCGACGGACACCGTCATGCTTCGACGCTATTTTTACAGATATTTTTTATCGCATAATTTGCCGAATTAATTTTGCGATGACTGTAGGAAAATTGGAGAAAAGATCTCAGAAAATGGGAAATAATTTCTATTAAAAATGATTAAGAAATATTCTTTAACCCCATCGATAAAAATGGTGCTAAACAGAAGTCAACAAGATATAGACACTAAATATAGAGTCAAGCTATAATTACTTAAAAATATAAACTTGCTACCTAGTCCTTTATATACACAATTTCCTGGTTACTAATTAACACTACGTGTCAAAAAGCTCGATAATTATCTCTGAAACAACCATCTGAAAAGAACTAATTACGCAATCTAATAATCTAAATAATTAGATAAATTATAACTGAAATCTCAGTCTATTTTGCGGCATTGTTTAAGAGCTGGAGCAACTTAGAGCAACAGCTATAGAAAACTGCTGCCACAAAAGCAGCCAACTATCCACCAAAATTAATAATCCAACTTTACAAAGCGCCATTAAATAGTACACAGCCGAGTGTTTCTGCAATTCCTCGCAGCGTTGCCAAAGGCATTCCCCGTCGAACAATTCCGGGTATCCGAGGACCTCGAGGACGGAGAGGATCCCCCGCCGGTGCCTTTCAGTTCCGCGAACTCGATCTCCGCCAAAAAGGAAACGCGAAGCGACGTGCCTCGGCCGTGGACGAAGAAGACGAAGAAGAAGGAGAAGAAGAAGAAGAAGAGGGCGGCTGACAGGGAAGATTTTTCGCGAGCGCGAACTTCGACTTCGCGGCTCGTCGGCCGGCGTTCCCTTGTGTTTCCCACCTTATCTTCGTAGCCGTCAGACGTTCGCGAAGCCCGCGCGGATCCGACGAGGAACGAAATCCCAAGCGAGAGACGCGGATAAGTCCCGCGGTGGAAGCTCTCGAACGCATCCTTTCTCGAACGTCGTTAAATCAATTCGCGCCAGAGGCGGACGGTTCGGCCGTGACAGCCGGCGTGAATCCTCGCGCTCGCCGACACTTGTAAACGCGGCTTTAAGGGCGCCGAGGGGTGAGCGGACCGGCTACGACAAAGTGGCCGTGGTGTTCGCGGTGTAACGGCCGTGCGGTTACCGGTTTATCGCGCGAGAATGCCTCCGCTCCGCTCGGCTCCGCTCGGCTAGGTCCAGGCTAACGCGCGCGATCGACGCGGGGTGAGACCGTGAGAGGGAGATAGAGACCATGAAAGAGAGATAGAGATGAGAGGGCGATGTAGACCATGGGAGAGGGAGACTCGAGAGAAAGGGAGAGACAGAGGCAATGATCACGAGAGAGAAATCGAACAATTTTACCTTAGCTATGGTTGAGAACCTTTAAAATACTCCCACTCCTTCGAGCAGGAGTTTCTGCCTGATTTCATTTATTTATGGCAAGGCCATCTATAAACAATGATACTATTTCAATAGTTGATAGTACCAAGAACTCTTCTATGATATTGGGTGCTGTTTATCACTAATCCGACATTTTGACTTTAGCAATGTATCAGAACCTCTAACTGCTGTTGTCAATCTCCTGACTCTACTTAGATCGAACCCACTCTTGGTCAACAGCACTATTTTAACAATCAGTGATACTAAAGAATTGTTATAGCCTTGGGTGCCATTAGCACTACGTCTCTAAGAACCACGGTCCGTCCACTATTTTCTAAAAGAGGCGCTCAAATCGCACCCTACGTATTCCACTTCGCTGAATACATTTAATTCAACTCTGTCAAAGTATAATTATATAATGAGTGTTACACTACTGCAAGGACACTTAATGCACTTATAGAGATACCGATAGTCCATTCTACGATTTCCTATTGGTCGTCAACGAATAAGGCGCTGATCAAGAGGAACTTTGACTGCGGAGCGTATCATTGGCTGATTCATTAACGGGGTGGCAGGATTAAACAACTGAAAACCTGGCAAAGAAGATGGATAGATAGATAGAGAAAGAGAGAGAGAGAGAGAGAGAGAGAGAAGTGTGCGAGGAAAAAGAGAAGAGAGCCCGCAAACGGCCGCAACGCTTCACCTGCGTAAATTCGAAGCCCGCGGCCCGCTCTCGGACCCCGGTTCGCGCCGTGATTAATATTCCTAATTACCTATCCCGGCTCCTTCGCCGTTGCCTGGCTTCCAGGGGTTTTCGCAATTAGCCCTGGTACCTCGTAAACGCCATAAATGATGCCTTCTGCCTCGTTTATCCGAGCGAATCTCGTGACTGTACGCGATCCAAACGCCTGGCTCGCCTTCCCCCCTCCCCTCTCTGGCAGCCGAGGATCGCCGAGCTTCAGTGTTCGCCGCTAATTAGTAGACAAAAGTGCTGGAAGACAGCAGGTGGTGCGCGCTATGCGGGCCGACGCGACTTCCTCGTTCGTTTTTTTACGGGGATGCGAATTCGAGGCCTTTCTCGATCTATTGCTATCGATCGACCTCGATGAGCAGAAGCGCATAGGGACCGAGGGGATAAGAAAGACGCAACGGTCGTCCACTGCGGAAACCTGACACGGTTAATAAGGTGCTCGCTCAGCAACTGCTCGGGTTACGGGCTTGGGTAGCCTTAGCGCCGTGTCTGGAGAGCCACTGGACCCCCATTTTTTTCATTGGTTCACAACAGGCGTGGACTAGCTTCCCTCTATTCTTATTGTTTGATGCTCTTAATTTTGCTGAGTTTTTGCTGAATTTTAGCTGAATTTTCGTTCTTCATTTTAGACATTAGTTCGAATGACAGTGATGTCGAACCGATCTATGAGAATATAATATTGCTGTAGACTAGAGGATCCGCTATTTTGCAGCTAGAAATAGTTAAGAATCTCTAAGGAACTTCCTATTAATTATTTATGGTCACAGGTATGTCCTACAAGAGATCTAATTTATTTTTACTCTAGGACGATTTTATGAAGTTGTTGGGGACCCTGCGACATTTTTAAATTGTCTGCAAACGTGTATATAGATAATAAAACATTGAGATTTAACTTGTTCTCTTAAATGGTACTGTACTTCATATCTTATATGTTGAAAATAATAAATAAAATTTTGACTAACGAGATTTTATTTTGAGTCGCTTGCAACCTCGTAATGTTACTTATACTGAAAAAGGGGGTTGTTCTCGGGTCAAGAGGACATTAATAGTATTATTATAATTTTATACAATTACTACAATTATATAATTTATATACAAATTATCTTAATGAAAAAACATAAAAATCATAAAAAATGAAACGCGTGGCAACCAAGAGTCGCTACTCGACCGCAAAGGGTTAAAAAGCACAGCTACACTAAAATATCCCTACAACTTATAATATTCTTAACATCACATTTAAAACAATCTCAGGCTCTAATTCTTTCCCTAGCCACGGTTGAGCACCCCTAAATCACCTCCCGCTCCCGTTTCCTATTCGAAGGTGATTTCTACCTGCTTCGATTGACTCTGGACACACCCATATTTGAACAAGAACGCTATCACAACAGTTAACAATACCGAGTCACTTCTAGGACGACACCCTGTCCCCTCAGCACCACCTCCATTCTCCCCCAGCAAAGAACAAGAGGCGCTAAAATCGCGCCGCGCGGCTATCCACTTCACCGAACGGCTTCGTTTCAACTCCGCCGCCGTTTATCCCCAGTTTCGAGACACCCAGCTCGCCCATAGAGGTCTCGGTAGCCGATCCTGCGGTTTCCCATTGGCCACCGTCCAATAGGGCCGCCGATCGAGGGAAAGGTCGAGGAGCCGGTAGCCCATCGCCGGCTGATTCAATAACACGGCGGCGCGATTAAACAAGGCAGCCGAGGTTGAATCGCGAGGGAAGGGAATATTACTCGGAGAACCCGTCGAATCAACGGAGGCAAATGAAACGTCGGAGACCCAAAGGCGAAGGCCGCGCTGACGTTCGGGAACGGTGAGGAGTGGAGGGGCTAATGAAGCCCAGATAGCGGAGTCCTCTTAACGACCGATTTCCCCATTGATCATTCGCAGAAATTACAAGCGAGGCGCTCTCGGAATCCTCGATCGATCGGGCTTCCCCCGTAGTTTCTTGTGCTATCTTCATCTGGGAGCGCCCGTAATCATTCAGGCCGGGTCCGAACCGCGGTAATTAACGTCAAACGGCGTTCTCGCGGTCGTCACGGTAGATAAGGGGGTCCCTTCGGCGTGTTTCCCCGGCCTTCGCGCGCCGGCTCGGCCCTTCGCTGGTGACACGGGTAGAGGGAGAGAGAGAGAGAGAGAGAGAGAGAGAGAGAGAGACGCGCGAGAGCCGGCCCCGGCAGCCTTCGAAAACTGGTCTCCGTAGATCGTCGTCCGGTTCCTTGATCGCCCACGCGGATCATTGAGAGAGCAAGCAGCCGAGAGCCTAATCGATGCGTGTTCGGTGCGTGAGCCTCGCGGCCAGCCTGATTAATAGCCGCAATTATTATACCGGCTTCCTACGACCGTTCTCTACGCCAACCCTTTAGCTCCGAGCGATTCCCGGCCGCGGAAGCTACGCGTCGACGAGCTATTAGGTAGCCGCACGTGAAACGGCCGGTTTCGAAGATTACCAGGGCTCGCTTGATCCATTACAATCACCTTTTTACAATGACCGAGTAACGCGCCCTCCGGTTCCACGGTTTATGCTCCCGCAATTCCGTGCCGGCTTTCGAGATCGATCGTTTAGATTCCTCTGCACGCCCGTCGATCGTCCTGTTTTGTTACGCCGCGAATTTTTACATAATGCAGCGACTGTGTGTTTTTAACCTGGGAAATTCGCCGATTTGTTTGCCAAAGCCAGGGCATTTGCTGGTTCGGCCATATTGCCTGCTCCAAAAATTTCCAGATTAATTAACCGGCCGCCGTTTCCACGATGCAATATCAGGTTGCCGGCACGAATTTTCCCTCGATTAATCTGCCCGGTCGAAATTGTCAAAAATCGCCGCTACGGTAATTACAGTTTGTAACCGGATAATGGCAGGAAGTGAAATTTCTCTGATTAATATTCGAACGATTTTCGACGATGATATAACGTGTTTGGGATCATTTATAACAGTTTGCAATAATTTTAACGATGTATATTTTATGTGTCTCTTAAATTTATTTTTTTTATTTATTGTCTGATTTAATTGTCAGAAATTAGATAATTATATAACAATATTTCAAATTTGTAAAATAATATATTTATATATAATATATAAAAAATAAGTAAAATTATATGACATATACAAAATAATTTTAAATATATATGTATAAAGTTATGAAATTATCATATAGAAGTATGACAATATTTCAACGAAAATTATTATAAAAGAGACGAAAATTAATAATCGATGTTATTTCAGCTCAACGCGTCGCACGAAGTTTATTAAACATTTATTACCGTAGAAGCTGACGTCACTACTTATATTAAATACAACAGATTTCAACAGGTCGTTTTTATTAGAATTTTCATTGTTCCGTCCAATTGCACGGCGTTATTCCACAAAGTCACTCTACGCCAATGCACCGGAGCGACGCGGACGGTTTGAAAAATCCCGGAGGAGGATTCCACAAAGGGTGAATGAAAAATAGAGGCGGGTGGGTGGTCCCCAGGCAATAAACACCGTTTTGCTAACTCTTACGTGGCCGTTCACTGTCACTTTCTCATCGACGACGACAACGACAACGACAACGACGGGACAGACGGCACGGCAAACACTCGTCGCCCATGGGAACCGCTCTCGGATCGTAGACGGAGACTAGAAGGAATCCTTTGAGAGGAGGAGCGTGTTAACTTCACACGCAATCGCGCGCGCGCGCGCGCGCGTGTACACACAGTGGGTTTGTGGGTTACGCCGCGCGGCCACGCAGAATTATTCGGCTCGTAGAGCGAACCGCTAATGAATATTGATGCGCCGCGAGCCGCGCCGCGCTCGAGGTCGGTGCATTAGCATTATTAACACTTTGCCGGCGACCCGACGGCCCGAAAAAAAAGAGAGATCGAGGGGGGCGAGAAAACGTTAGAGATCAACCGCGAAACGGGCCGGAATTTTTTCTTGTTGACAATGACCGGGGATCCTCGAACGAGACCACGTGGCATCGACTTTCACTGGCGGATTAACCCTTTGCCGTACCATTTTCTTCGCACTTACCACGATTGGGAATTTTTCAATTAATATAATCTGTTAGAAGGGACAGAATATTAATGTTTATTCCCGTGCCTGAATTAACTCGAATGGTTAAATATTAATAACAAGGAATTTTTTAACATTGGAATTTCATTCCAATTTTAAAGAACAGAGTAACGTCTATGCTCAATAATTTATTCCTAGTAATTTCCATCACGACTCGGACTCGTCAAAGTACGGTAAGTTAAACCACTGTTACATATAAATAATCTCGTATGGACCTGGATCGAATTAATACCGGGAATTGTTTCTGATATTTTTGGAGGTAGGACGAAATTTACGATTTTTATCGTTGTTGTGTACGGAGAGTTTGCTTTTCAGCAAATTCATTTTCAGAGTTTGTTTAAGTGGTACAAGGTCGATTTCGAGATAAGTAGAAACGGCTAGTCATGGACAGACGCGTCATCGGTAATTCATGTTACTAACGATGGTCTATTGACTTGCGAATTTTTAAGTGTTGCTAAATTGAGTAGATTTGTCAAATTTATGACGTCTCTGTTTAATGAAGGTAATATTGTTTTTATTTTAGTAGATTAAGGAATTTTTTTAATTTGTATTTTGTAGAACTCTTTATGAAGATGGGAGTGTATGTAAAATTGATATTTGCAGTCTTTAACTATGTCTGTAGTCTAAAATTGAAATTTATTTTTTTTTTACAAAATTTTCGATGCAAGTGTCTTTTGTGTGCAATATTTTTAATCCGACGTCAAAGATCAGTTAGAAAATTAGCAAGTAAGAAAATCCTCGTCACATTACACAGTGAATTTTATGCATTTATTTTAAAATTGAAATGCAAGGCAGTAAATGCATTTAACAATGCCTTTAGATCATTTTCAACTAATTAAAAAAATATTAAAAATGAATATAAATTATCGTTTAAGTTCTCACTCTTAGTATTTAATTTTTAAAAACAACAATAAGACATTTATTCTAATTTCGAACAGAATAAAAATACATTTATTCTGAACATTATTCAAATATTCCCCAAATAACACACACATTAAATAAATATTTCCGAAATACCCCATTTCAATTTAAATAATTATAAACGAAAAAAGCCAATATAACCCGTCATTTCGACGAGTCTCTAAGCCTAGTATTAATTCCCGGTCGTCACAATCGAAGCAGAGAATTCTGATTCCTTGGAAAGCTGCACATACTAATAACGATAATGACGCATGGGATTGATCCGCCTGGTAAATTAGTTGGCGAATAAAAGGATTCGCGCGCTAAGCAGTGACGCAAAAGCGCGTCCCGAGCCGCGCGCAGTCTTCAAAGTACCGGGTCGGCGGAAGCCTGCATTTACATGGTATCTAATCGTCGGGTGTCGAGCTGAAATTAAGCGAGTGTCTCTGGCGCGGCGTCGAACGAGGTCAGAACAGCGTGGCTACGTGACCAATTGGCAGACTACGAAACAATTTAATGCGATTAGACATTAGCCGGGGAGGGGGGAGCGTCGCGCTGTCCGTCCTCTGTCAAATTTCCGGGCCCGGTCTCGCGTGGTACCAGGGAGAGGGTCGGCTCGGCACGATGCGATCCGAGGACCACGGTCTCTCCCGGCCAAGAACCCGTTCCTTTCTACGGCCGTTCGTTTCCGCGAACTTTTTCGTCGCGCCGGCCAAGTTTCCTGGCGAAAGAAACCGGAAACCACGGTAAATCACGGCCAACGACCGGGCCACGGTTTGACTCTCTCTCTCTCTCTCTCTCTCCCCGTTTCATCGATTAGGTACCTTCGGTGCGCAACGCGCGGCCCTTTTCTGGCCACCTCGTACTTAACCCCATACAATAACGAATCAGGCAAAAGATAAAGATTCCACGTGAGTTCTACTAATTATGAACATTATTAACCCTTTGCACTCGAAGACATTTCAACTACATATATAAAACAATTTTTCTGACTCATTTTCGTTCTGTATAACAAAGTACATTCTATGTAAACCGAGTCTCATAACTCGTATAACAGTTACACTTTTAACAACTATTTAAATTCGAGTTTCGGTAATATCTATAAAAATAATTTTAGAACGTGGTATAACAATTTGAATGGTGCCTCACAGTCGCCACTCGAGTGTAAAGGATTAACAATTTAACGTACATATATGTGTCAGGTTCGCGATGCAGATTTCTAACAATAAGCTGTAAGGTATGAATGTTCATATCAGTTCCTTCAAGTAGGAATTAAATTTTATTCTATTGTCACCAATATTTAAATATTCGAATAGATGCATGCACAGGATTAATATAAAATTCCTTTTTCTTCGGAGAAATTAGTGCGATCAGAAAAATTCTAATCATAGTGATTGTAAAAAAAAAATGGTACGGCAAGGGATAATTTCTTCTACGTATAAATAAAGATAAATCCTTCCCTTATTAAAGTCTAGAAACAAAAGCACATAAAGATAATAAAAGAAATAAAATCACATAAAGACAATAAAAGAAACAAAAGCACATAAAGACAATAAAATAAATAAAACCACATAAAGACAATAAAAGAAACAAAAGCACATAAAGACAATAAAATAAATAAAACCACATAAAGACAATAAAAGAAACAAAAGCACATAAAGACAATAAAAGAAATAAAAATCGTCCGGTCCTATTATTAAATATATCGAGGGCAAATAAGTGATGATCAACGCAGCGCGAAAAAGAATGGTAGCAGAAGGGGTTAACTTTCTCGCGTCGTCCAATCCTCGAAACGATCGAACAACCTCTTCGTGCCTCGTTCCACGGAATTTTCGCGATTATTTCAGGCCCGCTTCCGCCGGCAGATTTCTTGCTTCCTATCCGACTGCTATCGAATCGACTTGATCCTGTTTGTGGAAATTACGAAAGTTACGGAACGGCGAACGGCTACGGAGAGAACCGATTCCGGGGTAACAGTCCAATGAAATTACGGCCTTCGTCGACGGATCTCCTTGAATCTGACGTACAGACTTTGATCTTTGCGTTTCTTATAAAGTCGACGGGTTTCTAAAACGAAGGGGAACGCGTGTGTAGCACGAAACTTAATTATTAGATTGGGCGTTTGATGAATTTGTTAGAGAAGTGGATAAGTGAAATATGGAAGTATGTGTATAGTGGAAGAATACGTGAAGACTGTTTTATTGTTTTTGATTTGTTAGAATTGTTAAGGGACGAGCGACGTTTTGTAATTTATGATTCGTACAATTTAAGTTTTATTGTTAGGAATTTTTGATATTAAAAGTAGGCTAAGGATTTATTTATACGTTTTGAAGAAGATAATAAATTAAATAGGAAATTGCAAGGTTCGCTGGCAGGATTTAAGGATATTGTTACGTTATTTTCACCATAGTGTAATTATTAAAAGATACAAGACATTTCAATATAAACTATGTCCTATATAATTCAAAATTAAAATTAAAAATCCGCAATCCCATAATTATGATTCTTCGAGACATCCCTTCTAGAATATATGTAATTTATAATGAATTTACAACATCATAACTAGGTCGCGAATATTTATGCAAAGTAGATACTGTCTCCGTTAATTACGAAACATAGCATCAACAAATTACTTCCTTCCTTTCCAATTTAAACGAGCCTAACCTGTTCGAGTATTATTTTAAAAATCATCAAACCTCTTCGCTATTTTTAATTCGGATCTCAGAATCAATTTTGCGATTCTGCAATTCCTAATTTAAATTCGCCAAGCCGCCAAACTGCGACTTTTCTCCATCGTCCTCTCCTCCCAGATAAAAGCAATTTCATTCTAAGATCAATCAACGACGCATCGATCTCTGTTTTCTTCTCCACGCGCGAACAACGCGCGTTACCTCGCCGCGTTTCTCACCGACGCATTAGAAAAGCCCGACGAAATTGCGTATTCCGTATGCAACGATCCGATAAGAAACTTGCGGCCGGTATCGTCGCGAAAATCTCTCCGCGGCGGTTCCGCCGGGCAGGAGAGCCGGCGCGCCGGGGCAGATTATGAAACGCAATTTGAGATTCGTCACGGGGGACCGGCTACCCTCGATTCCGAACCGTGAACCGTGCGATATCAATTTATTTCTCCGGTTGAAGTTTACGGCGCGCGCGCGCTCTCGCGATACGTGTTCACGCGGCCACACGTTCAACAAAGCGATCCGTTTCACGGCGAGATACGATTCATGCGGCCTGTCACGCCCACGCGTCAGCCACGCCGTCCTCTCGCGGAACTACCGGAATGCTGTACCGCATTGCTTCCAAGACGAGCGCGGCGAAACGCTTCTCGAGAAACTGCATCGGGACACGTTCGAAACTGTACCTTGAAACCGTGTCAATGTCGTCTATATCTATCTTGAATTTTTACGAGACCGATGGAAGATCGAGCGGCGAATCTGACCGAGCCGGGACCGAGCCTGGCACGCGCTTTTAGCCTCTGGATTAGCCTCTGAATTCTGACGTGCAATTACGAAGCAGTAGATAAGGATAATTGTGATCAGACGGAGCTAGATCAGGATTATTGAGGCGATTTTAGTAAAACAAAAATTTTAGAAATGACATGAGCCCATAATTAGGGAACTGATTTAAATCATACATTTATTTATTTTTTATTTTTTTATTAAATATATTATATAATATCGTGGATGATTATAGGCTCAATGTATTTTTACTGATATAGCGAAATGAAATTATATTTAAAAGAAGAAAAGAATTATATTTGAATATTATTTCTTTATTCGTTTAAATGTCGCTGAAATTGTAAAAGTTACTTTGGATCTATAATTATTGACATTAATATATGTATTTGATAATTAGAACAACATAGAGCCTTTTGAAACAACTTTAAGATACTATAATTTTTTAACAGTAATGAAATTCTTTAAAAGAATTAATTACTTCTTGTAACCTAATACTTCTACACTATGCTTTTATAAAGATTAATAAAAGTGATAGTCGTTCTTCAAAGGTTCCAACAAACTGATCAATAGACAGCAGATATTAACACAATAACCAACAAATCCTCGACTTCACAAAATCCAACAAAACCTTCAACTGAATTAAAATTAACGATATCCCTCGCAATCCAGATTTCCCTCAAACAATTTCCACAATCAGAGCTACACACAAAGATGCACGGTCTACTCGTTAGTTAATAAATATTTAATGAAACTTCGAATCGATGCGTTCGCTCTCTACAGTCCCATCTTACGCCGAGCACATCGTATAATAAAGCACGGCGCAGCTCGATCCTTCCTACAATAGATCTCTCGTTAATCGTTTTGCAGAGACTCGCGCGAAATCAATGAATAAATACTCGGACGGAATCAGGCCGTTAATTAAAGGCCGAGAAAGAAGAAGAAGATGAAGGAGCCGAGAGAGTAATAGCGTCGTTAGAAATCTCCCCGGAGCGAGTTGAACCGAGCCCGCGTTTCCGGATCGACAAACCGGAAACTCGTGCCGGCGGAAACATCCGTGGAATTTCTCCCGGCGAAGCAGTTAAATCGCAATGAAAAATGCGTCTGGCGATGCACCGGCGTCGCGATCGCCGCCAAAATTCCGTCGTTGCTCCAACCGTATTGGACGAGTGAACAAAGTCGCGCTGAATACGGTGCTCGTGTGCGCGCGTGTGTCCTCCGGCTCGTAAACGCGCATCGGATTCGCCGCGGATCGTTAAAGTCATTAAAGCGTTTATAAATTTGTCTCCGGGCGATTCGCACCTTCCCGCGGGGACGACGACTTCCGTTCCGGGTCTCCCCCGCGTTCCCATCGGCGAACGGATTCGCATGCGGAGGCGAGCCTGGAACGAGAGAGAGAGAGAGAGAGACTCGGGGGTGGAGAGACCGTGGCGGCTTTTTTGCCGAGTTAACCTCGGATTACCAGCCATAACGTTTTACGACCGCGACTCTCTCGCCGGAATTGCCATTCCGTCCGCGTAAGGATGGCTCGTAAGGAGCTCGTAAACGACTTGCATAAAATTGATTCGCGGCAGCCGGCATCCGACCGACACCGGTTGTCCATTCGCGAAAACCGGACGGCCCGTACGCCGACGACGGCGTCCCCCCCGGCACGACGTCCACCGATCGCCGAAAGGTGCAAGAAATCGGCCGTGCGCGGTTACCTTTCATGCCTGCTCCGCGATCGCTGCTCGAGTATTCGTCCCTTTTTCGTTGCGGGCCCCCGAAACCTTTTATTCCCGGATGCCACGGAGAGAACAATCTCTGACGTTTCAGGCATCCGAAAGTATTCGCGGGATGCGCGTGCTTTCTGCTCGATTATGCGAGTAAGATATTTAGAGTATTGTAATATTTGGGGCAGTAAAATATTTGGATATATTCGGAAGATTTAGAAGTTTAGTTTCAGAGTGTATTAAGACTTTTATTTAATTATTGCTATTATTTCGATGGGAAATTTAAATAGGCGAATTTAAGTCTTTTAGATGCAAATAAGCAGTGTGATAGATTAGTATTATGTACGTATACCCTTTAATCATTTTTATATATTTTAAACATTCATGGCGAATACCAATTTTAAAAAGAAATACAAAATCCAAGCAATCATTTAAAAAGAAACTAAATATTATTTAATTTTCATACGCGTAGAATTTTCTTCCCAATTTCAGAATCTTTCCTTCATTTCAATTTGCATAAAGCAACATTAAAGCCCTCGAAGTACACAATTTTTACTCCACTGCAATTTATATCCTTCAAATAAAAGACTTATAGCGTTCGTCTGACTCCGGTTGTCTCTTTCTACTGTTCTCAAATCACACGTTCGAATCTTCGCAAATTGAAGAGAATTGCGAGTGTATTTCAGGAAATATACGATTTAGATACGCTGTCGATAATTTCTAATTGGAGTAGGAGGGATACGGTTGAGAAGTAGACTCGAACGTGGCGACGCAGCATTCTAATTCTGCAGATGAGATACTGATAAGATAAGGACTCCGTTCGGTCGCCAGACGTTTGCTTCGCAAACACGCCTCGTGCTGTTTGAAGAAACCTGGTACGTGGCGCGGAGCTCGTCGCGAAAATTTTAGGCTGCCTCGCAGCTGCCTTACGATATTTTAAAACGATTCAACTCAAATCCCATCGTAATTAAATCATTCACTGTCGTTCTGAATTATTTACAACCTGCAAAAATTTTTTATATTGAGATATAATTATTTCAAGAGAAGTATTTTTCACAGATTCCAGTAATTATATTCAATTTTTAAAGTGATTTAAAAATACTTTCATAAATATTTTTGTGCAAGAATTATTATATAGGATCAGAATTAGTCAGGAAATTAAAAATAATAAAAGTCTAGTATAATTAATTTGGAAACGAGTATGGCGAGAATAGAATAAAAATGTATTTAATTTATATATAATAATTAATTAGATAGCGTTAGCTTTTATACAATATGTAATACTATTTTTTCAATGAAAAATAAATCGACGAAATAAAGGATTGTGAAGACATCAGGCAAAATTAAGAATATTACTAACACAATTTAGCACAATATTGCAGTTATAATTAGACTGCAAATCTTTATGTAAGATAAAAATGTATTTCATCGATTGCCATAACCATAGAATTCCTCTCTTGAAAGATCTCAATACCTTATAAATAATATAACAAAATTCTTGAATTGTTCCAACACTATCACAGTATTTACTACTATTGTATTCACTAATTTCTATTGGAAAAGAATTATATAATATAAAAAAAGAATATTCCTAAAGAATTAAATCCGTCCTCTATACACGAGAGAAACGAATTCCAGTTCGTTTATTTTCTGCTCAGCTCGCGAAAGGAGCAGAAAATCCCGGCGTACTTTAACCGAAGACAGTAGCGCGAAATGGCCGTCAGGATCGGCGAACTATTCCGGCGAGCAATAAGAAGAGTCCTGCGAGGTCCTGTCGCGAACTTTTTCGCGTCCGGTAATGCATCCGCGATCCCGCCCGTAATATTTCGAGCCGCTCGAGAACTTCCAGCTCGAACTCGGACAAGGGAACTTCGGGATCTCATATCCTCCGACTTCTTTCTTGTTTCGACGAGCACGCGGGTCCTGCCGCGGACGCGGCCGCCGCTGGAATTTGGGACGTCGCTTTGCGTCACCGGCTGCGGAAAGACCGCGGCTGACGTCGACCCTATATTCGGCGACTTAGAATGTTTTTCGGACCGTCTTCCGCAAAAAGAGAACGCGGACTCAGTCTTTTATCGCGTCATTAACACCTTTTTGCCGCGATTTGTTCTCGCGCAGCCGACTCCATCGACGAAGCGTTTTATTTGCATCGAACAAGTGGACCGACCACTATTTTTTTTGACAGACAAACGAGCACGCTTTTATTTAGCCAATGTCGTAGAAGGATTAACCTTTTCGCGACGGAGCGACTGACTACACTTTGTCGTCGTTCGCGAAAGCGCAAGTGAACCATACTTCATCACCAATGTATTTATAGCTTTATTTTGAGTTCGCTATTGAAATCAAATAATAATATAATCATAATAAAATAATAATATAATTATGTTTATATAAGCGGCGTCAGCCTCTGTGGACCAAAAAATAGCTGCCATATATACCCGGCGTCAGCCGCTGTGATGCACCAAGTGACTGTCGTATATACGCGGCACCCGTCGCGAAAGGGTTAAACCGCCAGTAAAATTTTTATTTAGAACAGTTTCGGAACCGTTTCAATGTCTCTGCGAATAATAGTTCGCGCCGAAACTTCGTGCGAATGAAAAGCCCGCACGATTTATGCGGAGCACTAATATTTGCCGGCTTGCTCGAACATCCGGCGCCATTTTGATTTAGTGGGGAGACGTTTTACATGTAAATCATCCTACTGGCTGCTCCACTTTCTACTTACGTGCTCTTTTTCTGTCCTCCCCTGTACGGGATCTACATAATGGCGAGAGTACAACGAGGCTACGAAGAAGTTGCAAATTCTGTTCGCCGTTCGCAGCTGGCTCTGTGTCATCCTAATCTGCGGAACACCTAATTGGCAATCGTGTAAATTGTCGGTCACGACCGTGTCGGTTAGAAAATGGTGACACTAATTTTCAAGCTTTGAGATGCAGTTCTGTTACCGTATATTGAGCAAATTGGACGTTGGTAGAGTATTTGTAATACGAAAGAGTTAAGCTAGTATTTTGTATGGTAAATATTAAGTTTTTAGTCTCGATTGTATTAAGGAAATGATTTAAATGATTTTATGAGAATTTCGGAGTTTAAAATTAGCACTCGATAAACAGAAGCTGATTTTAAGATTAAATTAATTATAGACAGTAGATAAGAACTGTTATTGTCAGACAATCCTGGTAACACCTGGTATTTCGAGATAAAAATTATACAGTATTATAATTCTTTAATAACATAAGAATGTAAGAAAATGATAAATACTTCTTTGTAATTTAATTCAAGAATTATTTCAACAATTATGTCTTAAAATGTCGAAATTAAAAGCTATACATACACAAAATATTAAAACAACAAGTGCAATAAATTATACACTTACTATAGATTAACTGAACTCTACATTAACGTTAATAAACAATAACTCTAAATCTAAAATAATTTTTCTAGCTTATAGTTCCATTTTATGTGACAAAATGTATTTTATCAATATGAAATTGTTTTGTGTGACTCATATCAATAGTTTTACTCTTAAGAATTTTTTAATCTAAATTTTGTTAGTATAAAATTTATTTTGAGACGTGACAGAATAATTTCAGTGGTGTCTTACATCAAAGGGTTCAAACTTCTCCTAATCTAAAGATGGAATCGCGAGCAGCTGTCGAATAATCGTCTCAAGGATACAGTAATCGCACAGTACCCTAACCTCCCGTTTATCAATCGTTCATCTTTAAGCACATGCCACGAAATTTCATAAGCCACAAGTTCGCTCAGCCATGTTCTCCCAAAATCCGATTCGTAACGACGAAGTTCACTTATAAACAATTGCTATCAAACAGGTTCCACCATCACTGTAAAATTCGTGAATATTTCATGGATCCCCGAGTTGGCACAACTAGGATGAGTACTTTACTACCGACTAACGTGCAACGTGTTAAACACTCCCCAGGAAACGGGGGTCGAAGGAATTCCAGCGAAAAGGCGGTCCGGCGGCCACAAGAGCGGAACGCGGTTCCCAGAAGGACTATTTCGGCTCGTTTGTGCATCGCTATGGTGGACCATCGGGCCCTAGAGTCGGCCGAATTCTTCATGAACGAGACGTGGGACCGCATCAAGACCACGACAACGAAAAGACTGGAGGAGGAGGGGAAAGGGGGGGCCCAACGGACCCCGCCTTCGTTCCGCGGTAATTTGCGCTTGGACTCATTTGCATGCCAATTAATTGGCCGCGATTACGCGGAATTTATGGCCGCTGCTCTTTTTCGCTGTATAAGCGCCGTGGTCGGCGTTGTCCTTTTCGCGTCGGCGCACGAATTAAAAATTATGGCGATGAAAGGCCCGTGCACGACACTCGCATCCTACTTGACGAGCCCGTGTGCGCGCTCGATTCTCCGCGGCGGCTGCAAAACGAACGCCGCGAGGGGGTTCGCATTAAGTAATCAGGCCCCCTAGGAGCAAGCGGTATAGTTTAATTAATAAGCGGCTGTCTTTTGGTGAGGATTTCATAGTTGGCGAATCGTGTAGCCGCTCATTATTGAGTCAACGATCTAGGTACACTTGGAAGCGTCTTTGGAGGATTGATTATGGGTCTGTATAAATTTTTGTGTTCTAACTATTATATACTGAATATCTGTATTCTAACTATTAATATACTAAATTACTATACAAATTATAAAATTTGTATTAACATGATAAAAAAGATTAAATTTTATATACTTACGAAGTAAAGTTATTTCATTTTAGAATTTTTTTAATGAAATATTGTCACAATAATTTGTTATATTAAATAATTATTAATAGTCGTTTTCTGAGCATGTTACCAACCCAACACAATCCCTTTCAAAACTGCGTTGATTAATATTTCTTCATCCTCAATAATTTCCTTGATGGAACAAAAGGATTTTTCACTTATTTAAGGACTGGCAATTATATTGATTAAATTATGTGCGAAATATTCGTCACGAGTCTGACTCGATATTATAGTGCAAAGGGTTAAGTATACCTTGATATGTCTACATCTATAAATAAAAATTCTTTAATGACAAACTATTGCAACAACCTACTAACCAAACCTAACCTAACAGACTTAAAATAAAACCACACAAGTGGCTATCGCAAGCCTATCTCTAAAACTCTCAAAAATATTATTTGTCCGGCTATTTATTGGTCTCACACATAGAATAGATACAAAGATATCGCGAGCAAATATTGATATTCAAAATGGGTTTAAGATCGTAGAAAACAGTCGAGTACATTGTTCTCCCCGTGGAAAGTCGTCCAGAGAAGCCGCGAATAATCCGCTATCCGTACCCGAATTTCCCATAGACCTGGATTCCGTTCAAACACGATTTAATCCGTCAGCAAATAAATGGCCCGATAAAACGCGACTCTTTATCTAAAACAAATACCTACCGCATTTCCACGACTTTTCACCGCGTCGATCATTACGCAAGCGATCGACGAACTACCGAGCCGTAATCGGTAAACAGCGCCGATAAAGCGGTTGTTCCTTCGTTCGGGCAATTTTAATTATCGAGCCGGCGAGATAATGCCGAATGCGGCCCGGCAAGTTGTAAACGCGCCTCTGGGATCGAGATACCGTGTGTTTCTCGCTCGTTCGTAGAAAAATTTCGAACGTCGCGGACGACGCGGTATCGGGGCCAGACGGTTTCCCCGGCGAGTTTTCCATGCACAAGGACCGCAGACTGATTGGACATCTCCGAATGGCGGATCGCTGGCCAACAGCCAAGAACGGAGTGGGAGGGGAGGGAAAACCGTTCCGTTCGATGGACTCTTTTCGCACGCAATGCCCGAGAAACCGAAAGCCGAAGTCTCATTTCGTACCCGGCTATCTCTGCCTATCCCCCCGTTTTCCCTCCGCGAATATACATCGATGGCCGGCAGGGGGCTTCCGGGTGCGGCCGGATATCTGGCCGCGTTTTATCTTCTACCTTTTAAACGGAACCGCTATCGCCTGTGTTTGCTCGACCGAGGCCGAGTCAAATCGAAACCCTTCCAGACTTTTTACTTTCCGCGGGCCGCGCTCGTGGGCGGCCGCAAGAAACACGGAACAGCTTACCCCCATACCTTGTAGATTACTCCTCGCGCTCCTCTGTCTTTTCTTCGACGGTGGATTTGTCTTTTCGCTTGGTGGGATCGGTTTAATTAAGGGAACTTGGCGGAGGAGATCTCGTGTTGCATTTTTAACCCTTTTAGTGACGAAGAATTTATTCAAAATTTCATCGAAAATTATTGTTGATTGATATTGTTTTCTTAATATTTTTACTAAATAACAGTTTAATTTCGCATTTTTTCTCCCCTTTTGAATTTAATAATTATTGGATTTTAATATATTTTTGCAATTTTTTTTCAAAATTTTATAGGGGTTGATATTGTTAATATTGTATTTGATGTAAGATTTGAAATCTAAAGAAGATATTCAAACTGAATTCTACCATTTTTTTTATTTATTCTTATCACTCTTTAAAATTCCCCATTTTTTAATAAAAATGTGGATTTGTATTTTTAGTTGTTGGAGTTAGTTTAATTAAGGAAACTCTGCAGTAAAGATCTCGTATGCGAATGTTGCATTTTTAATATTGAAAGAATTGCGCTTAACGTAAAATATGCAGTTTATATCGACTCCCATTAATTTATCTATTATTACACTTATTCTACGAAATGCTCTGCTTCTCAATAATAATCAATAAAATTTGTCTTTATAATAATCAAAACCAGTTCAATTAAAAAAAGAATCTGAAAAACGCAAATTCCATCTTCAACATTGCAGAAATTACATTTAACACAAAACATGCATTTACATGCCTTCCCTCCATTTTGCAAATTTTTCTCCATAATCCCAGTACTCTTCCATCTTCCCTCACCCAGTAACATTATCTTTTTAGTCGCCGGCATCAGTCTAATTAAGCGAACCGTACAGAAAACATCCCATATGCACAAGTTCCATTTTAAATACCGTACGAGTTTACATTTAACGCAAGAAGCGCGGTCTCTGTATATTTTCCGGATTATTTTCCTAACTCTTCCGTGGATCTCTCGCCGGACAGCAGCTTCGTTCATCCGGTAGTTGAGAAATAAGCGTAATTAAGGGCGAAGAAAGAGCTCATACGTGTAAGCTTCATTTTTACTTCTGGCGGATCGTACCGCAGCGCAAGAAGTACGGTCTGAACTCCTTCCCCTAACTTTGCGAATTATTCTTCACACTCCTGGGCACTCTTCCCGTAGCAGTTTCATCCTTTTAGTCGTTGGTATAAGTTTAATTAAGGCAACCGGGCAGAAAGGAGCCCGTATTTTAACTTTTGTAGGATTGTAGCGCAGCGCGAGAAACATGATCTACATTGCACCGACTATCCACCGTTCACCGCGCTCCCCCGAGGAATAGTTCTTCCATTCCGGTCGTCGGAATAATTATATTCGAATTATTCGCACGGGAAAGCCTCGCGTTTGTAAGTTTAATTTTGACAAATTTTCTTCTATGAATTTCGAAGGGAAATTCGAGTACGCGAAGATGAAAGTTAGAATTTCTGAAAAGAAATTCTTGACGGAGCATTCGCCACCTCAAATGAATTAAACAAACTAACTTCGTCCACCTTTTCAAATCTAAGCCGATGCAGATACAACTAGAAAAGAAACCTTCGTATAAAATCGGCTGACATTGCCGAGATAGTCGAACAATGGTCCATTCTCCGCCCACGAGTGTGCCAGCAGGTGTCACGCTGTCCATTCTCGCCGATAAGCAATCTATTAATTTATCTCTAATTGAGAACGAAACAGGACTCCGCAAACACGTGTTCGTCACTCGTTCTACTTCCGAAGTGCACTGTTAAACGCACTGTAAAGTACACTACTACAACTGTTACTACATTCCGACACTAGAAACTAGCCTTCGTAGCTCGAAAAAAAGAGAGCACAATTTTTGTGTTCGGCCGATACCAGATAAAACAGCCGGCGTTCGCAGATAATGAGTGCTTCGATTGCAGACACAACGTAACGGAAAGCCGGCGAGCCGATAGCCGACGGCAGAGATCCTATTGCCACAATTTCGTTCGCACTCTTTCCCGCCATCTCCGATTCCATTGGCGATGCGAGTCGCGATACGCAAAATCGAAACGAAAAGTTCGCGGCGAGCGTCGACGCGCGAACAGTAGCGTACCTGTCACCAGTCCTTATCTAATCGAGCCTTATCGCCGTGCCGCTCGGTTCTCCATTAGCGCGAACGACCATCCAGAAATCGCGCAAGCCTTTCTTTCGCTTGAAATAACGAAAAGACCGGGAGTCCCACGGAAGTCCCCTTCCAGCTCTGAAAAGTGCAGAAGACAAACTGCACAACCTGCATCATGTGCTCGTGGCGCCAATCCGGTTTATGTACACCGATTGTTTACCATGGCAGGCCGTAGTTTCCCGGAGTGAATCGATAACGATAAGATACGTCACCGGACGATCGCCGAGAAACTGGAGTAATTTTCACGGTCACCTGTTCGCGCGCGCGCGCACGAGCGCGCGGCGGGGTACCAGCGACGCGAAAATTTGTAACCGAGGAGAAAGTCCGCGCGCGTTAATAGAGCAGCGTACGCGCGGCGTGTGCTCGCCGGGTATCAAGTGTTATCCAAGAATATCCGCAGACTAGAAACCTCGAACAGTCATGCAAGCCGCGGATACATAAGACATCGCGTCGCGAACCTCGAGAATTCCGCGTCGACGGTCTATATATATAAGGGCCCGTACACACTAATGCAATAAAACCGCGATGCCGATGGCAATCCGGGCGTTTCGGCGGACGGCGCTGCCGCCGAGCGCGCCGCGGCTCCCTTTAGGGAGCTATCAAAGTGTGCAACTCGGTTAATTTCGAATCACTTTGCTCGCTAACACGCTGCGCGCCATTAGCTCGCTGTGCTGTAATCCAGCGCGTTGCATCTATTTGCAAACAATCATTACGCCTTGCATGGTTTCTGCGCTGTTGCAAAATGCATGATCCGATTGAAGGCTGCATTATTTCTTTAATAATTTAAATAATACGAATTAACGTATTGATTCTCAATTTTTGGCACCAGTTTCATTATTAGAACCCTTTTATTATAAGCAACCTATTATTCTTGTGAAAGATTGGAATAATTTAGTTGATAAATCAATTATATTATTATCTCTATAAATTTTACTGTATATGTATTTAGTTATTTATTACTAATGCTTCAAGCCAGATGGTCCATTAACAAATATATATTATATACCAAAGAGTTAATATTTCTTACAGTGAATTTTCTATTCTTTCAGTTTTTCTCTTTCAGTTTCTATTCCATTAAGTAATATTAATATTATGAGACAAATAATATTCTACATAGTATTAATTTGACTGTACTTGATCTCTACCTAGAATAGGATATCTTAACCCTTTGCACTCCAGGCCATTTTAAGCCTAGATCTAAAATGGCTATTTTAACCAGCTGCATTTCCATTTGATATATCTTAGTACAATTTATGTATGTGGGATTGAGTCTTTTAAATACAAGGGTTTTTATTGATGTCAAAATCAACTCGGAAATGATATAACAATTTACATTGGCGCCTCAGTGGCGCCAATCGAGCGCAAAGGGTTAAACGTCCGACGCGTGTAACAGCGTTAGAGCGGTCGTTACTGCAACAAATTGTATCTGCTTCAGGGTCGAATATCCGTCAAGAAACGGTTTCCATGAAAACCGGAGTAAGACGCGGGAAATTCGATTCGAATCGCAATGGTAACTGGTCCGAGTTAAGACCTAAAGCCCGCGAGAGATCAGTGGGACGGGCCCGCTGATGATCAGATAACTCCAGGTCCGCAAGGTATTCATTTCTGTCGTAGTTTAGCTGCCACGACCGGCCAAGAATTAGTCTGTTCCGCAGAAGAGTATGGGAGCCGACCTGCCCGCTAATTGCTGGGTCTAAAACCACCTACAGCTATATAGAGCCCTCCCGGATGATGAACAGTTCAAAGCCCGCGATAGGCATCTGTTCCGTGAGATCGGGAGTGGAAGATTCTGTTGATCCGGGAGTATCTGATTTAGGCTTCGGCGAACACGGGGGAAACTCGAGTGTTCCTGGCCAATCAACCGAGATTCTACCTGAATCTTGATCAGATCGGGGGGATTCGACGTGGCCGCCGCACGGTGCCTTTTGGTTATCGATGTTCAAAGTCAGCCACGAACGGAGTTCGGCGAACGTCGCGTCGATCGCGAGCTGATGAACCGCGCGTCGATCTAGGTGGATCGAGGCCTTTGTGACCCGGGGTCGTCGCCGTCGACCCAGGCGACACGAGACAAAGGTTGCCCCTCTCGCCTTTGCCCGAAATCATTTACCTCGGCGTAATTAAGGTAATCGGGTTAGGGAAAGCAAGGCAACCGAGCCAGCTAAACTCTACAATTTCGATGTAACCGAACCACACTGTGTAACTGGGTAGCTAAATCCATCGAACTTGGCGCGGACGAGCAGGGATAATCAAGGCGGCTAGATCCATCAAACTTATGGGAGGCTAAACCATGATAACCGGGCTGCTAGATGGAGCCTCTAAACCATGGTTCGCGAGAGGTAAAGGAGTCCGTCAAATATTAAGCAGCCCGCGCGATGTGCAAACGCGAAAGCAACCATAAGTCACGTTAATAATGGACGTGGCTGGATCTGGGGTAATCAACAATTTCGCGTCGGCCGAGGCAAGATGGCTAAATCAAGGAAGCCGAGTTGGCTAAATCCATCAACGCTATGGTAGCTACTAAATCCATCGACTATGTGATAGGTGAGCCCATCAGCATCGCGGTAGTTAAACCCATCAACTGTGTGGTGCCTAAGTCCGTCAGATCTATGGCAGCTATTTGAAAACACCGAGCTAACTAGGCCTACTGTCAAGGTGGCAAATATCGCCAATTTCAACGCAGGTGAAACAAAGTGCATCACGTTCTCAGCAAATCTAATCCATGGTAGCCATGGTAGCAAAGTCTGAAAACGAAGGCGCGCTAACGATGACGTTAAATCCAAGATAGCCCGGCCATCTGGTCCAAGGTAGTCAAACCCGGTGAACTATGCAAACATCGTCTATTCGATCCCCAGCATCCGTCGTACTGGTGTGTACAAGCCCTAAGTTCGCGTCGCGGCGAATTTAGAACGCAACAAGAAGAAACCGCGCGAGCGAGCGAGCGCTCGCGCGCGCGCGCGGGAGACACGGCTAAGAAACAGAGGAGGAAAAAAAGGTCCGAGGAAGGAGGAAAAGAAACGTGGACGGAACGCGGCGCAAGTACCTCATTGGTGGAACCGTGACCGTTCATCTTGCCGTCACCTCTGGTATCCCATTACCGGTCTGCGGCGAAACGCTCCAAGGATCGTTCACCTTCTCGCATCGGTTCTCGAAAATGGCGCATCTCACTCTCCCCGGTGCGGCTCCGTCTGCACACGCCGACCTGTCCTTCACCCACGTACCACCGTCGGAAACTGCCAGAGAGCCCTCTCCTCTATCGCTCTCTCTTTGTATATGTATCTTCTCTGTCTTTCTTTCTTTCTCTCGCTGTTCGACACTCTCGATTTTCGTTTAGGCTGGTCAACGCCGGTCAAGGTCACGCCGCGATCCTCACCGATACTAATTTCGGCGGAGCGTCTTCGGGTTCGACGACCGGACCACTCACGCCACCCGGGAACACCGCCGCACGCCGGCCACCGATTTCAGGAATGTTATCGACCGGTCGATCCGCCACAGCCACGCCGCCGAGGGTTTATCAGTCAAGGACGCCGCGATACACCCGAATCCGCCGGTCTCTTCTAGGTCGGGAGAGCTGTCCGTTCGCACTGTGTCACTGAAACTTCACTGGTCACTGTCGCAACATCGGTGTCTCGATCTTAGTCCCGATCACCGGTCCGGTCTGAACACTCGAGGATCGCCAATCACGATCGAATCACCATCGAATCACTGGTGTTCCGTATTTTTTGATATCCCATGGATTCGATTGCTCCCGGTTTCCGTCGTTTCGTCGATCGATGCCGGTTCCCGCGTAATAGATCCACGATGACGAGGAGCGGATGGATCGAGCACCGACGGCGAATCGATCATTTCCACGTCCTTCGCGTTGGAGCGCTGTTCGCGGACTGGAGAGCTCCGCATCGCGCGTGCACGGAGCCCATCGCTATCGCCGCAGGTAGACACCCCACCAAATACGCATACCGGGAGAAAATTTGTGGTCGAATCTTAACAACCCGCTGTTACACCGACGACGACGACGCTAAGAATTATATACGAGCACTTCCTGATTTATCGGCGACGCCTCCGCCACCGCGGCGATTATTTATTTCGAGGTGTATAGACAGCGAGCCTTATTTGTCGCGCGCGCATTTATTACGGTGGCGATATAATTCACACCTCGGCCACGGGGGGAACGAGATTGAAGCAACGACGGGGGCTTGTTAACCTTGCTGCTTGCGGACTCGTAGCAGACAGCGCGATTTCGGAACCGGAATTGCAATTTTCTAGCTGCTGGAATTTTGAATGGAAATTTTTGGGTAGCTCGATTTGATAGTTTTTAGTTGGTATGATTACTGTGTTTGATTCGTTGATGTTGGAATAGGGGATTTTATAATATAGACAACCATGGTGTAGATAATAGTAGACTGGAAATTTTAAGAAATTTGAAGAAAATTTTATATTATTTTTGACGTATCAAATGATCAGTTATTAATGTAAATGACTTCTTTGAAAAAACCAATCTTGATATTGTTATAAAATAATACTCAATTAGTTTTGCTAAACCTTTTCTATTTTAAATCGAAGTAGCAATGTATTCCTCTATTGTCAATAATTTATCGTTAATTTTCTTACTCGTATTCGAATATATTAACCGAATATATATCAATATATATCAAACAAATTTGAATTAATTTTAAGAAATAAGTTAGGAACTCAATAATTCTACTGCAATAATTATTTAACTCTTATTACAAATCTACTTGACACAACCAAGGCAGACCATTTTTATTTCCCAAATGCTCCATCCAACGATTATAATGCAAAACAGCAAACAATTCAAAAATACAACACTGTAAACGATTTATCTCATTTAACTTCCGATAAGATTTATTGTAACTTCACTCTTCCTTAACAACAGATTTTTAATTCGCACGAAGATCAACGATGTGATAAAACAAAGTGTTCGCTGATAGATCGAACTATTTTGTTGTAAGACTTTATCACGGACTGTCATCATCATCATCATCATCATCATCCAACAAGAACCTCTTAAGCAACCGTTTAGCAGGAACTGTGGACAGGAGTGATTCATGGAGAATGTTCATAGCAACTGCGTCTGTCCTTATAAACGAAGAGCAATTGTCTTCTTGCGTCGCATTCCTTCACGAAAAATTGCTAAAACTGTCTACAACTTGGCTACCATCGGGATTACAAAAGACGCTTTTCTTCTCGGTACGCGGAGCAAGAAAATCGAGAAAAATTACCACACAATGATGAGATATAAAAATATACGGAGACACCTTCGGTGACAAAGAAGATATTCATTCGAAAATTATCATATATTCTCAATGTTCAAACTAAATTATACAACGATCACCATCGTCGTCTTTTGACTCTTGAAAAATATTCTTCGACCTTGTTTTATTCTCTAAATTGTTCTTAGAATTTATGAATAAATCACAGTGCAGTGAACGTTAAACAAAAGATCGAGATCATTATATTGTTAACATCTTTATCTCGTTCGTTTCGTGAATATTCGTTTCGAACGATCGCGTACGCGATCACGTGTTTTTATTCACGAGGATGATGGTAGGTGGCCTAAGTTACGGGTCAGATGGGTTAGCGGAATGGGTCCAGGGGCGGGGTGGGACCGAAGATTGGTGGCGTGCCCATTGTTTCCGCGGTGAAGCGAGGCCGGGGAACGCTGCTTCTGATACATCATCTTTATCCTGGCTTTCTCCCCTTTATTTTCGTTCGCGACGCTGCGCGCGCGAGAGAGCTGATGCACCATCAGCAGCTACGATGTGATCCACCTTGATACCCTTGTTCGCGATGAATGCGGGATTGTTGCCGGTGTTGCTTTAAGAAACCGAGATGAATAAGAGAAACGGGAAGGGGCCGAGGGGGGCAGGGGTGCGAACCGCGCCGGTGTCCCGCTCCCGAGTTGATTAAGAGAACCGCAAACGAGAATAAAAGAAATTTGGAATTTCTGCACGCGATCGCGTGGACGCTGCCAGATACGTGTAAGCGGATTAGGGTTATGCGAAATACGAAGGGAGCACCCGAGGCACGGATACAGGACGGCACAAAGTTGCCGACTGAAAATTCGCTTTCGATGTTCCATTTGTTGTAGCAATATTAACCGATCGGTCATTCGGCTATAAACATTTCGAGTACTATAGAGTAATTAAATCTGCTATTTTTATATTTTTATAAAATCAGTATTGGACTATATTTCTTCTATTTTATTTATTTTATTTTTATTTTATTCAGATTATTTATGGCGGAAGATACAATATATAATATCAGAGCCTATAGTAACTCAATGCTAAGTTTTAGTTTGTACTTTTATTTTATTAATCTTATTAATCGCGAGAGGTATCTAATATTTAAGAAATTATATAATAATATTGGAGCTTACAGTACTACAATTTAATATTTTTATCCCAATGATAGATAATAAATTACTGCTTGTCAAGACAACCAATTCACAGGCTACAAGTCAGTAAAGTGTTCACCCTTTGCTGTCATATGAAACAAATGTCATGGTGGTCTAAATAAATTTTTGTTAAACGGACAGTAATACGCAATACACGAAATTAAAATAGAACAAAAATTCATTCTTCTTTAAAGTTTAGATATAAAGAACATAGATAGATAGCTTTGCCAGCTAAGACTAGACAAACGACCCCAAAGGGTTAATTTCTTAACCCGTCCAATTCCTAAAAATTAAATAGTTCCGTAAGAAATACTAACAGAAGTCTTGTAACAATTATATCCTATAAAAACAACACACTGATCAATTTACAGACTATGCAACACCCTAATAAAACCGCTTACCTCTTCCAAAGATCGAAAACTCCTTCGAAGTTGGTAAATCGAAGTTCGGCGATCATTTTTCGAGGTAAAAGTTGAGTGACGGATTTCGCGATAGACAGCGCGGGTTTTCGAATCGCGGAAGGAAAATCGATTGGATCGCGTGCGAGGGCTGTAACGGGATTCGGAGCGGGGTCGGGGCTATTGATCGAGGGAATAAGGGGGGTCGGATCGACGACGAGGATCGAGGCGGAGTAAGACGAGAGAGAGAGAGAAAGAGAGTCCGGCTAATCGTGAACGAACGTAAAAGAAGCTCGCGGTGTCGTGACATTGACTCCGGCTGGTCTAATAGCTAATAACATCCGTGATCGGGTGCGCGCCGGTGTCGCGAAAGTAGGCGCAATTTACGAGGACACGGTCGTGCGCATCCTTCCGCCATCGATTTATCGCCATTACGTAAGGAATTATGCTTTCGCGTCGCCGAGGGAGGACGACGTAGAACGCGATGACGGTTCGTTAGCTACGTAATATATAACCACGGAAGGGATGCTGTTCTAATCCATTGTTATTTACCGGGTTCGGAGCAACCTGGATCCACCGTGTCAGCTCGAGTTTTCGTCCGCCTCGCGAAGAGATATACGGGCGAGTTGTAAATTAGCGCAGCTGCGAAGACGACTCTGCTTTCTAAGCGAGCAAAGTGAACGAGAAACGGAGCAATAAAACAAATGGAAACGTGTTTCCTTCCCTTAGATAGAAGAGTCACAATTTAGTGGGCCGCGCCGACTAAATCAGACATTCCACTCGCACAAGAAACTTTGTCGTTTCATTCGATAATTTAGATACAAATTACTTTTTCTAGGTAAAATTCTCATTCCTCGAATTTCTATATATAATTTCTACGATATTTAACATTCCCACTAAAAAATTACTATAAGTCAACCTACTTACTATAAGTCTAATACCTTTAGAAATAATTGCCTAATAAACGCTAACAATATTACCCATTATCTTTATCCTAGCCTCAAGCCCCAATCAAAATTCCGATTAATCAAATTAAATAATCGCAGCATCCCCTCGCAATGCAGTAACCGCGTCGGGACGTCGACCGAGCGCAACGACATAATAATAACCCTAATTCATGAACAATGAGCGACACAGGGAACGGTGTAGCGGCTTAGACTAGTCGGCGCAGCGACGGGGACGGGCTGCTTAACACCGGTCGCGTAGGAACGTCGAAGGGCGTGGATTAATACCGTCGGTGCACCTGGACGGTCCGCGGCGAAGAAAGAAAAGTATGATAAAGAAGCGTGCGCCGGGTGCGATGAACGGGTAGGACGAAGGAGGAAGGAGCCGAGGGAACTGGTGGACCAGGCAGCGTTACCCATCGTCTGGTTTCCCCGGTTCTTGCCGGGCTGTTTACAATCTTGGAAGGCCGAGGCGGCGGTACACACCGCGCTACCACCAGGTATGGTAGCCGCGGGTTTCGTACTTGGCGAGGACGAGATGGTGACCAGCGGTTTACAACGGCGGACGGTCGATGCACCACCGCGAACGTAGGCTGCCAGCGAGCGGAGCGGTGCCGTGCCGAGCAGGCGAGCCAGGCCGGCTAGCATAAGCCCCGGCCGCGGATCCCGGTTCAAAGAGGCCACTAAAAGGGCTTGCTCGTTCAGCTTAGAGTTCCCGGCCCCTCCCTCTCTGCCGCCAGGCTACCAGTTAACCGCAAAGATGACCGTGTGCCCCGGCGAACAAGGACGCTTTCACGGGAGAGCTCGCGTATACGGGAACAAGCTGTCGATTCGATCCGGAACGAATCGGCCGGACCGGCGCGTCCCCTAAACTGCCGCTTTGATGTTTGGCGAGCGCTAATGGTGTTTAGTCGCTGGTCCGGCAATTCTCAGGTGTCCGGCCGATGGGACCTCGTACGAATCGCAATCGGCGAAATTGAGCTTCGGGGCGCTGTAATTGGCTGACGCGGTCCATGGACGCGTCGCCCGCTTTGTCGAACGCCGACGCTCCTCGATGGCTTTTCCGAGGAAATTGTTATTGCTCGAGGAAATTCTGCTGGCTGTGGATTCTTGGAGGTGGTGAAGGTATAGAAGTCCGTCTGCGTCGATTTTCTTTAAGGAAAAATCTATTTCTGACGATCATTGCATCTTTCGTAAATGATTTTGAATTTGTTAGTCAGCGGTAAGAATTTTCATTGTAATTTTTCTGAGAAAATTCTACTTTTTAGACGATGCTTTGATGCGAAAATGTAAGTGTATATCAATTTTTGATAAACATAATTATTGTACCGTTAATTTTCTATTTATCAGTCAGCAATCGTAATTTCCTGCAACTAGCACTCGGAGCTTCTAGGCCACGCCTATTTAGAGTACAGTCTATTATCAAGAATCACAGTAGCTTCTATAACTATTCATTACTCTGTCTATCAGTGGTTGCAATCTTCTTCATTATACTTCTGTAACAATCCTCCTCGTTACATGAAGTTTTGACATTCGAAGTTCTAAAAGGAGGTCGAAGGTTGGAGATCACCTTAGGCTACAATTTGGAGCGAACTCTGTTTTGCCAACCACTACAACGTTTCAAATACTCTTTCCTTTACATAACAATCGTGGCAATAGTCTTCTTTATTTTTTTAATAAATATTCAGAATCTCGACTATCCGATCCCATAACCCTTTACTCTATAATACCGTATTAGACTCGTAATGAACAAACACAATCTACTAAATATCTATATTATTCATAGCTCTTAAAAAGAAATGAAATTCTGCGTATCATTAATATTTAAACATTAAAGCGAAGGTTGTCATATGATATCACGAATTCTCTATCTGGCAATTCATTTATTTATAAGTAATAATACAAGAGGTTGATATAAAATCAACTGCCTTTTAAGTACCTTTTACCTGCAATCAGCTGACTCAGAGGCGAACGATCTACGAAACGATTTCTAATAAAAATCAATAAAGATGGCATCTGTCATTTTAACCGAGCAACTGTGTTCCATTATCTAATCGCTTATGTCGTTCTGCTTGGCCGGGATAATCGAGGTTTGACTGTACCCGGAAATCCGTATCAGCGAGTTCCTAAAACTATTGCGAATATTCTGAATCGATAACAAGCCGATCATTGGCGATGTCCCAGCTCTGGTTAGCTACATAGAGAGAGGCAGAGAAAGAGAGAGAGAGAGAGAGAGAGAGAGAGAGAGAGTTGGCTGGGTCTCCTAATTCCGCAAAAGTTAATAAAAGAATAAAAGAAAAAACTAAAAAACATGAACCCAATTTTTAATATATTTTGGAAACTAAATTTAAAAAGGAGAAAAGAAATTAACAATGAATAAATACTCGAGCTACAAAAAGATTAGAAAATGAAAAAAAAGAATTCCGAATTGTCCTGTGAGGATGGTTCAGAAGTTCGCCGGGTAGGAAGTGGTGAAAAGAAACGCGGCGACCTTCGATCTCAAGGAAACACCTGGTTCACCATATTCGACGAATGATGTCGTTCGTTAGCTAGCTCCGCGTGGCAGCGGTTCTCAGTTCCCGGCAGCTGCGGCCACCGCGATTCCTGGAGACGAGGCGTTATAGCGAAAGCGATGATATCAATACCTTCTCTCACACATACCTCGGTTTATCTTGGCGAGATACGTGGCGTGATGCATCGCTCCTTCGTGTATACAGTAGCGTTATAATGTTACAGGGGGACTGCAGATAACAGTACTTTCTGGACAATTTCTATCGTTGTACGGACAGCGGCCGCCGGAGATAATGAACAGGATGCGCCACTGCGAGTTCGAACGTCGTAGCGAATAAATTTCCTAATCGGTAATCAGGACCTACGGAATAATGGCGCCCGGCTTTTGTATCTTCCTTGTCTCTTATTCCAGGCGGAGGCATTGGCGCTCTCTGGCTCGTATTGCTACGTTCAGATCTTGTATTTTGCGATTATGGAAGCGAGAAACACACTTTGATAGAACGTGATATATATTTTGCAAAGCGTTGGAGATGCTAATTTATTTGTTCTATTTCAGTGTGATAATGAGCACTTAGGTATAGTGTGGAGTGAGTTAAGTATGAGATGAGATGTAAATGTGATTATAGTTGAAATTATTTCAGTAATATAGAAGTAATTAATATAGTAGTAATCATTTTATGTTTGATGTTATTAAATGTATATTCTAAATTATTAAATCTATTTTTATGTTATTGAGTTTATACCTTAAATTATTAAATTTATATTTTAAATGATTAAAAACATTTAAGATTATTAAATGTACAATTTAAAATTATTAAATGTACAATTTCAAATGATAAAATTTATATCTTCAATTATGAAATCTATATTTTAAGTTATTACATTTAAATTGTGAACAATTAAACTTATATTTTAAATCATGACATTTGCATCCTAAATGATTAAATTTATATTTAAACTCAAATATACGTATTTCGGAATTACCATAGTATTTCCGACGAAACTTATTAAGATACGAATCTAAACGAGTTCCGACCGGGTTCTTTTAATTTCTAAAAGCCCGCCGCGACATTGTGCATGACAAATTAATGTCTCCTACAAAAATTTCCCCTCCCCCCCTAATTGCGACACCGGTTTACGCGGTTGCCCAATAGTTCACGCAATTAGCCGTTTTCAACGTACACTCGAAACTCCGAAAAGGCCGCGTGGTCCAGGCGGAGGTTCAAGGCGACCACCGCGACGAGCAAACAAGTATTCACGAGGCCCCGTGACGAATTACATCATACGCGAAGGCTGATGTTCCACAATACCGCGAAGACGAGGTTCGAGACGCCCGCGGACTCCGTGGAAGGGAACCACGAGCTGCCTCGAATTTCAAAACGTCCGGAACGGACGTGACCCGCCGCGGAATTCTTATGCGGGGGACAAGGGCCCGGTGTTCCCCTTTGTGCCTCCTCCCCGAAAGGGCAATAACGTTCGTGCCGATGCCTGTAAACTTAATAAGCACGAATTGCTAACGACCCCCGCGATCTTAGATCGGATGACCGCCGGATAAATGATTCGTCGGACGCTTCTTGTACACTTCAGCTTGAAAGTTTCACTGACGCGGCGGAGAGACACGACTCTGACTCAACTAGACACTTTTGCTCATCCTTTATACTTATCTTTCATTTGCTATACTTTCATTCGACATTACTTGCTTTTTTCTAGTTTCTTCTATTTTTCTATTTTTTAGTTTAATATTTTTTTAATGATTCTTTGTCTTCTTGTATAGTTCCTTCGTTTAGTACCTATTTTTATTTTCTATTTCTTTCACTTTGTTTTTATGTAATTTTCTCATTTAATGCAATTTTATAATAGTTTAATAGTATTTTATAATAATTTCATTTGGTACTATTTTTCTTTTGGAACTTTTTCTCTTGGTGCCATTTTTCTTTATAATTTCTTAATTGATAGTTTTCAACAAATTTACTGCACACAGTTGTAAACAATTTTTTAATTCGCTGCTTCTCACATTATAATTTAGTATACCCAGCTTTGAATAATTATTTCTCTTGACATAACCTTTCACGTAATAATTTCGTACATGGAACTTTGATGCATAACATACTATAATTCATCATACATAATTTTACAAATTCTCCCATCGCCCTTTTTAATTTAACCCAACATCCATACGTTAAAAAATTCCTTTCTCGATGCTTTCTAATATAATTTAAAATCCAACTTATCCTCCCAATTTTTCACCTAAACGCCCATATCACCGAGTACAATAGTCACCAATGCTCCGTCTCAGCTATCGAAAAACCTAATCTCATCCATCCCAACCGTAGAAACTTTCTGCGGTAGCTGTATGTTCGACGACGGTCACAGTGTTTCAACGTTTCCCCTCATTAATATCAGGAAACGGTTTGGCGAATCACCAATTAGGCTAGGATTGTTCTCGTTTTAGTCCCGGCGCATAATCGTGACAGAACAAAACGGGCTCAGCCATAATCAGCCATAGAACTGGATATTCAAGTAGCCATCTCCCGCGTATCGATGCCGCCGCGGGGCCGCAATCTATCGGTCGAATCTAGCTAATTAAACTTTATGCCTTCCGGCATTTTTCCACGGCCGTCGCAAAATGTCAATTCGTACGAGCGGCCGCCGCTAATTGCCCGGGCATCGATGACAAGTTCAGCGAAAGCCAAACGTCTTGCACGGGACGAGACTATCAGCATCAGAAGAAGAAAGGAAGGAAGAGGGGGGGGGGGGGGGGATACTTCTTAAATGTCAATCGCCCTGCGCCAACCGAGAGGATTCTTTCGCTTTCACCGTGTGTGCATGTGTCGCGGAAAGAGATCCACCGGGGTAGATTCCTGCGGCGGTAATGGAGGCTCTCTCGGTCGAAAATGGACGTATCAAAGGGATCGGGCCGACCGTTTTGTTCGCGGTGCCACAAAACCATCGTAACAAACGACGTTCCGGCACTTACAGAAGGAAGTCGTGCTCTTCTTCCTCTCTCGTTCTATCTGGCCCCCCTCATCCCCCCCCCCCTCTCTCTCTTTCTCTCTACCTTATCTCTCTTGCTCTCTCTTTCTCTCTATTTATCTCTCTTGCCCTCTCTATCTTTATTTCACTTGCTCTGTCTTTCTCTCTATCTATCTCTCTTGCTCTCTCTTTCTCTCTATTTATCTATCTTGCTCTCTTTCTCTCTCTCTCTCTCTCTCTCTCTCTCACATGCTCTCTTTATCCATCTATCTCTCTTGCTCTCTCTGTCTCCATCTCGCTCGATCCCTCTTCTTTTCTTACCCCGTGTACCATCATCTATCTCTCTGCCACTGTCTCGGGCACGTTCTCCTCGACGTCCAGCGTTCATCCTTCCGCTAGTCTCTCTACGGCCGGCTCACGGCTGCGTCCGAAGATGTGTTGCTCTCGCGTTGGTGTGCGAGGAGCCGGTGTGACACACGAGTGCCTCGAGATACGAAGAAGGTAAGGTAAGAGAGGCTCGTGCCCTGCCCGGTGACTGAACCCACACCGCATTTCACACAACCAGCTCGACCGAGATCTACGCCAGACGACAAAATTATAAAACGTCCCAGAAACAACGGACCGCATCCTTTTCCGCGTCAGATGGTGATCGTCTTCATCGTTTTAGACCTTGGTTGGGATCTTTTGGTGCACTATTTTCTAGTCGCATGCCTTTATACACAGCTTTATACGTTTTGTACTACACCTTTGTATCATAATGGTGTAGATTATATTAATGTCCTCTTTGATAAAGCAGGGGTGTTTGTGTTTGGTAACATGTGTGTTGGTTAAGTTATTATTGGCATAGTTTAGAGTCAAGATAATTTATAGCAACTTTATCTATAAACTTTATTTTATTTGAATTTTTAATATTTTGGCATGTGTATATTAATTGATTGTATGATTTTAAGTTACTCAATTGTTTGTCCAAAAGTGAGCTATTATTCTTGGTAGAAAGTACGCCATTAAATTAATGTATGTAATTGTTGGAAATTATTCGAGTAGATTAAAAATAAAAGATATTACTTCGTTTATTATAAAGTATGTCTTTAGGCTCTGTAATCTTTAGACTAGCATGATATAGCATGGTATACTTCAGAAATGACTTCACGACCCTTACAATATCGCACCCTGCTTTAAAATACTATTTATTAGATACACCTACTTCAACCAAACCTAAACTAGTGTATTGTCTATAATCTATAAAAATTGTACAAAGAATAAACTTTCAGAATATTAAAAATAATACTATTGCCTATAGTTATAATACTAACTGTTCAATTCAACACATAACCTAGACTGAATTCATCAAACTTGTCCCCAGTTATTGCAATACGAATTCGCTATATAATTCAACCATTAAATACAGAGAAATAATTTCACCAGTTTAAAAATAAAAAGTAAAAAACCGCGTTAAAACTGTCTAAACTTAAAGCTCGATGGTGCTGATTGTATGGTCTCCGAAAGGCCGATGTCAGCACCATTTTCATGCGGGTCCCATAACCAGGTCCCACAGCGGCGAGACATTTGCATCGAGCATCGCCATATCGTCGGCTTCGAGGAACCGGGGAATCTCATCGGCCACGCCACCGGTGGCGTGCACGAATTAAGATGCATCTGTTAGCCCCGATCTCTGGCGTGGCGACTGCTACCGATCGCTTCCGGTACCGTTCCTCGAACGCGTATCTCTCGTTCACCTTAGTTGCATTGTGGAAGGGACAGTCCCGACCGTGTGTCCAGGACCGGGACACAGCCGGCCTTGTCGCGGAACGTTTTGTTTCACGTGTTCGAGCCACGGCAGAGATTTGTTTGAGTACCAGGAAGTACGAGAGAGGAGGTCGTCTCGGCTAGCTTGCGAGAGCCTCCTCGTGTACGAGGAAGTGCTCTCCACTCTGTCACACAAAGGTTCCGAGAAGACGCGTCGTCCCGCGATCGCGGATACTAATCCGTTTAGAGGCGACGCGGGATCCGGACCGCCGCGCGAAAAAAAAAAAAGAGGTGAGGGGAGGAATCGGTGCTTACCTTGTCCTCGCAGGTCTTGTGGCAGATGTACTTGCACACTGCAAACGAACAAGAACGATTTGTTAGCGGTCGCGAACCGTGCGGATACTTGTACGACTAGTTCTAAACTAGCGCAGCGCTAACAATTCTTTAACAGGTTGACATTGGAACAACCGAACTGGTTTGCATTCTCTTGAAAAGCGTCGAGATTTGTTGGGGTGTTTTGTGTTTTGATCGCGATCTAGGCAAGAAAATATAGGTGCAACGTGTGTGAGATTTCTGTAGTTGCGAAATTGAGATGATGAAGTTTGGCGATATTATTTTATTAATATTTTGAGAGTTGAAGGTTGTGGTTGTGGTTGTGAGCTTGGTTGTTCCAGTGTTAAGAGTTTATTTATCAAAGTCATTGACTGAGGATTTTTATTACAGAATAATCAATTCTAAGGAACAGTAATTATATAAATATGTTTGCATTCTTTAAATAACTTCAAAAAGTAAAAATAAATTATGTATCTCGTTGACACGTTTTTTGACAAAAATTCGATAAATCCGTAGTCTAGTGATTAAAATGAAAAATCTCTGTTCACAAGATAATTCTAAATAAAATTATTCGATTATGCTACAGGGGGTGACTTTTTGGTATACGACTAAAATTGCAATCAAAAATGATAAAATCACCGCCAGTAGATAACACGTCAAGCACGAAAAATTGTCGAACATTGAACTTCTGTAACTCTGTGTAAAAAATGTTACATCATCCTACCTATGCTCATTTTAAAGAGTCATCCCTCTACTTCCACACCCTTATCACGCAAATATATTAAAAATTTTCGTCTCTAGTTACAAGAGTTCAAAGTATAACAATTATCTCAATATAATTAGCTCTAGCTAAACTGCAGATTTTTGTAAAAAATAAAAATTCTCTGTATCAAATACAAGATATATAAATTATTTAATAAATGTTAAAATTGAGGATAGTTGCTTCATTCTTCCGCTGCGTTAGCTGTTTACCATTTTATTTAATTATTTTTACTATAATTGTATAAAATCCGCAGTTCGATCAGAATTATTATAAACGTTCTACGAGAAAAAACAGTGGACTATTCAAACGATATAGGAGAAGGTAGAACAGTGAAGAAGGTAGAACAGTAGAGAAAGTAGAACAGTGGAGAAGGTAGAACGATAGAAAACTGTTCCGTAGTTCCCGTTGGAGTTCGAACAGTCCGCTGGCTGGCAACTTCGTTGTTACCATCCACCACTACGGTACCGACCGGGATCCCAGCACACGAGACTACTCCGTGCTTCCCAGTGGTCAGAATTACAGAGAACCAGTTTATCGACTCACCTCGGCAACAAGACGCCTGCTTCATCACCGCCTGATGGCACAAATGGCATGGTCGCGGCTTGCGCAACTGCTTCGTACGGAACACGTGACACTGGGGCTCGAACTTGCTCTGAAACCAATCGGAAGAACAGAGAAGAAATTAATTAAAGTCAATGATTATCCGTCGACGAACGAATAGCCGTATCTGATCGGGCGACCGGGGGGGAAGCCTTGCCGGTCGCTATCTGAAAACTTTTTCATGCATTTTTTCAGCGGCCCAGTTTAATTATTGGATAAGGACCTCTCGACTGGTTAGTCTCAACGAGGCCTAGATCTTCTAAATGAAACGCCTGTTCGAGGGTGCTTCGTGGCCGCGGGAACATTTTTTTTACTCCGCCACGGAAACGTTATATCGGCTGTGTTCGGAAACCGATCGACGCGAACCGAATCGGGTCAATAAATTGTCAATATTTTAATTAATCCGTGGATTTTATGGATTTGTAATTCGCGTCTGTTTAAGTAAATATTAATGCGTGAAATCGAATTTATGAGAAAAGAAAATTAGTCCTGTGGAGAGTATACACTTTGCGCTTTAAAATGAGATAGCAATCGTCGCGATTCGATAATTTGTAACAGAGTTGTAACTCTTTGAAGTTCGCGAAGTTCCGATCAATTTTTGCTCCAAATTTCAACTACTACTGCGGCACATGTTTCATTCAAATGACTGTGGAAACGCGGAAAAAAATTGTAGGACGATGCGGCAACGCTTGTTGGAAAAGAGGAAACTGCAGGCTTTGACACAGCTGTGATCACAATTGCAGGGAAAATTTGTCGCGCTCCGCAAAATTCTGCAAAAAGTTGACAATTTTTACGAATATTGGTGGAAATCTACTGACACGTGTCACCACCGACGATCTACACGAAAATAAATAACAGAGTTTAAAATTCGAGGTTTTATTTTTTAAAATAAGCTTAAAAACAAAGTCCTATATATCTTTTTAATAAAGTTATAATACTTTCAATTTTGCACAATTTTATTTAACATTGAAGTCTTACTTATAAAATGCATAATTAAATACTGGAGGTATAATTTTTACTCGAACGACTATAAAATGGCATAAAAAGAACGCAGATTAATTTTTCTAGGCTTGTTGGAAAGGGAAGACTTTATTCTTTAGGAACATTGTTGTCTCACCATTCGAAAAATATTTAAGCTCTCACCAGAGGTCTGCAAAATTGTAATAATACATAACCTTGCCACGAATTAAACATTGACGCATAAAAAGAGTCTGCTCTTTTAGAAAGCGATTTGACGCTCAAAAAATAATGTGTATAAAAAGCAGAGATTCCGCTCGTTAAAATAAGACTAGATTCGCCACGTTTCAACAATTCGCAAGAAAGTTATAGTATTTCGAATTTCACAAAGATCCATAAAAGTTAACCATTTGCGGTCGAGTGTTTCAAAATCATTTTTATCATATTCATTTATATTGAGAAAATTCCTAAGAGCTGTTAAATGTTGCGCGAGATACAAAATGCAATTCCATAATATATAAATTGCTCCAAGTTATATAAAATGGCAACACTGCAAGCCTAAACAAATATCTTGGATTTCTACTTAAAAAGGTCCCGTCTGCAAAGGGTTAATCTTAGACACGTTCGTCGTCTAAAACTTTCTCAAGACAATCGTCGTCTCCGAAACATCCTCGGGCACCCGACACCACGTGGACCAGCGTGTTCAGGTCGCCGTTTAGGCAGGGTCCGCGAAGTTATGAACAATCGCCCCGGGGCACCCGCTATCCCATGATGCGCGGGCTCCGATTACAGACACGCAACCGGCCGACTCTTCCCTGGGAAGTGGATACACGTCGGTGCTTTCACCGGCGTCGATCGATCACGCGTTCTCGGAAAACAATACGTGGAACCGTGCCAAATTTCGTGGCGGAACACGTCGCCGCGCGAGGTCTGACTTCTCTGTTTGACGATTCGCGACGCGCCGGTCAATAATTCAATCGGCTTCCAAGGAACCCGATCGCGCGTTTCGATACACTCTTCAGGGAAAGCGGAGAACGTAGGTGGTGGTCTACGGGGTGTCGATTGACGACACACGATACACACCGTGCCCGACCGTTGTACGTGTTCATGGTTGGATAATAGGGTCCGTCGATTAACTCGTAACAGGGGGGTGAACCACGCGTTTCTTCCAGGAACCGGCATATTTAACGCGGTCCCGGCTATAGTAATTCTCGAGGATCGGGGATACGCGGACGGCGCTCGGATAACACTGGCTTAATCTTCCGGGGCCTGCGGTACGTTTTAGTCGAGCATAATGGCGTTAAGTGGGCATTGCTTTCCTTGGAACGATGGGGAAGAGGAATGGTTATGGAAAAATTTGCGACGGCTTTTTTAAGGTGGGTGTGTTGGAGAGAAATGGTTATTAAGAAGTGGTGTCTTTTGGAACGGTTCGTTGTGTGTGTTTATTGTGGTACAGTGTACATTTATTGATTGTGGAATGTATATTTATGAATGTATATTTATTATAGAATAGTGTATATTTATTGTGAAATAATGTGCATTTATTATGGAATAGTATACATTATTATAAACGTGCAACATTTCTTTAGAACAGTGACGTCTTAAGGAGATGGTCATAGAGAAGTGTAACACATTTTTTAAAAATAAAAATGGTTGCGTTATAGTGTACATTTTTAGGAAATTATATAATTCAAAGAGAAATGATTATGAAAAAGTGTGTAACATTTTGTTAAAACAAAATCGTCCAAGCAGAATTAATTACAGAAAAATATATGATACTTGTACATACACAAAAATAATTTTGGGAAGAAAGTGCAACACTTTTTGAAAATATTTGCGCAACTAGTGTATTTTGCTAAAATGGTGATGACGAAAAAATATTGATTATAAAATTTATATTATTCTAGAATTGATTACAAATACCTTTTGAAAAATCAATGGTACCCAAAGAAGAATAATTATAAAAAAATGCAGTACAATGTAGTAATTATGGAAAACGTCATCGACACTATATGTATAGTACTATTGTAGTTTCCCACTAGTATCATTTCCACAGGAAAATGAATTCGATAAATTATACGGCACACGCCGGTCTATCATTACGTCGTATAATGGCGAGCGTCGATTAATATGTAACAGGGCGGGGTGAGAGGGGGGGCGGGCTGGTGTTTGTTCTCGCGGGAACGAATTCGACACAGTCATGGTTTCGGTAATTCAGGTGAAATAGAGGAAAGCATCGGGCGCATGGATCGCGATAATGCAGGGGAGAGTCGTCTCGTCGGCGGGCATCACCATATTTAAGCAAAATATAGCGCGAGCTCGGTCACCGCGAAGCGCGACGCATATTTGCCCTTTTAGTTCGAGATTTAATTTTCGCGGGCCGCGTGCTCGAATATTTGCTCGGCGCGCGATTATTACTCGCAGTCTGTGCAAGCAGACGATGATAAACGGATGCGGCGCACAGGTCAATTTGACAATGGAATATTTGTTGCAAATATTTTTGGTTGAGGTACATCGCGGGGGTTTTTGAAATTGACGCGCGGGTTTATTTATTGGAATTTATTAAAGGGTATATTGAAATTGACACGCGGGTTTATTTATTGGAATTTATGAAAAGGTATTTTGAAATTGACACGCGGGTTTATTTATTGGAATTTATTAAGAGGTATGTTAAAATTGACACGTAGGTTTATTTATTGGAATTTATCTCAGGGTATTTTGAAATTTATCTTAGAAAATTTTAAAATTTATCTCATGGTATTTCGAAATTTAACTCAAACTATTTCGAAATTGATTCGTGATCTTTTGGAAATTGATCTGTGGTCCGGCGTCAGAGTCCTCTAGGATCTATCGAACCGCGAGTTCACAGAATTTGAAGAATTCCGGTGGTAATAAGATTCCGCCACCGGCCGCCGATCGATTTCTAGAGAACGATAATCGCAGGAAATATTTCTGTGTCGTTCGTTTCACGCAGCAAGCAATTAACCCAATACCGAAGAGCACGCAACATGGATCGAACATTCCACGCACATTCCCGCACCACCGGCGATACTTCTTACGTCGACCCGCGATACACTTCTTTTTTTCTTAAAATCGATTCATTAGCTTAGAAACAAGTTTGCGTTTTCCATAGGACAACGTTGGCTTTTTCATAAAAATTCTAACATTGTTGCATAGAGAGTTATTGCTAACGACGCAGCTATTCTATAGCAAAATGATCAAAGTGGGGATAAAGTGTAGACTTTACCCTTTCAAATTAGCTAGCGTATATGGTGATACTATAATTTTTCACAAAATTGCAAGCTTTTGAATATCGTCGAATTTTGAGTGATTTTTGCTTTGAATTTTTCGCCAGAAATCTGATTTTCTGCTGTTGCGGCACACTTTTTATTCAAATAGTTATAAAATGGTACAAAAAAATCGTAGAAGAACGTTCTTGGTCTCATTGGAAAGGGGAGACTTTATACTTTAAGACTAATTTAGTTTCATTAGCAAGAAAAATTTTTGCAATTGTTCATAGAACAGCAAAAATGAGCTTTTATATAGCTACACTGTTAATTCAAAAGATCTCAAAATGGCGCCCAAAAATCATAGATCAATATTTCTGACCTCGTTGAAAAGAGGAAACTTCATACAATAAGGCCACTATACTACCATCGACGACAACAATTTTTTAAATCGCCCAGGCTTCGACAAAATCATATATAATCGAACATCGAACAATATTGCAAAAACTACTGCAGTTCAAAAAATAAAAATGTTCCATGAAACCAAATGTATCCCGATACGCGGAAATATGACACAATGAAGCACCAGGATTTTAGGCGAACCGATAATAAAATAATGTAAAATTAGGGGCGCGCGGTCCGCCAGATTAGATCGATCGCATTTAACGAGCAACGACGCCCCCTCCGGCGCAACAATACAACGTTGCGCGGCGTTTGATAAGCCGTTCTCAATGAAAATCCCCGCGACATTATCATCGTTCGCGGTTATACTGTTCGCTTTATCGGGCAAAGTTTGCCTCGGCTGGCGTCCAGACCGCGCCGACACAAATTGTAAAATACCGAGCCATTACGAGACCGTAATATTTCGTAATTATCAGTTTTATCGGCCCAGTGCGAGCCACCGGCTGAATTATTGTCGCTCGCCGCGACCGCACGTTGCAGCCGGAAGAACGGGGCTTCCTTATTGGTCACTGTATGCAAAAGCACGGCCCATTCGCTGTCATCGTGCGCCCTCCGCCGTTTCTTTTACCTGTCGGACGATAAATGGCCCTTTTATGTCCCGCATTGATGGCCGCGTTACATTTGTCCAAATTACCCGTCCGGCCCTCTGACGGGACACAAATCACGTCGGACACATCGAAAATGAATCATAGAAATATAGCTGCTGTCTAGAAAAGTCTCTTCTGATTTGTTATAAATCTCCAATTGATCTGGGAATTATTCGGCTATTTATATATTTTCTTTTATTTAACATCAACTGACCACGTGTAATTTACAAGCTCATCCCCACAAATTTCTTTAGAAATATTTAATGTATTGATAATGATACAATAATAATAGTATTAATAATGATATTATTAATTTAAATGAGAAAATAATAATGATAATGAAAATAATAGTTACAATGGCTACATTACCATATAAAATATGAACCCAAACGACGCAGCTTCTGACAAAGTGAACACGGCGACTTATTACAATTAATCAATACGGTAACACCGTGGCCGTCATTTCGAAAAATGAAATTCTTCGCAAGATAGAAAGCGTCCCAGAAACTCGGATTTCCTAGTTGACACGGAAATTTCTTGAACTCGCACAGGAGAAAATTTCCGCGCGTGTCTAACGAGAACAAATACGTTCGCGAAGCGGGCGGTTTGAAAAAATGCGGCGCGCTTTAAAAATTTCAGCAAAACGGCCCCGGCCAACGAGGCGTGATCGATGGCGAGCCATTCAATTTCTCGATTGTACAAATAATTCCGCGTGTCCGTGCGGCCGATCGATCGATCCTCGCCGTGCACACCGTGTATCCGTACTTTTCCAATTACCCCGGGGTAATTGATGCCGCGCGGAGTCCCGCCGCCACTTAGCTCTGCCCATCCCATTTGTAATGACGATTTATCAAATCGCGCGTCCCGCGGTGCCGCCGCCGCCGCGCGTTATGATAAAAACAATGCGCGCGCGCGCTTTCCCATGGCCGCGCATAATTTTCCAACGAAGCGACTTGGCCCCTGTCGCTCGGACCAGAAGATTGCCCACGTATCCCGGCAACTAATTGCCGGATTCATTAGCGCCGCGTTGACCCCTGCCGGCCCCCGCGAATGACCGGCGCCATTGATCACGCGCGATTAATTGATCCTTAATCTTCGGGGAAAGTTGCGCCGATGCTAGGAAGTCCGACGATGGACCGGTGACCGATCTATGGAGGAGTCAAGCTCGTTAGAGGCGGCTTCTAATTACCGGAGAGACCCGGATCGGTACAATGTTTGCTACTGAAAATATTATTCACCCTTGGCACTCGGATGATTTTTCTCAGATACCTATCAGTAACTGGGAAGATGTTTGGTGAAATCTGTGACTTTATAGAAAGTTGAATAGAATTAGAAGTTATTTTTATATATTTTTATTTGTGTATTTTAGATGAGTATCTTAAATTACAGTATGAGGAAGATAGTAAGTTTAAAATAAATATTACTTTGATATAGATAATAGTATCGCTATATTGATGATATCTGAGTATAAAGGGTTAAAGTAATATTACTTAAAAAAATTCAGGAAGCTTCTCAACAAATTTTTCTCTGCACAGAATTTCGACAAACTATTTGTGTATTTTATATTACAGTATGAGAAAGCTAACGAGTTTAAAATAAATACGACTTTGATATGGCTAACAGTATCGCTATAGACGATGTCTGAGAACAGAGGGTTAAAGTAGTATTATTTTAAACAATTCAGAAGCCCTTTTAATAAATTATTCTTTGCACAGAACTTCTCCAAACTACGTACTTCCAAGAGCGTATAATGGATTCCAACGCTGAAGAAGCAAACATTGCTGATTTTCCGTGGAGTTTGTCGGAAGAACCCTCGGCCAGGTGATTATTTTATGATGTATAGGTAGTCACTGTCTACCTTATTCCTGAAGTTAACCAATTGTACAAGCTTCGCAACTTCTCATGGTCTCGAGTCTTTATCTGGCTCACTGTTAACGTCAGACTCCGCTCAAACTGCACTCCTCCGTCTTACCTTTCTCCGAGAGCATCCACGGGGTCGAGGTCGCCGCTGACCCGTGCACCGTAACTTCTTTTTTTCACGTGTCCTTCCCCCTCTCTTCCTTCCCCTCTTTCTCTCTTTCTATCTTTCTCTTTTTCTCTCATTCGGTTCGAGAGCGAGTTCGTGCGCACGGCAGAAACGCAATAACGTCCGACGTCTAGAGTTTAGGCACGCGAAAGGATTACGCTGAAACGACGCGACGAGGAGACGGGGAGAGAGAAACGGGACGGGGGAGAGAGCCCGCCCGCGCGCGCGCGCGCTGTTTTATTTGGCAAACCCAGGGGGGATCTCGTCGCATGAGAAACATTCGGGATGAACGATGGCGCGGAATTTTAATCGCGCCGACACGAGCACAGCTTCCGATGCACGCGGAAATTCGCGCGGGCCGTGCAGCTTTCGTGCCGCGCCGCGGTGTTTGACGGCCGAAAAATTTCATGGAGCAAGCTGGCAATCGCGAGCGATGAATTTTAATACTTGGACGGTTCGTGCGCCGGTTTTACACGGCTGCGGAAGCGGGCGCGCCAGTTCGTTGGGGTGTTTTAAAAGTCGTCGATTCGAAACTTCATTTTTCTGATCTTTCGTCTGGATGCGCATTGCTCGATCGAATTCGCTGCGAAACGGCCGGAAAAAATCGTAGATCGACGTTTTTAGCCTCGTTGGAAAGGGGAAAGTTCATTTTTCGAGAAAATTGTAGTTTGATTCGTAGGAAAAATTTTTTTATCTTTTTAGAGGTTTGCAAAGTCGAATTTTTGGGAATAATCGGATATTCTTGTAAAATTTATGGTAACTTATGACTCAGTGGAACTAATCAAAATTGACTGAAATATGTGAAAAGTGGAGGTTTCACCCTTTAAAATGAGCTTAGATACGGCATTCTACGATTTTTTTTTAACAAAGTTACAATATTTCCAATTTTGACAAATTTTGATAAATTCTGACCCTCGATTTAGAAATTAAATATTAAATTGCTGTCGTCACACTGTTGACTCAAACGGCTATAAGAAGAAAGAAAAAAATCGTAGATCAGTATTTCTGGTCTCGTTGGAAAGGGGAAACTTCGTTCTTCAAGAAAACTGTATCATGATTCGCAGAAAAAATTCTTTGCTTCTTCCAGTAGTCCGCAAAGTCGTCTCTCTCGCCGCAACAGTAAATGAAAAGCCCGCGAGGTTAATAAATCGCGGACGACGGAAGAGCCGCGGTCATAACGTAGCCGTGGCTCATCAAAAGCGTACCTTCCCGGCAGCTTGAACTTTAAAAACTTCTAAAATTTATCAAATCGCGAGAACCGACTGAAAAGAACTCGAAGGAAACTCGGTGAACGCTAAGCCGAGAGAGAACATTAATCTTGGCGAGCGTCTAAAGTACCGGCGATCCGAGAACGTGGCGGCAGACAAAGTCCCACGAACGGATGTCTGATCATCCCTCATTGCAGGCTCGTCGAAGCAGTGTTTTCTCGACCTACATACTGGCTGCCATCCATAAACGATAAGCCTGCAAACCCGGGCTACCATAAAGAGGACATCAACGGCCAAGCAGCCAGCGCCACCGAAAAACAGATCGAACACCCCTGCCGCGAGAACCGCGCCCCCCGCCCCTCGTCGATTCCGCAAATTCCTCGGCCATCGACGGCACGACGCGCCCGGCAACCAAATGTCTCTTTTGTGTTCGCGGTCTACGGCGGCGAGATTGAATTTCGACATGCATCTCCCGATCCTTCCTTCGCCACCTCAAATATTTGAGATCGGCTGTGTGATCGCCCGCTGACCCGGATATCGCTCCGTCTCTCGGCTCATGCCAAAATTGAATACCCCCGGTGCGCTGGGTAAGACCGAGAGAAGTCGTCGCGGGAAACGTGACAGCGTGTAGCACAGTTCGAGCGTGACGAGCATTGCGGTAACGTTGGACCTGGCAAAGGCGGCGTGCGCTCTCTTTGGCCTGGGAGCGCTGCGAATTGACCTCGGGGCGAATCATGTCGCGGAGTATCCGTTCAGCGAGTTCGGCGCCGACGCCGGCCTCCGATTTATTTAAATCAATTGAAATCGAACGGTGATTTATTAAATATTTCTCTCGTTCCTCCTTTGTCTACGAACGGGCGTGGCTTGATCGATGGCAGTGGGCGTGGCTTTGTGGCTCCTTGTCGGATAGAACACATACTTGATCTTAAGCAGTCAGAAAGACGCCGGACGTTATTACATCTTAATGAAGCTCTGACAGAAAATTACTTTATTCCTTCAATCTATGGATTAATCTGAACAGGCGTGGCCTTGTAGCTCTCGATTATAATGAAGTTAGGATAGTCTTATATACGTTAATTCCTAACCATGTCGAAAGGAAAGCAATTTAGAGGCAGCTAAATCTCTTTCCATCTTAATAGGGTTCTAAAGATTAACTTGCTTCTTGTATGTATAAATTACTTCGAATGGGCGTGGCTTCGTAGCTCCCATTTCCGATAGCAACAAAACAATGTCCCATAGAATTCCTCACAGATATGATATAAAAGATATTCAGCTACCTCGCGCCTTATTAAAATCGCGACAGGAGATAACTTTCCTATTTCTGTTTATAGAGTGTAGAAAGTGGGCGTGGCTTCGTAGCTCCCAATTCCAATAGCACCAAAACAATGTCTCATAGAATTCTTCACAGATTGATATAAAAGATATTAAACTACCTTATTAAAATCGCGACAGGCGATAACCTTGCTATTTCCGTATATAAATTGCTTCGAATGGGCGTGGCTTCGTAGCTCCCAATTTCCATAGCACCGTAGCAATGTTCCATAGAATTCTTCACAGATTGATATAAAAGATATTAAGCTACCTTATTAAAATCGCGACAGGAGATAGCCTTGCTATTTCCGTGCATAGAGCGTGGAAAATGGGCGTGGCTTCCTAGCTCCTGTCCTCGTCAAGCCAGATCATCGCTTCAGAGGACATTCCATTCGGGCGTCCCGTTTGTGCCAGACGGCGGTACAGGGCCGTGATTTTCGTTGCATTTCCGGACATCGGACCGTAGAAACGATAGGGGGGAACGGTGATCCGGCCGAATTTCCAGCACGGTTGTTAATTAACGGGGCCAAAGCCGGTGTGCTCGCGGAACCGACACCGACACTCGAACTAGTCTGGGGGAATCGACTCGAGCGGGTTCAAAGTTCTGGCAGCCGAGTCGAGTGGAATCAAGTGCGTTCCGCTCGGGACGATACACACGTCGGTCCGGTTCGCGAAACCGTCCGCGAGGAACGAGGAGGAGCAGGAGGTGAATAGAGAGAAAGAGAGAGAGAGAGAGAGAGAGCGAGAGCCAAAAGGGGGGGAGAGGAGGACGAACAGTGTGGAACAGAGGCCGCTTTGTCGGGTTGTGTTTGCGCTTTGACTCGGAACACTTCGGCTCGCATTAACCGCGTAGATACAAAGAGTGCACGGTCACTATCCCCCCCCCCTTCCCCCCTTCCCCCGCCCCCGTCCACCTTCGCGCGCCTCTCCCTTTTCTGTCTGCGCTCGGCAGGGACGGCTTTTATCTCTCGCCTTATTCCAGCGTCCTTTAATCCCGCGTCGTCGCGACGACGACGCGCCGCGGAAAACGCGCTGGAAATCGACGGCGTTTGAGGCCCCGCGGCACCAGGAATTGTATCGTCGACCGGACCGACGGTTGCCGCAGACTCGCTCTCGCCTCGCTGATTCCTGCGGAAGTTTGCGCAACCCGACTTCAAAGAAGTCGGCTCCGCCATACTAATGCTCTCCGCGAATTTCAAATGCGACGGCGATGCACCGTCGAAACTCGTTCAACGCGAGCGAGATTGTATGTCGCTGGTATTCTGGTCTTGGGAAAAAATTCTGTGCATTTGTTGTTTAATTCTTGGATGGTGGAACGTAATTTTCTAAAAGATTTCCGGGTGTTTTTGTTAAATTTTTTTAGCATAGTTTTGAAGATAGACTTCAGGTCGATTATTGGTCTTTCTATTTGTAAGAATAGTGTAGTAGATATTTATTTTATTTAATTGCTGAGAATTAACTAATTTTTAACAAATAAATAATTAACAAATCTTGTACACCCACTGATCACGACTATGATCTAATTCTGTACAAATTCAACACTGTCAATATTCAGAACAGCTTCCCTTGATCTATTATTTATTTCTAACATTTTATATATCCAATCTAATTGTCCTACCCCTTCCTATATATTATTAATTTTTAAGAACCAATAGAATAATTTTTAGCTTTACACGTGCACAGTAATACAACAGATTACTATGATATAACCAATTGCTGTGCCTCTAATTAATTTTCGATCAAAATTAAATTCATATTTATTAAACAAGTGATATTAAATTTTGTTATCGAGACATAAATTAAATAAATAAATAAATCTCCAAATTCAGCGATACCCGCGAACAGCAAAACGTCCCGCAGCTCATTATTTTCCGTAAGCAGAGTCAAATTGGCTGGAGCCGCGGTTTCCGCGAGGATTCGTGAAAAGCATATCGGGGAACAGAGGGGAGCAGGAAGTGACGCGGCTGATTCATGGGGCAAGAAATTACCTTGACCAGTCCGATACTTTCCGTCGGGCATTGTTTGTACGCGTCGTAAATAACGAGATATTAAAAAGGCATCCGGAGGGAAACGATTTAGGTGGAGCGTCGGTCTACAAATCGCGGGCGCGACAACGGCGACTGCGGCGGCGGTGGGGAGGGGGACGCATATAAATAGCAGGAACGAGACCGCGCGGTAACCGCGGATCATTACAAGGAAGCAGACGTTGAATCGTGAATGCGCGCCGGGGTTGTGCTCTCGCGTTCGTCGACGAGGGGGGGGGGGGGGGGGCGTTTCGCTCTCGGGCCGATCGAGTTTGAAATACGATTTGCCGGGGTGGTCGCGAGGCGATACGGCCGCGAAAAGAGGAATATAAACGAGGCTAATGCCACGGATGACAACATCTTTGCCCGGATGACAGAGCGCGCATAGAGAACTGGCTTGCAGGCCCCTCGCCTCGTACTTGCGGAGCCGTACGGTGGCCTTAAATCCGCCGTGGCTTCCTCGAAAACATCTCTACGATCGCGTTACTCTCCGTGGAAGTCGTGCGTGTAATAGAGGTGGTGCAGGCGGGGGGAGGGTAGGGCAAGAGGGAGAGCCGGATAGAGGAGAAGCCGTGGACTAGACAGGCGAAGGAGAGAGGGAAGGGAACGGACGAAGAGTTATCGGGGACCGCGTTCAGAACAACGTCCCGCGCGGTGCTCTAACAAACTGGAGAAATGTATGCCTCCTCGCGTCTGGCCCGGATCGCATGCCACGATCGCGTCAAAAAGAAACCGGGATCTGTGTTTGAGGAGCGTGGTAATTTAATGAAACACGACTCGCGTGGGGGGGCCCCCCCGCTTGGACCAGGGAAGACGAGACCCGCGTTCCGATTCACGAACGATTCCACGGGAAAAATAAGGCGCGCAGCGCGCTCCGATTTCACCGGGCAATGGCTCCGCCATCTTGCTCCGGCCGATGCGCACCTCGAAATTTCGTTTCATATTTTCTTCAACTTCTCTTTGCGCTTGCATTCGGACCTTTGCAAACGGAATTATTGGACTGCGGTCTCTTTATGCGGAAGATAAATTTCTGGATTTAACTGAGACTTCTTTTAAGAATTGTAATAGTTACTTTTAATTACTTATCGTTACTTTTAAATACTTTTCGTTACTTTTAATTGCTTTTCGTTACTTTTTATTACTTTTCGTTACTTTTAATTACTTTTCGTTACTTTTTATTACTTTTAATTTCACTTACTTCCTTGGATATTTGTTCTAAATTCATAAGTTAAATAATCTATTAATTATAGTAAGTGCGATGGAGATTTTTTAAAAATTTATTTATGGCTCTATACTATTTATTTATGGTTTAATACTATCATTTATGTCATCTAATTTAAATTCGACACTTTGTATATATTTCTTATATAAGACTTTGAAATTGTCCTATGTTCATCCCTTAAATAATTAAAGCTTTTAATAATTTGTTATGAAGACAGAACAGTTTATACCAAGTGACCGACTTACTAGTCACGCATTAAATTAACAACAGGCAATGTTCAACTGCGTATAGACTTGATTAAATTCCACATCACGTTTCGTTTGCTATGCGTGTACAAAAATTCCAACCGCGACACTTGAGTGACATCACTTCTCCCTCCACGATCATTCGAAAACAAGTTTAAAAATTCTTATACAATAACGCAATCCGCTTAGAGCCTTTATAGAATAGAAAAATAGATGAAATAATCTCTTAGCTGCGGGAGACGTGTATACGCGTCATAAGAAAATGACAATTTCTTAAAATAAATATACTCTCCATACGATATAAATTAAAATGCTTTGTGAAACTTCTTCGCAAATTTTACGCAGTTTAGAACAGTTCCAGGATAACTCGGAAATAGAAATCGTACTTAATGTGCTCGATAAGAGGTATACAGAATACATCGGCGCAGCTAAGCGGTTAAAATTTGTGCTTAGAAAATGCAGTTCGACGCGACGCGTCTAAATAAACTAACGCGAACGAACGTAAAAACTCGGAGACTACAAAAGACGGGCTAGAGCCGGCCGTAAATTCCGCGAAAAATGTTGTACAGCTCGGCGGAGCTGTTTACGAGACAGAAACGAGCAAATATCCGGACCGCGGCAATAAATAACGAGTTGGCCGGTTAAATGGTCCTCAAAGAAGAATCTCCGATAAATCGCGATGTAGCGGGAGACCCGGCGAAGTACCACAGGGGGATATATTCGGAGATTGCGAGATATCGGGACGGGAAGAGAGAGAGAGAGAGAGCCGCGGGATTCAAATTTTCGGCAATTCCTACGACGGCCGGAGTCATATCGCGAGATTTATAAACGTGAGGATTCTCGAACGTCGATTTTCAGGAAATTTACCGCGCTGGAGTCTTGACGCGGGCCGGCGATGACCAGGGTCGGGGGAGGGCGGTTTCCAGCCGGAATTTATTCGAGCGCCGTCCGTCGCGAATAAATTTTCGGGTCTCGTTTGCACGCGCGCACGTTGTCGGGGCAGAGGCGCGCACACCTCGAATATCGTTTCTCCACGGCTCCGTTCCCTTCCGCCTCGGATTTACCGCGGCGTTGCCGCCAGGGATTACCAATCAGGACCGTGCCGACTCCTCCGCCTTTATTTCGGCCCTCTCCACCCCCTTCTCTCTTTCTCTCTCTCTCTTTCTCCTCCCTTCATTCTGCTGGATGCAGTCGCGGTCTCTCTCCCCCGGGCTTTTTATTCGCGCGCCGCGCCCGGAATGCCGATGGCTCGGTCGCAACACCGACTTTTCTGAGTTATAGTTCTGCCCGTGGCCGAAACGCCGCGATTGTGCACGGCCGCGCGGTGCCCCGCGGCCCCCCGACGCTCGCGGGAAAAAATTCTGCGGGAGATATCGCGACAGCGACGGCTTCGCGCACGATGCACCGAGGTGACGGGAAAAATCGCTGCGAAACGCGGCCAGAATGAAGCGAAATTTTCTATGGCTCCAATTATGGAGTCGTCTGCGCCGTGCTGGAATACTCGGCTCTCCGAGAAGTTTATAAATTGATTTTTAACAACCCCGCCAAGCGATACTGTCGTCCACGGTTTTTACTTCGTCGCCGCGATGTACAGGTTCGTATTTTTTGGAGACTGCGCGGGGAATTGTAACAACACGGAACGCGCGAGGATTCGACGGGATTCTGAAACAGACTGTGTTTATTTCATTTTTAGTTTGTCGATCGGCTCGCCGAAATAACGATGCACTTTTGCGGAACCTGCGGCGCGTACTGTTGTAGGAAAATTATGTTATAAACTAAGAGAATTCGATTCAATTATGATATAGGGTACAAAAGACGATGTTCACTTTATTATTAGACTGGCAGATTTTCTAATTATTAAAATAGCATTGCATTTTAGCGAAATTTTGAATGCTAATTATTGTGGAAAAATTGCATCCAAAATTCTGCAACTGAAGAATTTATCCACATTTATTTCGATACCTATATATATAATTATACTAATATATAGTACTGGTATAGTACCAGTAATTTACCATTTATTAGTAAATGTACTAATATATATTAATATAGATACTATTGTAATATAATTTTAAAGAAGACGACATCCACACCCGGCGATTATGCACAAAATATTCCCGACCCATTGCCATACACAGGAACGATTTAAACCACGAAACGCTCGCGCGCAAAAGTTATTCGGGTTGCAGCTAAAAACGAGCGCCATTATTTTTCAGAGCCACTTTTCCTCAGCCACCGTGTGTCCTCAGATCGCGCAGATAATTCGTATAACCAGAACGCTAGCGCGTTTTCAGGAACGATTCGGGCTTGCGGGACTTATCGAGACCCAGCATCTCGGCTACTATAAACTGCGAGACGGTGGGCACGGGGGCAGCAGCCGGGCAATTTCTTGGAACAGTTTATAAAGCTGCGGGGACCCCCAACGGCGCCGCGCGTCAGTGTGAAATTCTGTTGCGAGACCGGCGGGGAACAGGCGACAGGAATTTGTTCGACGACCGAGCGCGCGTCGTCTCCCGCCGATATTCTTTCCGTCGCTGCTCGGGGTGCAAACGCCGCCACGGTGCGCTCCACCCGGTGATGAATGATGAACACATCGGGTATACCGTGACGGTCCGATCGCGGTCCAGAAAAAACCGCCGCGATTGCGGGGGAGTGAGGAAGCGAGGCGATGTCGGGGCTTATCTCGCGGCCGCGTGCTCGACTGACTTTGAACGATTGGCTCTTTGGTTACGGCGGGGTACCGGGTCGATTAATTCCTGTTACTCCTCCGCGAATCGGCCGCGCCGATCCCTATCCGGAAATCTGTTCTCTTAGACCCGCATGTGATGCTGATTGTCTTCGCGGAACGCCGTGTATAAATTATTGCGTTTTATTTCGTGCTTAATTTATCACGTATTTCGTTCTCCTCTATTTCGTTTAATCCTTTATCTCATCCATTTTACGAAGATTATTATTTGTTAATTTATTATTTATTAATTTATTACTTATTATTTAGCTCTTTCGTGTCAGTTGTTATTTATTACAGATTGATATCTGTGAAGAAATTATTGGCAATAATTGTCCAACGTTGTTGCGGAAAATGAAGAAAATCGGTATCGTTAATAGAAAGCATAAAAATATTAGTTAATATGTCAATAAAAATATTACTTGGAAAAATGTTTTTTTTATAAGTTGAATTAGTATAGAAAGTGCTATCAAAAGGCACGTTTTCTAAATTTTATCTGGAAAATCACCGCTGGCAGAGAGAATCTAAAACTGCCTATCTCTGACACATTTACGAGACACATAAAACGGAAACTCAAAACGAGAGAATAAAATACGATGGATATCAGCGTTCTACTTTCTACTTATACAGATCATCGAACGAAGAATTCGCTGTCCATTCCTGTTTACAACGACCCAACAATTTTGATTCAGCATAAAGATCCGCGGTTCGACCATCCGACCGCAGACACCGTCTACGTCCAATCGCCGCGCCGGAACGTCCGCGCCGATCTCAATCATCATCTCCGGCGAAACTGCAAGAACCGCGCGGCGCTGATAGAACCGAAACGATCCGACCGAAAGAAAGAAATAAAGATGCAATCTGGTGGCCGCGTGGCCAAACGAGCCCGTAAAGAACAAACGGTCTTTCCGCGGTCGCCGCAGCGGAACGGCTTTCCCGGCGAGCGGTCGCCCCGTTCCGCGTCGGTTTTACGCGTCGTGGCGTATTCAATTCGCGAGGATCGCGAGCACTCCCACGCCGAATCGGAACCGGTTGTGTACCACGAGGGCACCGCGCGTAGATAGAGCACCGGGGCTCGTCATCCGGCATTTCACCGGGCGACGCGAATCGTCCGTGTTGCACGTGCAACGTAATCTCGCGCCGCTGTGTCAAGTACACCGCTCCGGTCCCCGTTATCGGCGTGTATCTGGATCTTTCGACAAGATCTGTTACCCTCGCCTAGGCACTGCGAGAATGTCTCCCGCGATCGTGCCCCTGTAATTCGAGTCCCGGTGTCAATAATATCTCCGGCCGCATCGGCGAAACCCCCTCCGGAAAAATTGTTTCGCGTAAGAACGAGCTATCGTCGGATCGCATACGACCGCTCCACGAGGAAGTTAACAGTGCTTGATACGGTTACGGGGGGGTGGGGAGGGGGGGAACTCCATCGCGCTCTTTACGCTGTCTCGGACCTGCATCGCTGTACGGAACGATCCGCCACCTGCGTTCAGGTTAATAACGACGCTTGTCATTTCCTGATGACGCTGGCTCGGCTGGAAATGTTCGAAGTAATTGTACTATGCTCTGGACTTTGTTAATCAACGTTGGAATGATTTGGAAATATTACTGTATTATATTGGATTTTATTATTCTATGTTGTTGTTTATGTTGTATTTAAATATTCTGATTTTATCTGGTCATACCTTGTCGTCTTAGCATTGCATTCATAGACAAACTATATTCTAGATTTAAAATATATTTAAATAAAATTGTCAATCGAAGACTTTTTATTTTATAAACTGCACTAAAAATCACTAGAATATATTTCAAACGTAAAGAACATGTAATAAATTAACAAATAATTATATATAATAGTAATAATAACAGTAATAATTAAATAATAGTAATTATTAAAGACTGTATAAAAATGAGAATTTTGCTAGAGAAAATCTAGAACAAAAACTACAAATTATTAATGAGAATTCAAAGGATTCAGCCGACGTTGCATCTCGCGCACAGCAGCTGCATTGTCACCAGTGCTCGATACGATTTCACAGAAACACTGTTCCGGTCGTTGCACGACTCCTGTTCCCCGATCACGGCGGAACGATCGCTGACGGAACACTCTATCCACCTACGAAATTCCGGTTTGAACTTTGCTAATCAAACTTTCGTAATTATTCCGCTGGATACAAAAAAAAAACGCACAGAAGCCCTTAAATGATTTTACTTCCGACAGGGACGAAGTTTAACGAAGCAACGTTGAAGGGCGCGAGTTCCGCTGATAGGAAACTTCTGCTTCATCGGTTGCTGCGGAGAGTTCTGTCGAAAGCGGAGCGATTTGCTACTTCGTTTGAGTAACGCTGTTTACTCTAAACATTGGGGTTTAGTGTTACTTCAGGGATGCGACTGATCTCTTAGATTCTGCCACAAAAATTGCAGAACACGATATAGATTATATGATGGAATTTATACAATGTGGATCACGTGATGTAGATTGCATGATGCAAATCTGACGATGTAGATTGCATGATGTAGATCACGTAATGTAGATTACACGAAGTAGATCACGGAGTGTAGATTACAGAATGTAGATTACATGATCTAGATCACATAATGTAGATTACACAATGTAGATAACATAATGTAGATTATATCGTGTAGATCACATAATGTAGACTACACACAGTAAACCACATAATGTAGATTAGACAACATATACTACACCATGTAGATCAGACAATGAAAATCACATCGCGTAGATCACATAATGCAGATCACACGCTATAGACCACACAATATACATCGCAGGATACAGATCATATAATATAAATCACAGCATGTAGATCGCACAATGCAGCACAACCATACACATTATACAAAGTATATCACGACGTATAGATGGCACAAACTATATCATATCATATAGATCGCACAATATAGATTTACTATCGCACAATGAACATTATTATCGTCGAACCTATCCAATTTAAACCTATCAAAAATACCCTTCTCTATACGAAAATTATCAAAAACCATCTTACTCACAAATTCATAAACTAAACAAAAAATCAAACAAGGATTTACAAAGAACCTAAAGTACGTACAATGAATGCAACGTGCTCGTTCTTTTCAATCGGCCGTCTCTCGCATCGAAGAAGAAAAATGAGGGAAAATGGGGAAGCAGACAGACGCGGCGATAATGGCCGAAACAAATCGAGTTCGGGCGGGAACCGGACCGGAAACGGACTGGACAAGGTTCCGGAAACTATTACCCGATCGCCGGTAATCCCATCTGGAAGCTGCCCGTGGATTCGTCGATCGCGGTTAACCTAACGATGACAAACGGCGCGGGATTATTCGGCGAATGGTAACTCGGCCAGACTTCTCTCTCTCTCTCTCTCTCTCTCTCTTTCTGGCCGGGATGAACGGTCGGTCCAATAAGCTGGCGGATGGACGGGCAACGTTGAAAAATACCCGGGCGTTCCTCGCCGCATGATACCCGTACCGCACCCTCCTAAATCTCGGATGTTACCCGCCGGGTCCCACCTTTTGTGCGCCACGACGGTGTATTTCTAATACCGAAGACACAGTATATAAATTCGCCGTTATTACGCCGACTGAGCCACGGCGCTCGACTATCCGGGCAAATGCGAATTTATCGCGCGTGTCGCCGATCGTAAACGTAAATATCACGGGCTGGATAAAGTTCGGCCGGATTTTTGATCGAGATCATCGAGATTGTTTGTGGACCTGCGTGCACCAAAATGCAAATTTTCTTTCCGTACAATGCGAGTATTTATAGCTATTTTTATCTGTAAATAAAGAATTCGTCGAATTGTGAATTAAAAAATTAGAAATTGATGTTGAAATTGTTATTTCTTTTTATCTAATTGATTTAGAACATTCTGGTCATATTTCTTGAAAGATCGCAAAAGACGCAGCTCTTGAGTAAAAGTTGGGTTATTTAAAAATTTAGAGAATTATGAACCATATCACAGCTTATTTAATATTGTGAAACTTGCATTTATCAATTCATAAATAAAAATTCTAAAATAAATAGAATAAGTTGGTGAATTCTGAAAATTCATTTTCATAGACTTTTTATGATAATCGACTTGTTTGTTCATAAACTTCGCCCTCGAATAGTCGATTAATATGTCCATAACCATTGAAATAATAATTATTCCATACGTGTAAATTCCATAAATGAAATTGTTTAAAAATTTATATAATCCTTTACCATATCAGAGAATTTGCAATACTGCAAAACAAAGCTGCTCTTCGACCATCAATTCGTTCAATAATAATTCTACGATAAATTAAATAAGTTGCTACACTTTGAACATCCAAATAGACGAATATAAATTCTAAAATAAATTCGACAACTTGCACACTACAAATTCACTTTGACAGGGCACTTAAGAGACCATCCTATCTATAAAATGTATGACAACACTTTCTACAATTGGTTCGAAGCGTTCACACGTCACCGATCCGTCGATCCGGGGATAAAGACATTAGTGGTCCCCGTCACAGCCTCCGTCTATCAGGTATAAGAAGACATTATCTATCGCATGATTGCCTCTCCTCAGTCTTTATGTAAATCGTTTCCGCAGGGGCTACACTGGTCGAAACACGCCTGTAAAGAAAAAGATAGCCGCGCAGGGCGCACACACGTGTAGGGCATGTTGTTACTCGGAAACATCATAATCCCCCGTGGTCGCGGGCGCACATGGGACGGAAGGTCGCGTATAAATCTTCCGGCCAGCCCTTCGTTCACGGACGCCCCTCTCGGCGTCGTGGAATTTATCCGTCGACGGGTTGACGGCGAGCCGCGCGGTCCCAGACACTGACGAACAAAGAAACACCGCGCTTATGTTTTCTGATACGCTCTTAACTATGACCGTGGACCATTCGTCGAACGACCCGGGGGAAGCATGACTCTCGAGGAACTATGCTTCTTGCGGACGTTGATGGTCCCCGGGAATATTAGAATGGCCCGCGTTGCGGCTAGTGGTTGTCATTCATCGGCGGACGTTTATCGGGCTACGAGACTGTCCCGTGCTGTCTTACCTCTCGATTATTATTATTTCATGACGTTTCGGAGCGGACACGGTTCTGGGAACATGGTAATTCCTGAGTTAAGAGAATCGTCTCCTCGTAAAACGTCGGATATTTATCGAGGACTGAAATGAATAAATTCAATGAATGATTTCTTGATTGAGGTTTAAACCTTCTGACGAAAGTATAATTGAGTGTACCTAGAATTATTTGTAATTTTAATCGTCAATTTTGTCTAATATATTTTTCAACCCCATGTTGTACTTTACCGTATTTGACTCAGAAATAATTAATTAAGAATATCAATATAATTCTTAATTCTTAATCTTAATAAATTATTTTTTTTTCTAAGATATTAATCAAGAATATTTTAATCGTGATATCCTTGAAAAGTATAGTACTACAAGAGATCAATGTACTCAATCAGAACACGTTTAACCCTTTACACTCGAGACTATTTTAACTCTAAAATCAAGACTTAAGTTTTAACCATATTATTTTAATTTTATCAGATTATTTATTGAATTTTATATACTACATAAATTAAAATTAATTAATACGAAATTAAACGCATACAGAAGCCTTCTCTTATTTAACAATTTATCGACTACAACTATAACAATGCGAAGATTCTCTTAAAAATAGTATAGCAATTTCTAGAGTAGTCACTCGAGTGCAAAGGTTTAATGAACATTAAGTTTATATCACATAAACGAAATAATAATTATGCTGTATAGTCGAACGATACAGTGTATAAGCGTCGAGAAAAAATAATCCATCAAGTTTACGTTGTAAAGATTGAAACATTTTTAGCTGGCAGATGGGCTATTCAGATAGCCTAATCGAGCCTCAAATGAGCGGATTATTTGCGTGCCAGGTGATTCGTCGTTGGAAGAGGGGAAACCGTTCCGGACGCGGCATTGTCCTAACTCGAGGACAGCGGGAAATGTCAACCATTCCCTGTCCGCGCTGCCGATTACAAGATCGTCGACAGCGTGGCAGCGCTGCCGCGGTGCATGTCGGGGTACGGTCTAGGCAGCGCACGATGAAGAGGCACTTGCAGTTGAAGGCTCGCGGAACGTAGGAAGGGTCGGCGCAGATAACGCCGGGGCTGATTTAATTAACGATAAGTAATTACGAGGGTCTTTGGGTTACTTAATGACGCCCTCGGAGGGCATTATTTTCGTATCGCTGCAGAAATTACAAGCGCAGCTCTATTACGATTAGGATCTCGCTGCGTCGCGGCCATTTTACGGCGTCCTGTTAAAACGTATTGTGTAAAAAGAATAAATGTGGAATTACTGTCGTGGAAAACGACCGCTGCAATGGATGGAGCTTTAGGGTATCATGATGCAGAATGATTTAGAAACAGAGGCTGTAATTGTTGCAATTAGACTGCGGTGTTTATGTTTTTGTCGTGGATATGTTGTTATTATATTTCTGCTTTTTACTATCGAGCTATGTACTTTTTATTAAATCGTAATTGATTATAAATGACTGGAATTTTTGGTACCTATTATAGTTTATACCTATACAAAATTACATTAATTTAATATGGCTCGTGGTTAAATTAGAAAGGTCTAGTTGAATTTTGTAGTACATAAATAAAAATAAAAATTGACTCACTTGATTGTAAGAAATATAAATTGTATAAATTCGTTTCGATATTTGCCCTGTTTATTGTTATTAAAAATGCATAAAATCCCAGTTACAGTGCATTCAATTAATAAAGAAAACGCCTCTTTATTTCCAATTCTTCTAAAATTACCTATACAAGAGAAAATCGCCTAAAAATTCACAAAAATGATGACACAGAATTCGCAAAGAAATCGTCAAAAATTTTCTAAGATCAGAATTCCAACTCCATAAATGTTCAAGTTTTATAAGCTTCTTTATCGATCACAATTTAACGAATTTAACCGTGACGTATATTTTACAGTACAAACTGGCTATGTAAAAGTGCAGGGAGTTGCCACCGGTAGAAAATGGCCGTCGCAGCGGAAGTCTAGGTAACGCGGCAGCGTTAAAAAAGAAGACACCATTGCCAGCGGAAGCGTCGCCGCTGCACTGTCCCCCTTTTCATCCGGACAAAGCGCGCCGAGTTATTGCCGGCCGATAGCGTTTTATTCCGGCCACCCGTGTTATTCTAACGCCGGACAAATAATGGCGGGAATATGCTAATGGAAGGTGCGACACGTCTCGCAGCTCACCGGAATAAATCTCCGAGCGTGACATAAATTAGCGTTGCTCAAAAGGATAGGTCTGAACTTTATCAGACCTGCTCTCGACTTTTCCTTGCTCCTTCGACTATGGCGACCGGGTTCCCCGGTGATTTACCGTGACAATCATTTTTCGTTGTTCCCTCTATTCCGCGGCGCCACCGCCGGCCAGTCCTAGTTAATTTCCAGTTAATATTTATGAGCCCGGCACGCCGTCGATTCCCCGGACTTCTAATAAAAACGTACGATTATCGCCGTGCCGTTCCGGCCGAATGACAAATCAAACGAAACTGCTTTTAATTACCCGGTCCCCGATGAAAGGAAAATAATTGATGGTCGCCGCGCGCGGAAAACAAAGTTTCGGAGGCCGGTCCGATGGGTTCGCGTTAAATTTACAATTAATATTCATGAGACGCGGACGCAGTCGTCGACATTGATGCGACTAATAAAAACGTGTCGACGCTAAATTGTAACGTGATCGATAAATCAAAACTGCGCCGAATTAACGATGCGGAAATAATGGCGGCAGCCTGTGGCGAATTGATTGATTTTTTAAATCGCGGACGATGTAATTAGTAATTACTAGACCGCGGATTTACGTACATTTGTGCCGGGATTAACGGGCTGAATGCAGAATTCAGGTGGCGTTAGAAGAATTTGTGTTAATTTCAATTTGTTAAAATTATTGGTGGAGCAAAGACATTTTTGTACGATTTATATTTCTTATAAATATATTTAGAGAATTTTTATTTCACAGAATGATTCGCTAAGTAGTAGTAATTATTAATTAAATTAATTCTTTTCATTAATGTAGTTAATCAGTTACCTGGAGCAATTATATTTCAGTGTGTAGGTTACTGCAATTATACTGTTAAATGTTCCATTTCCTTATTATTTCGTTTAAACATAGCATTCTTACAAAATAGAAAATTTAATAAGTAGAACATCGAAATATATGTCTTACTCAAGAAGCAGCAGAATTGTGTATTACAACGTGCATACACCTCAAAAACAGCTGACCCGTTGAAATACACTACCTCGGATATTCGACCACTTCGTTAAGCTAGAATTAAAGCCGCGAGTTTGCAGTTTACAATGCATACGATCCTGCCGCCAGCATAATTCGCCGTAACGCAGTAATATTGATTCAATATTTCGCCGTTCCATACGAGAACGAGCGCTCGGAACGTGTTCCCCTCTGCTGGAATATTAACGAAGAATCGATGAGAAGAAGAGCGACATGGCGGACGATAAGAGAAAGAAGCGGCGCTCTAAACAATCAAGGATCTGGCGTCGCATGCAGAAGAGCGTCGACGAAAAGAGCGGCGCGCGGAGCCCCTTGATTCTAGGGGGGAACAGCTGTTCCGCGACGGTCACGAGCGTTTGCCAAGAACTCCGGCGACGTTCCAGCTCGAAAACTAGGAAAGTGGAGCGGGACCCCGGAAGACAAGGGCCGACGAGAGAAGAATCGTAAAACGCTTTTTCTCCCCGTCTCCTCCTCCTCCTCCCCGCCCGGTCGCCTGCCGGTCGGTGAATAACGCGTCCCCCGAAGTGACTCTCGAGTCAGCGCGCTCCGGCCTCTGCGTTGCGAAACGCCGCGCGACGCTGAAGAACGCCTAATTGCAAGAAACGCGGAAATCGCGAGCAAGAAACAACGGCCGTGCCTCGAAGGGTCTCGTTTACGATTTATAGCCGGCGGCGGGAAAAAAGCCGTGGCAAAAAGATCGATTCAATTTATCGGAGACCGGTGCGTCGAAATCGATTTTATCCGGCGCGTTGTAATGGACGTCACGTTGTTCTTGTTCCATCAGCCAGCGTCGCAGGGGGGTATGAGAAAAAAGCCTTCCCCGATCCCCGTAGTTTGCTTATTACTTTTTGCGCCGCAGCTACATTGTTCCAATTCCACGTTCCACCCGGCAATAAACGGGGACGTTCTTTTTAAATACATTATCGCCGGCCGCCGCTGCTTTCTCATTCACCTTTTGGGATACTTTCGAAGTACCGTGACTGGAAGCGTTGTCAACGTTCCGTAGTTTACAATCTGCTTTAAAATAAAGTTGTCCGTGCGGAGATCGTATCGTCCTTACGGCGGAATAACAAGCATACTTCGGCTGTCCATCGTATTAAAGTTTTACTGTGCCACGTTAAGAGGATGTTTATCAATCCTCTTACCGATACATTAACTACCATAATCGTTAATTACGATTTATGATGTACGCGATGAGTTACGGCTTGATTTATGTATTTGTCGAAATTCCTTTTGAAGATGCTTCCTGCCGACAGATTCTGTTGTTTATAATGTAACTCCGGTTCGCTTAATTCCATTGCTAAAATATCACTAATTTGGCGAAGATTTGAATACACAAATTAGGTATAAATATTATTCGGTATTTAAGTCCCGATGGAATTTTATTCTATCGTCATTAATATTTAAGTGTACAATTAAGTGCAGACATGAGATGCCAAGGTTATGTCAAGGTATTTTAATTACTTTCTTTATCGTGTAATAATTATTATTATGAGTAAGAGCAAATTAAAAGCTTGTCGAAATTAAAGAAAGGTTTACTATGTCGACATGTCCCTTTAGATTTATTAAAATTAATATCGTAGACAGGAAATTCTTATTTGACTCCTGTGTTCGCAGATATGGCAGACAATTTTTATTTTACTTAAAGAACCACAGAATTATTTATAATAAGAATTGTCTAAATTTTGTAATAGGAAATGATTATAAATCCCATAAAAACAAGTTGCCCTTTTAATAATTACAATACTTGGAAATTAATGCGATAGTATCCTCAAATATTTCGAATATAAAGAAAAAATATTATAATATAGTATAGTAAGTATGGTATAATATACAGTATATGTATGTATTTGTAAGCCCTGTGTTTGTAATTGTAAGCATTTGTAAGCCCGGGGGAACATTCATTAATAAATAAATTACTAGTATACTGTAGTATATTATATCGTATATAGTATAGTATACTGTAGCATAATATATCGTATATGGTATAGTATACTATAGTATAATATAATACGATATAAAAAGAAATACACCAAGAAATACCAGAAAATATAAAATATCACAGTTCACACCAAAAAACCATAAAAAATGGTTACGAAAGCGCGGAGGTAGCCTGAGCGATCGGGTGACAACGATCCCACCTGGTATTCCCGACGATCGACCAGAAAGCGCTGTGCACGCATCGAGAATAACCAGCGCGATATGCGTGCGGGTTGCGTAACCTGTGGCTCGAGGTGTGCGCGAGCAAACAACGCGAAACGATCTTACAACAGATGCGTGTGGCGATTGGTATGTCCCGCGAGCCACGTGGCGACGACGATGCGAGAGTAAACCCGTAGCCGGGGCGTAGGTACGTGAAGCGTTTTCTGAATGGCCTGAATGGGCTCTGCTCGAGGGTCTCGATGAATCGAACACGGCCGCGCGACAGCTGACAGCTAGCAAAGAGTTAATCGAGCTCGCCGCACATTCTAACCGTGAAAACTCTTTATCTCGACGTGATTTCTCTATTCCGAACTCGGAGAAACGCTAATCCGCTGTGTCCGGGAACGGGAAACGCATTTTACGAAGTTTTTCGTTGACGGTCCACAGATCTGATATAGAGATCGAAGGCGATCATAGCCAGCACGGTTATGTTAGATCCCGGCTGCGGAGACACTTGATGTAATTGTGAGATTACAAGGAGATTAAGCGATCATGCGATCGTGTTGCTTGCGAAGGAAAATGGTGATATTGAGTCGGGCGATTGTAATTTGTGGTGGAGTGTATTGCACGGTGCAAATATTTTGCACTTTATCTTCGATTTTTGAATAGGAAAGACAGATAATTTCTTCTTAATAATGTGACAAGAATTAATAATTGAGTTACAGATTATGCTATTTAATCAGTTGCAGAAGAAGAAGAAGTTGTAGAAGAAATTCTAGTTTGGCATCGACTTCTAATCGAGACGAATGCTTTCGTATTAGAGCGATAGTAATTTATATGTAAGAGTTACAAAAACTCTTCGTTCCGAGTTTCATCTTTTATTTTTTAAAAATGAAACAATTAATTAAAAAACAAATTAAGACGTTCTTCTGCGACAAAAGAGAAATACTAGATCAATATCGATTTCCAGTTCCAATAGTGCTCAGATTAAATTACAAAACTTTTGGTAACATACATTATCGAAGAAGAAAAAGTTCCGCGATCTATAAAATAACATTATCGCGTAAAAAGTCGAGCATGGCTCTTTGCCGCGCGAATAAGAGAACGACAAAAAGCCGTGGTATGTCCAGAAATGTCCTTGATCCGACGTCGCGTTCCACCGTCGATATCAAAAACGCCGCCGATACTTGTTTTTCGAGCTCTTTTTTTCTGTCTCGTCCGGTTTTATTTCGACGCGGACACAAGTAATCCAGAGCGATCGGTGAAATCGGACAGGCTTAGGTGGTTCTTTAGAAGCCGAAACGTCCCCGCTGATCGTCCCGTCAGCCCCTCGAGGCGTGTCCGATCGACTTAAGCGGAGATCCACCGCGGGGAGGAGAACTGCACCGGGGCCCCCGGGAGAAAAGTAATCGCGTCAAATTGCATTACACGCTGCCCGGTCGTCGTTGACGTCCGAGCAGAAATCGACGGCATACGGCGATCGGTAATTACCGGACACCCGGTGAATATTATCATTCCAACCCTGGTTTTTTTACGCGGAACGCTCTACGCCCGGAGGAGCCGAAGGAAAGCGAACTTTCTTCGGCGCAGCGGCGAATTAATGGGAATCGACGGAAACGACGACTGTCGATTATTGGAGAGCGGGCTTTTTCTGTCTGATCATGAGAGGCGATAGCTACTTGGGTCGCTGATCGTATCTTTTGATACATATGCTGCTTTTAATGGGAGAAATAGAGGATTTATTACGGTGTGTTTCTTCAGATTTCGAGATATTTAGTTAGCAGCTGGAATAAGTCTTGTTTTATTCTATTCTTAATTGTATATTGTATTGTTTATAGTAGTTTATTTTATTCTTAATTTTATATTGTATTATTTATGGTATTTTCTTTTATCCTTAATTTTATATTGCATTATTTATAGTATTTTATTCTCAATCTTGTGGTAAAATAATTTCTCAGTTTAACATTCTACTGTGTACTTTATGATATGTATATTCCACTTATTATTTTATCTATGAACAAACTGTGATTTTTATGATTTTTATGTATTTATAACAAAAATAAGCAGATTAAACATAAAACAGCAAGAACGTTTAATGAATTTAAAAATACTGTTTTATTATCCATTAAAATATTTAATTATAACAAATTATGAAATTAACATTGCTTTCAGACTTATCAGGCTTTTTAAGATTTGATTTTTAGCAACAATGTGGCGAAAGTACCTTGCTCTATCAAATCTCTTTCATAGTCAAATCTATGCTTCGCAATTTGCAAACTTTCACCTATCTCATCAGAATAAATCACAGCAGCGATATCAAAAATTTAGATTAGATGTAAATTCAGATAAGAATTAAACATTTATGTCTTGCTTTTAACGCAGACAATTTTTATTCTGTATAATGATGCACGGTCTGCTTACTAATAAGCTGCGTTTACGTTTGTCTGGAGTCAAATAAAAAATCCAAGTATCTAAAACTGCGTCTATAATTCTCCGACTTAAAATTTGTGTCTGGTCACTGTCGCCATTATCTACTTATTCCACAGATTATACGTTCGAAGTCGCGTATTCTTAGCCGGAGGATATTCGAGTATGAAAACGAAATAAAAATTTCTGATCGAAACTCTGCCAAATACAAATAAAAATCTTCGTTCAAATTAAATTTCTCGACTGAATTTTTAATCCATGTTTACGTATATTTAAAATCAATTTCTGTTGCCGACGAATATTAATCTCGACTCGTACTGTTTTTAATTTTGCTATCGGGTTATTTTAATTAAAATAGCATGATTGAATAATCGAGTTATGTGGGAAAAATGAGATTCAAAAATTAACCAATGATAAATCAGACGTGAATGGCGATAGGGAATGATATTTTAGGGATATAAAAAAATTGTGCGTGATATTTGCGTTAATATTCTAATTTTATATTTAATAATATTATTAATATACTATTATCGATATTAATTAATAAGCAGTGATCGTTTTACCGTCACCAGAATCGATAGAGATCGATATTTACAAGTATAAAATTATTATACACAATATTTGCGTTAATATTCTATGTTTGTATTGCGTAATATTATTTGAAGTACCATTATCGATATTAACTAGAAGGCACCGAGTGTTTTTTCGTCGCCAGAAGCGACCGGTTACGTCGTTAGAACATTTGCCGAGCGAGCCGGGGCGGAGCTGCTCGTCGGTGCCCGTGTTTCGCAAGCGTTACTTGGGAAAATTCAAGTCATTCCGTGGTCATGGTACTTTACTCTGTCATTATCCTACTTTGACCGGACGCCGCGGGCGGGACATTCTTGCGCGGTTAGATCGAAAATTATTTTAATCCGGCGATTTACTGTTCCTTGCGCGAGCCTCGCGTCCCGCGGATAACTTTCCATTGGAAGAAACGTTTAGATCGTTCTGTTGCCCCGGCCATTGTTGGGCCGCTCTGTGCAAACGATAATTTATACGCCGATCCTTATCGGCTTTGTATCCATCCATAACATAATCTAACGCGGCGATCGGCAAAATTGATCAATTCACGTCCTAGAACACCGGAGTCTATCTGCCAGGAGCGGCCCGGGCTGCAGGACTGGTCGCAATCGTTGTCTACCGACCGCTCGATCGCTATAAATAGATCGCAGATATTTGTACAAATTTCCCTTTCGAAATCTAGAAAAAAATCGTCGCGACGTCTGGTTCTAAAATCGCGAGGAAATCAGCGGATTTAGAGGGTAACTTCGTGTCGATATTAAAATATGTTCCCGTCGAGATATTTAAACGATCGATAGCTTAAATTAAAGCTGAAAGTGTGTACTTTGTAACAAGTTCATTTCTGTTTGAATTAAATTGTTTTATATTCTATTAATAAATACAAAAACCTAGCGAAACTATTAACGTTGAAAGAGGGTTGAAAATCTGTCAAGATTAAAGTGCTACTTTGAAGCGATTTTTAAATAAATTCTCGCGTGAGTTTTTTAACTTTTAAGTACTTAAATTAAAGCTGAAAGAGCGTAATTTATAACAAATATACTCAAGTCTAAAACAAAATTCTTAATCTTATAGAAAAATTAATAAATCTCGATGTATAGCTCGGAGAAAAATGACTGCATTTTAAAGCATTATTTTATATAAACTTAGAAATATTTTACAAATAATAAAATTACAAAAATTTAATTTACAATCGAAAAAATCACTTTTTGAAAGATCCATTTATGTTCGGATCATCGTACAATCGAAAAGCGCAACGGAGTTAAAAAAAGGTGCATTGCTAGATGATGGATACCGCTAAAGAAATTCTGTAGTGCACGAGGAGTGCATGAAAGAGGCAGTCATTAAAAGTTCTTAGCGGGGTCACTGGCCTTGAGCAGCCAATCACGAGGCCCTCCTACTTCGCTATCTCTCAATTCGCAGCTGTTCCAGGCATCCAATGATGCTTCCGATACTTTCGAGCGCGCAGAAGCTTTCGTTTTTGCGGCGGGAATCTGGACCGCGTTTCGTTCGCCGATCTTTAGAGCGTTATTATCATTGTGAAACATTTAATGTTACAGAGATCGAGTTGTTTCGTATCATAAAAGTTGATGATACCTCTACGAGTCGGCGTTCAATGCAATGTTAATACCTGTCTCTCTGTCTCTGTCTCTGTCCCTCTCTCTCTCTGTTCCACGTTCTCGGCCAGTTGTTTATCCATGGAAAATCGTAAGTCAGAATCGACCTCGTGGCGAGCCTATGCCGGGGCTCCGTCGGCTGTTATGTAACGTAATAATACTTGCGTTCTGCGTAATTGCGGTGTCCTATATTTGGACTCGCCGCCTTCCTTCGTAGCTCGCACGCTCGCGAGATATCGAAAGGAAGAAGCCGCTCGATCGTTGACTCGTCGATGAGGAAAACTTGTACGTGATCGATACTTGACTACTGCAATTTGTGCGTATGAATCAATACGATGAAATTGGAATTGTGATTGGAGGACTCGGTAAACAATCAAATGATGGATAGTATTGACAAAAATGTGTGTGGATTTGTTTAGGATTCTTTACGATTTTATTTAGCAATTTTTATCGACCTTTCTTTAAAACAATCTTTTAAGCGTAATTCTATCTTATGCATCCTTTTTGCATAATTCAGTAAAAAATAAAAATATTAAAATTGTCAGAAGCTAGATGGGTAGGTAACAATACTCTGGGTCCAAATAGACCCAAGCCAAACTATAAAAGTATTACTGTGAAATAAGAATTTCATTAAAAATTGAATAAAGCTGTTCCCAAGTTAAAAATTAGGAAATTAAACAGAGTAAAATGAGCATTTTTATCGAAGAGTGAAATTAATTATAAATTTATCCTAATTTTCAAAATTAGAAAATTGACTCAGAATATAATCAATTAAAGTTTTTAATCATAGAACTAAATCACAGCTGAATGACAAGCTAAATTACAACTTTCACTTGGAAATTAAAGAACTGAAAATTGCATAAAGAATATTACCAGGTCGTTCACAGTGATAAATAAAATTAGAAATAAATTAGAACAGGACCCACATGGAACAATTCCAATAAAACATAGATAACTCGCTCATTAATATCAATTTTCCTCTGACTAGCCTGTAGACGCCACGTTCCACGTGACACTCAGAATTTCCTGAAATTCCCATAAATATCAGTGGACGATCGCCGGCAGCTTAAGACCCCATAAAAGCTTTCCACAGGTCATAAAGGCGACGTGTATTCGGCGAGGCGGTCTTAATCAGCCGTTAATCGGCGCGTTTCACCGGACGGTTTCGCGCGAACCGTTTAATTGAATTGAGGTAGGGGGGAGGGGGGAAAGAGAGCAGGGCTTATGGGGGTGATGGTTTGAAATTGAGAAATGTACCGCCGCCGGTCACGAGAGAGCCGGGTTTCCTATACCCGGCTAGTCACGACCTCGTAACTATTTCGTTGCGCGATCATGTGCGCGCCGCGTTCTCGTTGTTCCAAGCTAATTGGTACAAATTAAAACTGGGTCGAAATTGAGGGGCAGCCTCTCGAGCAACGACAACAAAGGCCGTTCTGCTGAATTGTCCTTTTTTATACGGAGCGGCCATTCACGACGCTAAATCTTGTGACGCAAAGGCAGAAGAGGATCGCAAGATTTGGATAACGCGGGCCTTTCTTCTCGAAGTTAATCCCTCTTAATTCTTTTGCAGATCGCATTCTGCTTTTTGTAATTCGTCCTTTTATAAATCACGCGCACCTTTTGTAGTCTAGATTAATTCTTTTGCAGGCTGCGTTCCCCTTTTTATGATACAAATTAATTGTGTCGTAGATCGTGTTTATCTTTCCTGCAGTTTAATTTAATTCCTTGGCAGATTTTATGCAGCCTTTGCAAATAAAATGAGCAATTTCGAAGACAATTTGGCAATTCTTTATACAATTTTTTCATTTAACATTAAAACTAATTTTTAAGAATTATTTACAAAATGTTGTTCATTATTGAACACTTTGAGCGCCGCATTAATCAAATGAGGATGACACTAATTTCTGACTAATTTTGAAAATTCATTTTTATTGTAATATATTTGAATAAATTGAATTTGGCTAGAATGATTCGGATGCAAAAGAGTTCTAATATCACCCCGTGTAATAAATATTAACTTTCTAATTTCGTGTTAAATATAACACGTAGTTTATTACAGACAATTACAAGTGGCTGGATTTCATATAGCAACAGGTGTATAAGACTGCCGTTAATGGTATTTGGAAGAAGCGAATACAGAAGAAGCCTCCTTAAACGAGAAAAATCATGCTCGTTCTTCAAGGTCTCGCCTACGTATCCGAAAAGGTCTTAACCCCCTGTCATCAACAGTTAGCCGACTAAAATCGACTAGAAATGACTCGTCACTATCACAGAAAAATACGCGGAGGCACGGCTACCTTGAGCCACCGTCGTAATTAACGCTGAAAGAAAACGTCCAGGGACCCCGGACTGGAATTATTGGCAGCGAATAGATCTCTCTGTCAACGGTCGGCTACACGGCCGGCTCCTAACGGGCCAGGCATATTGATCGCCTGCCGTAAATCAGGATTTGAAACAGCGCCGACGTCGCCTCCGGTAATGTTTATTACAACGGATTTCTCACGGAATAAACAATAAACGGGTCCCGGGCGGCATGGTGTATCGATAATATATCGATGCTCGGGTAACAGTTAAGTGAATTAGCGACGGCAAATTGTTTTCCAATCGTCGGGAATCGAAATACGGTTATTCGTCCTGATCAAGTGATAATCCGCTCTTCTTTGATCCCGGGGCGGCGGCGAATTTAATTAATTCCGCGAGTATAATAACAACGCGGCGAATACACGAGGTGTCACGAAACTCTTCGATCCGCGTTTTTGTTTGATCGCTCGAACGGTCCCGGCCGGAATTCTACAATACCACCCTGTGCATTGTTCCGTTTTCCGAGGCGGCCGGCAAAAATTGTCGGCGGTCGCGGAACGCGAATAAAAATCCCGGCTGTCGTATATTTACCCGCGAAAAAGGGTAAAACTGTATGGAGCCGCGGTTTCACCCGTGTAAAAATTTCATTTGCCGCACGAGGAATCCCGTTTTTTCGTGCACTTCGCCTCGAGTGCGGACCGGCCGTATTTGTATAATGAGTTTTCCGCGCGCTGTTTATAGCACAAAGGTGAAAGAATGCTCGTAAATTGTGTATTAATTCGCGAACGTTGAAGGGAGCCGCCGCGGCTTTTGTGTTCGAGAGTGGCTCGGTTTAGCCGACGGAAAATCGTCTCGTATTAGTTGTGGCACGGTGTGCCGCGGGTACTGTGAATAAGTATTACGCGAGGTCGTTCGAAATACCAAATTTAATAAGTGCCGCGAGGGAGTCGTGTAAACCGTACGGGCACATACATCGTCGCTCATTTATTATTGATATTCGACAATCAATAACCGCCGAAAGATTTCTTCTCATGAATAAATAGGAGGATAATGCCGTGCGTTCGGGGTCGGGGACGCCGTAGTCAATGACGGACGATCCCATATTATTGATCGTCAGATGAATATCCGACCACGGGACGTCGCGCAGTCACCGCTTGTAAATCGGCTTGTCAGTCAATAATGATTGGCAGAACAACATAGCCCCCGCGCAATTTTAGGTCTAACGTCGACCGGTGCCCCCAGTCGTAATTCGACTTGTTAAGCGAAGCCATTAAGAACATGCAACGGCTTGTAAGGACAAGATGCGGCTTCGATCGAGCCTCTTTTCTTGATGGATACGTTTACGAGAAACACGAAATTGTATTCGAGTTGATATTAATGAATATCGAGGATAACGTTTAAATTGATTGTAAAATGTATCTCCGGTGGAATGTGTTAATTTTCGAGGGATCGAATCGAAGCTGGAATGTCGGGCTACGCGACAGGTTTATTTCAATTTCAAACAAAACTCGAAATTCAATTGGAACGTCGATCAATTTTTAGCTATAGTTTGGAGCAGAATTCGTCGATCGAAGGGTTCATTTGACTCGGTTTTAAAATTGGTTTTTGTGAGGACTTTTTTAACTTTTGAAGACTCAAATTAAAATAGAAAGAATGTACTTTGAGATAAATTCAGTGAAATTTTGAAGAAAATTTTAGATCATACTAAAATACTAATAAATTTTAACGTTTTATTCGGAAAGTAATTGATGCATTTCGAAGTGTTACTTTCAGTCGATTTTAAAATATGTTCTCGTAGGAATTTTTTAACTTTTGAGGGCTCAAATTAAAGTAGAAAGAATGTACTTTGAATCAGATTCAGTCAGATTTGAAACAAAATTCTAAATCATATTAATATATCGGTAGACCATGATATTTAAATCAGTGAAAAATTAAGGTATTTTAAAGGGCTACTTTGAATCCATTTCAAAATAAGTTCTCGTAGGAATGTTTTAACATCTAATGGCTCAAATTAAAGTAGAAAATATGCACTTTGAAACAGACTCAGCCAGATCTCAAATAAAATTCTAGATCAATGTTAATTCTATCAATATGAATCAATAGATCGTGATATTTAAATCGATGAAAAATTAAAGCATTTTAAAGGGCTACTTTGAGTACATTTTAAAATAAGTTCCCGTAGGAATGTTTTAACATCTAATGGCTCAAATTAAAGTAGAAAAAATGTACTTTAAGACAAACTCAGTCAGATCTCAAACAAAATTCCACATCATTTTATAAATCATTTGTCTTTGCAAAAAGGTACACAGAGTCACAGAACACCGTGCTCGCACAAAGGCAGAAGACTATAGGCTCAAAACTTTGACAATACCTTTGGCATCGGTTTTTTCCTTCGCCGTAACGCTGCAGCCTCAGTTTTGAGTATGCGAGCCGACTCTTTTGACCGCCATTAGTGTGATTGAACCCGAGAAGAAAGGGGATTGTTCCGTATATGCGGAACACCGTGCACCGTGCACAGAAGTTTGGGTAACGACGAGGCCCGTGCGAACGGACACGCGAATAACTTTGCTCGTGACCCGGTTCCCCGTTGTGTTTGCCTACTTGGTGTAATCCAGTGTTAGGGATCCCGTTTACAATGCAAACAAAATTAATCCGGCAATTAGAGGTGCCCGGGCATACCATAACTGAATTCACGGGGATCCGCAAATAGGAAACATTTGCGCAAGAACTGTTTGTCGTTCTTCTTTGGTGTCCGCGTAACTTCGCGTGATGCTTAGGACAATTTAGGAAGGAAAAATATCTTCGTTGCTCGAATGCATCATTACTGCATTGCGGATTGTATGCAGTTATAGCAAAAACCGAATGTGAAATGATAAGAACATTTAAAGAATAGATATTGACGTAGCATCTTAAAATTTTTAAAATTATTAAAAGCGAAAATAAATGTCTTCCTGACTATAGTACCTTTCAATCGATGCAGGTAATATTGAAAACCAAATGTGAAATAATCATAACATTTAAAGAAATTTTAGATATTGTCGTAGCATCTTAAACTCGTTAAAATTATTAAAAGCAAAAATAAATGTCTTCGTGACTATGGTATCTTGTATTCGATACAGGTAATATTTATTTTACATAAAAATCCGCAGCCTAGTCATTACAGTGACAATAAAGACCGCTCGTACCGTGTCGAAACATTTGCATCGTGTAAAAGGAACAATAGAATACATCAGCGCTAAACACAGCCTTCTGTTCGCGGTGATCACCGTCTACACATGGTGCTCGCATTAAGTCCATTTTAATTAAGAGAACAGAAATATCTACTTTCTCGCAAAGCGCCATTACAATGACAGACATTACAAAACGTTCGCCGAACCGTTTCTTGTTCTTCTTATCTATTCATTTGGTCTCCACGTGTTCGCACGGGGTCCATTTTAATTAACGAAAGGCAGACATGCTTTTTCTCTAAAGCGCCGTTACAGCGACAGCTATCCGGACAAAGGCAATAAAAGATAGGATAAATGATCCAGTAAATAACACGACCGGCCTGGTTCCGGGGCAAAAGGACCAATCGCCGCGGCTGAATTAAAAGGCAGCGAACTAAAACGAGAGCCGGGTCCAGCGGCGGGAAAAGTGTTTGATTCATGAACTGCGCGGAGGGACAACCGGCGGCCGAAGCGCGTACGGGTGCAAATCGAATAAAAAGGGACAAGGCGCACTGACAAAGCCGGTCGAAACGTAAAAGTTCTTAACAAGTCCTGTGGCGAGTAACTGTTTTCGCTGGCAGCCACACCTAGCAATTTCACGTGCCGCGAGGCTGCGGCCGCGTATCATCGATCCTCCGCGACTCGCGCGGGCCGTGGGACGCGCGGCATTAAAACGGGCGGCGTCGTCGTTTCGACGGGCGCCGCCGAATCGGTTCCCATGCGTCCGCGATCACCGTCGTCGGTTTCTGTCGATTCCTCGCGGCCGATTCCGCCGAATAAATTCCGCGCCTGCCCCCGGCTCTCTTCATCGCCTTCCATTATGAAACATGAGCGGACTAGGAAGACGAGGAACCTCCGGCCGACCGGCTGAAAGGGCATTAATCCTCGAGCAAATTCTCTACGCCGTCGATTACATACTTTCGGGACACGCCTCGTTATGCGCGTTATACATCAGCCCGACGTCGTTCCATCACTAACCAGCTTCGTTGTCCGGCGAGGAGAAACCTCTCTCTCTCTCTCTCTCTCCCTCTCCGTAGTAGAGCCGAGACACGCGAGCCGCCTCGTGTTTTTCGCATCGCCGGCAATTTAGCTGAATTAATGACCGCAACCGCGTGCACGGGGCCCCGATCGTCTCGATCCATGAGCCAACGACGGGGAAATTATTATGGGGGATGCATGGAACAGTGATCGGGGTTGTCAGCTCGTGGTCACGACCGCCGGCCGATCTAATGTCCGCTTAATGATCTCGCGTTCGCCGCATTAGCCTCCCGGTCGGCCTATAAATAATCCAGTGTTTGTTCTCGGAAATTGCTGATCTATTTCCCATCCGCTGCCGCGCCGCCGATTTCTTGCTACGATACTCGGACGCGGCAATATGTAACCGGTGATTTTTCAAACGGATGCGCTGAATTTCACGGAAGATCGTCGATCGTGTACGGCTCGGGCGTACCGGTTCTCTCTTATTGCGTTCTCTGAGCACCGTAAGATATCGTCGCGTCTCGACGGGAAGTCGTTGGATTCATTTATTCGGTCGAATAGGTATTGACGTGGTAACTGCAGAAAGGTTTAGGATACTCGATATTGGTCATTTTAGAGAGGTTTCGTGTGGATATTGGTTTTGTGGTTTTTATTGATCTTATTGTAGGTCGTGTTTAGTGTTTCGAGTTTGAAATTCGTTGTTTCGCTGCATTTAGTCGTCTTTTTGCTATTCAAATTCATTCGTTTTTAATGAAGTTGTTTATGGTAAAATTCATATTAAGTTTGGAAAGCGCGTGAATTTTTATAAATGATTATTGCAGACTATTCGTAAATGGATTTGTATCATTTTGTAAACAGATATATAAATTCGTATCAAATTCGTTAGAAAATTCATATTAAATTTAAAAATTGTAACAGGATTCATATCATACTTAAAAATTGTAGAAAAATTCATATGGTATTTAAAAATTGTAACAGGATTCATATCATACTTAAAAATTGTAGAAAAATTCATATGGTATTTAAAAATTGTAGAAATATTTATATCATATTAAAAAATTGTAGAAAAATTCGCTTGGTATTTAAAAATTGTAAAAAAATTCATATCATATTTAAAAATTGTAGCACAATTCATATCATATTTAAAAATTGTAGCACAATTCATATCATATTTAAAAATTACAGAAAACTTTATATCATGTTTAAAAATTGTAGAAAAATATCAATTATATTTAGAAATTGTAGAAAAGTTCAAATGGTATTTAAAAATTGTAGAAATATTCATATCGTATTTAAAAATTGTAGAAAAATCCCTACTAAATGAAGAAATTCTAAATATAGAAAATAAACGAAGTTTTATATATAATTATCGCGTATCTTATTTTTCCAAAGCGACGCTCCGCTAGAAAACAGTAGCATCGCTCGCAACCTCCTCCAAACAAATTGTTATGCTTAGACAGCGTTTCCTAAACTTCGTTCATTCTAGCAAAGACCAAAATTTGCATGCAGCAAATTCGCATAAAGCGAGTCAGGCAATAGCCTCGGGTGACTTTCTCCCGAGTGGTTCGCCCGTGAGTGTTCCCATGGGCAAATTTCTGGTTGTCGCGAAGCGTTTGTCCCGCGGAAAGAGAACAAGCAAGACGAACGCTGCGTCGCCGCCGACGTTCCGCGTCGCGTGTCCCCGGCGTCGCCCTTGGGGGCAGCGTGATCGCTCCCCCGGGGCAAAGAGTGGCTCGTTGCCTAACACGCCGGAGCCGCGCCGATTCCGATACCGCTGATCCGCAGATAAGAATCACAATGGCTTAACCAGCGGCGCGCGGCGAGGTACGACCTTACGTAATTCGATCATTTGCATCGATGATGCATCGCGTCGTGAATGGATCCGTATCGCGATTTGAATGCCGCGTTATCGGGGACAGGGAGGCGACGACGATAATTATGCGAGCCGCGGACCTGATCGCGGACGAGATAACGGCGCGGAGGCCGGCGTGCGAAACGATACAAATTCCGCGCGTCACGAGCGAACCGTCGATTTCGATCGGTTCAATAACGGGGAATATTCGCTGGCTAATCCCCGGGCCCAGGGCGCAGAACGCCGCGACACGTTTTCGGTGATCCATGGCGCGGCCGGGGGCCACGCCGGACGCCATTACTCGAGGCGCGTGCTTTTAATACTTTATTCGGACTGGTTTCTATGGGCGATACCATCGGAATCGCCGTTTCGGCCGACAAATACCGCCGAACCGAACGGACCGATCGAGGGAACACGGCCGTTCGGATGACAGGGCCGTTACAGTGACAAATTCCCGCGACCAACTTTGTTCTACATGCTGGACACAACCATTTGCATCTTTAGTGCGTGTATTCGTTTTTTCTCCCCCTGGATGGGAACAACATCGTGGCGAGGAATACTAGGCGCTTAAAATTCGAGAGAATTTCGTATTTACTCGGAACGTTCGTTCTCGGTACACGATAAATTTTATTTATAAATGATGTATTGTTGTATGATATTGTAAGGGAAGGAACGAAACGATTCATTAGTGTGATCATTGTAAAGTAGCTTTATGCATTCACTTTGGATAACAACGTACAAAGTAATTAGCAGGATTATTCATTAGCCTTTTGTACTCGAGGCTATTTTAATCTCAGAATGCATTTGTTTCGAATTATAATATTTCCATTTGTTACGATTGTCTTTATTTGATATACCATATGAAATTAAACGTATTTATTTATAGAAGACTTACTTAATTTATCTAATTTAAACACAGTTAATAAGGTGAATATTTTTTGAAAATAGCGTAGCAATTTTTAGCATCGCATCAAAGTCGTCACTCCACTGGTAAGGTTTAATTAATTTCTAAATTAGTAATAATTATTTATGCTTGCTCTTTATTGCTTTAAAAAGAATGCTAAAACAGTGAAAATTGTAATAGCATTAACAAAAATAATATAAATAATTAAGAACTAAAAATAATTGCGAATAATAGTAATGGCAGAATAAATAAAGTTTCGATGAAGCAAAAGACACTTTATTTTTATTCAATCATTTAATATTTATTAACCCTTATCACTCCAACCAGCAGTAAAACTGCCAAGCTTAAGCCATTGTTTAGCGTTCTATAAAAAATCTTGTAGGGTAAAGGTCAATATTTTTATTAATATTTATAAGTCCTATTTAATTCTTCCTTGCGATAAAAATAGTTTAAAGGAAAATGATCCCTTTTTTATTTCGTGAAAAAGAGGTCACAATTGGGCGTGGCTTCGTGGCCCTCGTTATCAAAAGGTGTCGGCGCAGTGTCTCTCGAAAAATGACCGATTGCCACACTTCCTCGGAGCGGTCGATCTACTATGCACGTAAGAGGAACTTTCCAAGACACGCGTTCGATACGGGAAACGTTGTTCCGACAACCGGCTGCTGCTATCTAAATAATTGGCGCGACTAATTGGCAGGCTCGTTTCTTCCTTCGAGTTCTCACGAGCGTTCGCGAACGTGAAATTATGGAGTCCGATAAAGGAGCGACTAATTGGAAGACTTTCCACTAATTAATATCGATATTCGTACGATATCTTTCGATCGACTCGACGGGAATCGATGGTTCTGGTTTAGCGATGCTTTCGCGTGCCTGGCATTCGATACCCCGCCATTGTTGTTCCATCTTAGAAACTGGAAGTCAGAACTGCAATTTATATATATTGAAAATTATTTGACGATGATAGCTGGTTAAAAATTTTCTTGCTTTTGGATCGTAAAATTTTTGGAGCAGAGAAAATTATAATATGAAGCAAAAGTTAATATAGAAGAGCAAATAAAACAATTCTTTCATAGTGATATAATTAAAGATAAACAAGTGAAACAATTTTTAAAGAATAATTTTGTAAAAATTTTTCGATGAATGGAGAGCAATTTTTGGAAGATTATTTTCCTATAATAATAAGATTGATAGAAGATAAATAGGATGAAGAAATATAACAATTTGAGTGCAATAATTTCTTAAAAAATACTTGGTGAAAGACAAATAAAAAGTATATCTTCCATCCCAATAATTTTTCGAGGTTAATGCAACCAAAGACGAACGCATCAATTTCTTAAAAATCTTGAAACCGATGTTTAACAAATAAATCAACGTTTACGTAATAGTTTCTTCAGAGGCAAACAAATAGACTCGTTTTTGCACAATACTCTTCCGAAGTCGCCGCGCTCTAAACCAAATAAATAGTTCCCTCCCCGCGTAATGGTTTCTCGACGATGCTGTGATCAAAGTCAAACAAATAGTTCCACTTTTGCGGAACGATTTCTCGAAGCCGTCGCGATCAATGCCAAACAAATCGTTCCATTTTCGCGCAGTGTTTCCCCGCAGCATCTGCGATCCCAAACGGGTGTTGCGATTTTGGACAATGGTGTCTCGAGAGCTACCGCGCGATAAATAAAATCAGCGAGGTACACTTTTTTCGACCACCCAGCAGCGATCGGTATCTGCGATTCCGCAGGTCGAGACCCCGGGTCAGGAATAAATCTCGGGTCCCCGGCGGATTCCCGGATTCCTTCGGCAACCCCCCGGAGACCGTCCGTGCGCACGGCTCTCCAGATTCCCCTGTTTAGATAATCACGGTGTCGTGTTTTCGCCCGCGGCATCTCCCCCTCCATTTATAGTTAGTTAGACGGAAGAAGGTGAGACACACTCCTAGATTGAAGATCAGACGTGCTGCTGCCTAAAGCACGCGGGCTCCCACCAGCCGTAAGAAGAGGCTCGTTATTATAGTCGGATACTCAAAGTAAGATGTCGTCTTCAGGGCTGCCTTCTTTTTTGGTACGTCGCCGTCGTCTCGCGCATGTTAAGTTCACCCTCTCTCGCGGGAATTACTCTCGACGGTGCGCGGAGCTATCAGTTTATTAAACAGCGCCGGCTAGGCCGCGGCCACGGATTTTTCCTCGTTGACAGTCGGCGGATCTATAAAGATACCGATCTACATTCGCTCAGACGAAGTAATTGGCATCCTGATCGCCGATGGCGAATTATACTTCACGAATTATCCCGGTGTTTTAAGCCACTCAGATTTTAATCTCACGACTTTGTTAATTTTTCTTTTATTGTGCAAGTTCGAGGTTTCTGCGAAGTTTAATTATCCGTTAATTAATAATTGGGCAACTGTATCATTGTATTACTAGGTTTTTAATGGGTACAGTTTATGTTAGGAATTTTATCGAAATGGTAATTGTGTGTATCATTTTCAAAGTATTTTTAAATATTTTGGTAACATGTTTATTTTATTTTTGATAATATATTGATAAATAATTAAATCGATGTTTAGATTGCTATGACACTGCGATCGGAATAATAATCAGCGTCTTTATATACACATTTGTTTAAGATTAAAAAATTAGTTATAATAAGTATATATTCTATATATTTTATTATACTAAAATCTATCGATACTTTTATACTAAATAAATATGCTATAAATATACTGTACACTGTCTCAGAATTTTCGTAGCCAAAATCAATAACAATTTCGATTTCGTACCAGTCATACTTTTTATACGAAATTAACCCTTACCGGTAAATATTATTTATATTACCTAAAACCATAAAACGTCGAAATTTTCCCCGACGCGTGCTTTTATTGCGCTCTAAGCCGCGGATAAAATATCGCGTATCGCCGTCGCGGTAAAACACATTTCGAGGCGTACTAAATTTTCGCGGCGACGCTGCCGCCTGAAAGCGTTCAGGAAGCCGTTCCACTTACCACGGCGAAGCGCTACGTTTTCGCGCGAACGTTGTCGCGATAACTTCAAGGACCCGCTATCTCATCGCCGGCTATCCTAACGCGCGGCATGTTTTTTTCGCGAAACTGTTCCATCGCGTCGATCCATCGTTCTCAACGGCGCTAGATGGGGAGGGGGGAAGGCGGCCCGTCATTGTTCGACTGGGACAAACGATGAGTGACGATCTGATAATGAGTGCGTTCGCGTGCTGCGCCGGGCCGCCGAGACTCCCTATAATTAATTAACGACGAAAACCGGGGGTAGCGTTGTTTCTCGGTTACGGTGTTTTGCTCCGGCTCCGTACACACAGAGGCCGGGCCGATGCGCGGCCTTAATTAATTCACCGCGTCCAATTTGCCGATTGACGCTCGACGCCCCATTACAGTTACGAGAATTCGACCCGGCCTGTTATGACTCCCGGGCAATTACCGCTAATTAAGTATGCCGGTGACGGCGCGGCCAATGCGACGCGAATTTCATACGGCGGGCTTCCTTTCCTGGATCAGCGGACGCCTTGGCACGGATCTAATGCTTTCTGGACTGCCGAAGAGAGCCGTGCGTTGATTAATCGCTTTGGACGTGACCGTTCGTGATTGACCATTACTATGCTAAATGTAAACTGTCGAGTGCGACGTACGAAGAGGGTATAAGAGTTTTGTGCCTTTTCTTTTTAATGATTTTACGAGAATTTTATGAAGGCTGAGAATTTGGGATGATTTTAAATTCTGTAGGTGATTTTAATGTTTTGTATTTGATTTGCACGTTTTGTAAATTTATAAAGGAGACATCAATCTATTGGATAGAAAAAGGAGCAAACCATATATAAGTTATATGTCATGAGGATTAGAATATATGTGGATAAGAGTGTAGAGTGTAGATAAGGTCATTTGTGTTTTTAGTAATAATATAGATTTAGATTAGTTTTCAGAATAATAGATATAGATATAGACCATATAAAACAGTCAGAGGAAATTCTTTATTGCACTTATAATCTTCTTTTAAGATTCTTATAATCCTCTTTCTAATATTTCTTATCATCTTCTTTATCATACTTTAGATTATCTTTCTAATATTTCAGATTATCTTTGTCATATTTCAAACCATCTCTCTAATATTTCTGATCACTGTCCTTACTTTCAATATCTGTCCAACATTTCATCCTTGTCTTTCTTTTATCACAAGTAGACCACGAATATTTATGTATTCCTGACATGCAAATATTTCAACTGCAAGTAAACGTATAAATTAACAAAGTATACCAGCACCTTTATTTTCTCTTTACATGAATAATCCTCTAGTCACCGAAGAAATGTATTCTTCGATTCTAAAAGTTTTACAACGAGAATTGCATAAAGAACAATAATCTAACGATCAAAGATAAATAATTTACTGCATAGATCCATGATCCAGGACTGAAACAACCGCAAACAAAGGCGCGTAATGCTCTCGTCTACCTTCCGTGCGATTAGGAGCATGAAAACAGAGATTCTCTCGGGTCTAAGAAGGCACAGGATGATGGGGGGTTGGAGCCAATCGAGGGTGAAATCACGCAACACATGGTGAATGTCGATCGTGCCGTGCGGGTCAACGATTGGTCGATCAAGTTCAGCAGCCAGTTAACCGACTGTTAGCCTGCTGTCGTCCCCGCTAACGACTTAATGACGGGAATTCACCACTTACGGGGCTCCTCCTTTTCTCCTCTTTCAGCGGGGGCCCCGACGCGCGCGCGTCTTCTACGCGATGGTACGAGCCAGTCAACGGTCAAGTAACAATGTCGAAAATTGGCCGACCGTCTCCATTAACCTCCGCTAAGTGCCACGGCTTGCAATTACCCCGGCGAGGAAATAAATTTGTGCCTGGCAAATCGCGGGCCCGTGTCAAGTGTTAAGTGGGCTCTGCTCGCCTTCGAGCGGGCTCGCGTCGACGATGAAAACCGTCTCGAGGATCGCGATTTTCCGTATACGTTTTTTTTTTCCGCGCGATTTCGCCACGGTCTCGCGAGAGAGCAAATCTCGCCGGTTTCGCCAGAGCCGGCGAAAAATAATTCGCGGAATGCCTCTATTCGGAAACAGCGAAATCAATTTGCATGAACACGGTAACCACGAGTGACATACGACATTCATTAAAATCGTGTCGCGATCGAGACCGAAAAATTCGGCGTACGATCGGGAACATGCATCACCGGGTTGTGGCAAGAGCCCCGACTGTCTAATGTAAATGAAATGCTAATTGCGCGCCAGGAAAAATTCTACGGGCATTTCCAGGCGGTTCGGTCGCGGCATGTTGGTACAATGTCGATGTTAGAAAATCTTGACAGATACTCTACACCGATCTGGAAATAGCAGTTTATCTTGGGAGTTCTTTCGGTTAACGCTTTAATGCACATACATCGACGCGTGTCACGCCGGAACTGTAAGTCAATTTTTAACGCGTCCAGCGCCGCCCGTTTTTAACTAACACTTGCAATGCATTGAACAAACCGAAGTTGCCAGGATTTTTGGGATATCGTCCACTTTTAAACCGCGACAAGAAAATATTTTCTTATTACGTAAAAGTATTATGCTTTCCTGACCATACTAAATAGTCAATTGTAATCAATTGGTAAAGGATAACGTTTCTTCAACGACCGGTTATTTCGATGGAAGCTGTTCTGTAGATTTAGCGTTAAGGAGCCTATTGTGATTTTCCCTCGCGAGTCGGAAACGAAGCAAACTTTGGGGACAGCCGATGCCTCGTTATTCCAGGTAACAGTGACGTCGATATCGATGCATCGGTCCGCTCGTTTACGTTGGTAACACGGTTTCCCATTGTGCAGCGTCTCGATAAAGATCGATCCCTCCCCGGGATGACGGAATTCCCACTGTTGGCGCAGTCCCGGCGGTTCTCTTCCGGGAATAATACCCGTTGGTCCCTCGATCGCGTCTCATAATACTAGGAAATTACATTACAGCCAGCAGCTACCGTCTTACGGATAATTGTTGGGCTCTCGAGCTTAGCGACAACGGCGTAGCATCCGCTCGGTCCTCGACCGAACGATCTTCCCCCACGGCTTTCGACTCGCCTCGGATCTTCAATCCGGAAGGGTATTTTTTTCACCTCCAATTAACCCATTGCACTACGATTCCTTTCGCACCGCGTCGATCGACACTTGTTTGCCTTTAATATTTTTAATAACAGGACCCGACAATTTTTGTTCCTTCTATTATCGGGTTGGCAATTAAGTGATTGCTGATTTTGTTAATAGAGATGGTCTTAGCACATTATTTGCTATATTAACGTGTTCAAAGTAATTAAGTTATATTGTTTTCTTACTGGCTGTACTTTCATCTTCAATTTAGTAAGAAATTTGTATCGATTAGTTATTTAGTTTCGTTTTTATCACTGTTTGAAGATGGGAGGACAAGAAACGCAATTTAGACATATTTAATTACATTATTTCCAAAGATGCAAGCATCGCAAGCACGAATTTTATAATATATACAGTATATTAAAATGAAGCCTTGAAAGAAAGGCAGTGTCAAAATTGATTTATTCAATTGAATAAACTTATATTCTTAAGCAAAAGAATTGAATTTTCCTTCTTATTTTGAATCCGCAATTACTTTGTTGCCAATCCAATATTTTTATTTACTTTCGTTTCTAAACTCTGGCAACAAATGAATTTAATTTCGATTTAGGGAAAACGAACAATGTCCATATTTTAATATATCTCGCATGAAATCTGTATCACGAGTCAGAATCGTCATTACAGCGCAAGGGGTTAAAGGCTCCCGGGGATCGACGACGCTCGCTCCGTGCCCCTCGAATACCCCTTTCCGGCGGTGGCCCCCGGTCAAAGCCGCTCCGCGGCAGGAATTCGCCGCGCGGACAAATATCCTTCTTTATCCTGAATTCATTAACCTTTTACGAGATTAATTATTCGTGACGGTCAATTTCTCGTCGGGCCCCGTGCGGACCGATGAAAACCGAACTGGTTCTTTCGCAAGAATAACGAAACGCCCGCGGATTTACATAATTAAACAGTCATTAAATTATGGCGAGCGATTTTTCAATTCGCTAGCGCCGACGACGGATAGAGAGGCCTGTCGGGGAGATCGATCCCTCGTCCGCGCTGTCATCGCCGCGGTCTCGAAAGGCGAGGGACGAGAAAATTTGCATCTTTGTGCACCGGCTGCCGCGTCGGGCCAATGTTTGCCTTTGATTCTTGTTTGCTGGTCTGGCGAAATCCCTCGGCTCTGCCCTGAATAATTAACGTTTCAATAATGTCGACGGATGAAGATGATCCCGGCCCCGCTTGACAAAAGGTCGCCTTTTAGAAGAACAATCTCTTGACGGTTCCGAAATCGATTTGTCTCGGGGGAAAACTCTGCGGCGAGAAACACCTGTCGGGATTTTCGTTGAGAATAATCGGAAAATTAAGGTAAATCTTCCAGATTGTTTCTATTAAAAAATCACGTATTTAAATCATGAAGAGATTTTCAAAATAATCGAATTTTCTTGCAAGAAAATTGTACGCGTTCTCTTGTCGAATAATGAAAGAAGAATCAGTGAATTTTATTAAATTTACCAGAAGCTTGCGAGGATGTTATTGTTTATGGAAGCGAGGTTTTCGCCGGTATCAGAAATTCGCGAAGAGGTATTTAAGTGGCGTGGGATCTTCGCGTTTTTCCCCGGGACACCTACGCCTCGCGTGCATTCGACAGGAAAAGATGCTGAGCCAGCCTTTACGTAATGGAACGATCTTTTTCAGCGCTCCGACGTGTCCTTTGAAACGTCGACACTCGGCCAGAAAACACGCGAATGACCAGTCCTCGATCGTCCCCCGTCCCAGTCCCGCGTCTACACCATTGTGCGATCGCCGACTTCGTTACCGTTCCGCTCTATCTTCGCCACGGTTTCGAAGCCGGAGGAACCGACCCGGCTGTATCGAATTTCACCGTGCATCACGAGTCGATGGTATCGCGCGTACCGAAGGATCCCGCAGAATGACCGTAAGTACTTTCCGCGGAAACAGAGAAACTCGTTTGCCGCGGGCTTTGCGCTCCGCGGTACAGAAACATCGGCGAACTTGGCTTCGGTCTCTTAATCGTTTCTTACCGATCGATATTTTCTCAGCGATAGAAGCATTAAGAAACTCTGCCTCGGTCTGCAAAGCGTTTTTCAGCGATCGATCCTTGCGAAGCGTTTTCTCGGCTAAAATATTAAATCGTAGTGCATTGGATTGATTGCTTCTGATTATATAGCTTCTGTAATAGGGTGAGGATGTCTGATTGATTTCTAGATCATAGTTATTGTTTCTAATATTTTTTTAAAAGTTGACTTTCTTTAGATTGCTCTTTTATTAAAGATAACTGCAAGTTGAAATATTAAAATATGTGTCCTTTTATATTCTATTGAAAATATAGAAATATATTCTATTTCTTCGTAATGAAGGGAATATTTAAAGTTGCTAATGTTTAATGTACATACTTTTTAACATTTCTAATATGACATATTCTTTTGTCTTTCTCTGCACATGAAATATAGAAAATTTCTTTCCTCGGAATAAATTAAATACACTACACACAGTAGTATTTTCAAAAATAATAAAAACACGTCGTTTTTAAAATACTTGTAACACACTTGATCAAATTTTAAGAATTTATGCCAATAATAAGAAGTCAAGAATGAAACACTGCCCGATTTAAATAATCCAATCATTTATCCAAGAATAGTGATAACACCGAGACGAGTATTACTACAGAAAGTTATTCCAGCTAAAATGAAATCTCTCCTCGCCCCGCGCGGACAATTTTCATCCTGAAAGATTCGCTGCCGAGACTCCTATCTCCGTAAAGATTCCATTCCCGTCGCGCTGAGTTTATCGCGCGGAAGCCGCCGAAGAAATTAATCGCTAAACTAGTTAGTTAATTGGAGAAACCAGTAAGACAGATCCGCCGAACGAGTATAATAACGACGGTTTCGTTCGCAGGACCCGACGACCGGCCCAACGACGCTGCAATGGCCGGATTATCTTGTCATCGGTGTAATGCTGTTGATCTCGACCATGATCGGGATCTACTACCGATTCTCCGGCGGCAAGCAACGCACAATGGAGGTTAAGCTCTGGAAAATTAATTTCGCCACGGACGATCGAGTCGCCGGGGTTCCCCCTCTCCCTACCCCCCTCCGATCCAATATCCGCGATAAAACGGGCTTCGATTCGCGGCGCTGCGGCGCACGTTCTTAGATCACCGAGGGGGCCCACGGGCCCGATCTTTCACCGGGTATCGCGTCGATCGATCTCGGCCGGCCGATAAATATTGCTATCGACACAAATTGCCAACTATCCCGGCCGCTATTAATTTATCGGGTTACCCCGGAGCCGGAGCCGGAGCCGGCGCGACGATCGAGGAAATCGTTATTACGATTTCCAGGCTGCGCCGCGCGCCGCGGAAAGTGTCTGCTCACACTTCAATCAACCCGGATAATAACAATGCCCGGGATTGGATCGGAGGGGGGACTCCGCTGTTCGAACGGGGTAGAGATCGATTCGCGATACTGTTAGGCGCTCGACACGTGCTTTAACACCTTGTCCGGCATTGTCCGCGCCGGCGAACACCTTGACGTGCCGCGGACACCTCGAGCCCCGCGAGAAAAATTAAACGAGGCCGGTTAACGTCCGACGGTTTCTCCGTGGATGATCGTTTTCAATTATTGCTCTCTGTCGAATTTAATTAACGATGATACTTTTAATATCTATCTACCAAACGTGAACTTTGTTTCCTTATTTTCAAAGATAATACCGTGTTCTCTTGTGATCTATATTTTAAGATCAAAGTTAAAAGAACTATATGGATTTTAAATAGTTAATACTATTATTAAATTAAATATTAAAAAATAATATGAAAATATTAAATTTAATATTCAAATATTTTATTCTTATTTATTATGGGTCTAGGTCGCAACGAACGCGGAATGAAGAAATTTAGAGGAATGTGGAACGTACGCAACGCGTGTCGTGTCCGGTGACGTTACAAATGAGGTTGTAAGACGGCCTTCTGCATGTTGTGTCATGTTATTTTACAATCGTAGCCGCTGGAAAAAAATCGATTTCATGGGTGCGGCATTTAGCAGAGAAACGAATGGGAGCGGATTAAAGCGGTAGCGAAATCAAAGGGAAATAAGGATGCCGAAATACCAACTGCGATTTATTGAAATTATTAATAAAATCCGACTACTGTTCTCACTCGGACAATTTTTATTTAACATTAATATCCGCAGTGTAATTAATAAAATCACAAAAGCAGCAATAATTCTGTAAAGAAAATATCAGCGATATTAATATTGGAAAATATGAATAAATTTAAAAATAGCATCACAATATTTACAATGCAATTCTTAGCTGCGAATTATACATTTTTACGGATTATTGAAAATCATCGAACAGCGGATATCCCTGCGAGAAATTGTCGAGGTAAATATGGAAATGTTTAAGCTCCGAGCGGAGATTGAACGGTGACAGAGCACGGTTAATATTTATTTAAAAAATGGTCCACGTGAATAACATCGATTTGCACACAATCAATCGACGTAGTTTCAGATGGGTTTATAGATATCGCTGACATTACAATTGTTGCAGGAATACTTCGTGGCAGATCGATCAGTAGGCGTATTCACCCTGTCAATAGGACTATCGGTGTCGTTCGTGTCAGGGATCGCGATGCTCGGATTCGCCGCGGAGACTTATGCCAACGGGATAATATTCCTGATGCTTTGCACCGGTTTCGTCGCCGGTATACCGCTGATCATAAAGTTCTATCTACCTGTTTTCATTAAGAGCAACACGCTAAGCGTTTACGAGGTAAGTTCTGCCACTTACTTAATAATAAATCATGTCTTAATAATAAATCGTATCTTAATAAAAAATCATATCTTAATAATAAAGCATATCTTAATAATAAATTCTAGTAACACATACATTTTTACTAACAAATTTGCACTCGATTGCAAATACTCGAGTATCTCTGAGGCATCACTAGAAATTGTTGTACCACGTTACTAAATAATCTTCACGCCGTCACGTTTATTTATATTTAACAGACTGATAGAAGAGTAACTCTACGAACTGGAAGATTTTATATGCGTAAACAGTTCTAACGCGCGTAAAATGAAAATAGCGTAGCATAGAAAGACGATCTTGGCTTTAGAGTTGTAACGGCTCCGAGCGCAAAGGGTTAATAGCTCGTCAGCTTCGTGAAAATTTATTGTCCGTTTTATTGGAAACATCGACAATGTTATCGCTGCGAATTTTATGCATTCGTAAATAAACCGTCGATCGTTGCGGAAAGTTTGATTGTAAGATGCAGGAGACAGACATTTATTTTCCACATTAGTGGTTTTATTAATTATAAAATATCATCGGATAGACAAGTCCATCGATAATCGCTGTTTTATCTATTTTATATTCCAGTACTTGGAGAAACGGTTCGGACCCTCGGCCAGGGTAACGACAAGCATCGCGAACACCATACACTTGTTGTTGTACACCTCGATCGCCACTTTCGCGCCTGCGTTAGCTTTGGAGGCGACCACTGGAATTTCCGGGAGCATGAGCATCCTGATCATCGGAAGCATCTGCACGTTCTACTCGACACTGGGCGGCATCAAAGCCGTCCTGATCACTGACATTCTCCAGGCGGTGCTCATCATCCTCGGCATGTTTTGCGTCATTATAGTAGCGCTCGGCGATATCGACGGCGGAATCGACGGTGCCTGGACCATCGCCTCTCGCTTCGGTCGTCTGAAATTCTTCGAGTAAGCGCCACCGCGAATCCGGAGAATCGGCGCGCTGTGACTGATCGGGATACAGTTTCAGGCTTGATCCGACTGTGCGGCACACTACGTGGAACCTGCTACTCAGCGGCGCGTGCATGAGTCTGCATATGCACGGCGTCAGCCAGGTCCAGGTGCAGCGATTCCTCACTGCGAAGTACGTATATTGCGTGTTGCTGAAAAGACGGCAGAACTTTTGTCGAAGAGCATCCCCATCGGGATGGGAGACATGGTACGAGATGGGTGCTTGTCTGATAAGAGCAAGAGAGAGAGAGAGATGACTAGTTAGCTAGTTAACTAGATAAATGAACAAGTAGATAGGTAGATAAATGTACAAAGTGTGGAGAAAATTCTGCGTATACTATACTATACTATATAATACTGTATATATTATACTGTAATATATAATATTGTATACAATATAGTATAATATATTATACTGTATACACTATATTATACTATATATAGTACTGTATACACTATACTATACTATATAATACTGTATACGCTATACTATACAATATAATACTGTATACACTATACTATACTATATAATACTGTATACACTATACTATACTATATAATACTGTATACATTATACTATACTATATAATACTGTATACACTATACTATATCATATAATACTGTATATACTATACTATACACCTTCTTCTTTCTGCAAATGTTCAATGTCCATTTTATATTTTAAATTATTCCTGCTTCTTTCGCTTCTATCATCGCTACAGTATTTTTTATTCAACGACAGTATAAAACACTGTTACGTTCTTACGAATTTAGGGATTTGAAGACAGCAACCTACTCCTTAATAGTCTGCGCGATGCTGATCACGTTCATGATGAGCCTGACATCGATCTGCGGCGTGATCCTGTTCGTGGTCTACGAGGACTGCGACCCGGTCACGTCCGGCAAGATCTCGACCTTCGACAAGATCGTGCCGTACTTCGCGGTGGACAAAATGCTCGCCTATCCAGGCACCACCGGGCTACTGATCGCCGGGATTTTCAGCGCCACCTTGAGCACAATATCCGCCACAATCAATTCCCTGGCGGTGATCACGCTCGAGGACTACCTGAAGCCGTTGTACCGCAGGATGGGCCTCGAGCTGACGAGCGAAAGAGCGACGCTGTTCGGGAAACTACTGGCGCTAAGCTACGGGGCGATATCCATTGGCTTCGCCTTCGTCTGCAAAGCCATGGGATCCGGGCTAATCACGTTGGTTCTCGCGCTGATGGGAATAGTGGGTGGACCGGTCGTCGGTGTCTTCACTCTGGGAATGTTCACCGAGTCTGCGAACGAGATGGGAACCATCCTCGGACAGATATTCGCGTTCATTCCAGTGGTTCTGTTGTCCAGCGGCGCCTCCAATAAAATTACGAACCTGCCGTTGCACGTGGACGGCTGTGACAATAGTACTATCATCGATTATAGCGAGACGACCACGATGTCTTGGATTCAGTAAGTTTGTTTCCAGTTTTTGGTAGCTCGAAGTTGCACGGTTTCTAAGAGCTCGTTGAACGTAGCGGTACTGGACGTTGCCCTCTGGGGCACTGGGTCGGTCCAAGCCACGCCTTCTCCGCGTTGGCCACGCCCACTCGAGGCATTTTATGCAGAGAAAGCGAGATAAACAGTCTAGATCTTCGACAAAGATTCTTAATGACTTTTGGAACGCTCTTGAGTTATTAAAATAGTTTTATAATATTTTTATACGATCGCGTAACAACCGCTGTCTAGCCAGGTTCCAGTTTGAACCGTATCCAGTCTCGAAAGGAATACGATAAACTCGACACGCAGGAAAATGCGAACAATTTCTCCGACCAATGTTTTCATGGGAAATGGCCTGTCGCTCGAACTTTTCCCCGGGATTTACGGTCGGTATCTTAGCAGATTTTTCCATCGGCCGTGCTAATCGCGTTGATAAATGTTGCGCCGGATCGGGTTCCTTTCGAAACGGGGAAACCCATACTGGTCGGCGACCGATTCAGTATAGGAGCGGTCCCCGGTGTAAAAATCGAGGAAAAAGTCGGGCCGAAAGAAAGAAAGTCGGTGAAACGTTTCGGGGCGCCGAGAGAGCCGGAGATTCTACGCGTCGATAGGATTTTCGACCGGGGGGCCCGGGGACTCTGCGGGTATAGTAATCGATGCCGGAGCGGGCCGCAGCCAGCAAATTTATCGGAAACGGATGATTTCTACGGACGATAAAGGCGCGCGCGGCGCGCGGATTTGTAATTGGAATATAAATTACGGCCGGCTCGTTCTAGGATACGTTATCATCTTTTTAATGCGTTCTCTACGATAGCATGGGCGTGGTGGTGTTGATCCCGCGGTAGCAATAATCTGTTAGGAGACCGTGATTGCTGCCTCTCCCCTCCCCACCCTTCGATTTCTTTCGGCGTGCTCGCTTTCTCGTAAACGATAAAACTTACTTATTCATCGTTTCCCACGATGCTCGCTAATTGCCACGTTAATAAACCGTGATTACAGCTTCCTTGAAAATCGAACCAGCGTTCCACTATCGCCGGGGCTTTCTCCGTCGGGCCGTGCGCCACGTCGCAATCACACTTTTCACATTCTTGAAGGAATTTTCCACGTAATGAGCGCCACGCGAAACGGTTGTTCCGCGGTTTCGTAAATTAGGATACGATCGCGGTCGTAGCCACGATTTATTTTCCTCTTACGTTTCGCCGAGACTTTTATGTTAGACATTGTTGGAGAACGAGCTCGAACTGCGATTGCCTTGTTCGAATAGTTCTCAAGATGTCCAAGCCAATGATTTTTAGAATGAATGTTTAAACTGGAAGTGTCGATGCAATTGTGCCATTTTTAAATTTTTCGAGACTTCTGGGACAAGAATTTGTAAAAAGATATTGTATTTGAAAATATGCAAACAATTATATTTTTTAAGATTCCTATCACAGAACATTTTAATAACAATGCTCGAATTAAAAGTGCACAAGCAATTACGCTGCTTTCGTATTTTTCGAAACTTTTAAGACAAAAATAATTATAAAAAAAGTAATTTCAACTGAAAATGTTTAACCACTTCTATTGTTCATACATCTCTCAAGATATCTATGACGATATTATTTTAAAAAGAATTGTTGATCACCTAGCGTATCACATAAGCAAAGACTTCCGCAGCATTTTTCATAAATAAAATCGAGGTGCGAAGCGTTAATTAGTCCTTATTTTGCAGACCACCGGAGGAAGCCGAGGTGCCCTACGTGTACCGCCTCTCGTACACGCTATACCTTCCCATCGGTATGATGTCGAGCGTGCTCATGGGCTACACCATAAGTCTGATTATCAACAAGTTCTTCCCGAAGTACTCGCGCGAGCCTGATCCTGATCTACTCATCCCCTACCTAGCGGAGAGGATCAAACGGAGAAAGGAGGACGTTAGCAAGTCTACCAATAGCCAACTGTTCATACTACAATATAGAGAACCCAACGAGAATCATGATAAAGGATCTTAGAAGAATGTCAATCGTGTAAGTCATTTCATTTTCAACCTCGCGCTGTTCAAATTTTTGCAACATCGAAATGGATGTTACATGTATATGAGTGGGCTGGAATCATGTCATTGTTTATCGAGAAAACATATTGTTAAAATAATTTTGAGATAAGTGAATTCATGGCGACATTATGATTTATTCCAAAACTCTTTTTAACATTTTGGCGTGTATAGTTGTATACTATAATTAGGGAGCTATTTTTGACGAGTATATTCGTCATACATAAAAAGTAGTTGCAATTTGCTGATTAAATTTTAGTGTAGCCTAGAACAAATTCGTAAATCCTAAAATGTTTAGGATATTCTTTCATCCTGAGGAAATAAAATGAACAAATAAGAAACTAAAAATAATCATTATGAAATAACTGTACATAATATGAACTACATATACTACAGTTACGCTATCTATAGTATGCTTCATTAGTGATCTCTATATTCCTAACTTTTTGCGAAACAGTACAGTTAAATATATTTAATTTTTACAAAAAAGCTATTTACTTATTAAACCATAAATAAATTCTTTCAAAAGAGACTTCCGTCACCATGATTCCAGCACACTAATACAATACCAATCAATTCGATCTCGAACTCGCCACAACTTCGAAACGCCAGGATCAAAAAAGTCCCGCATCCGGCCAGATGGTCCCTATCATAATTGCAACCATAGACTGGCAATTACATCAATTCCGCGCTGAAACGATCGCATACCTTCGCGCGCGGCAGCAATCTCCCCGTAGCCGATTAAAGATTTAATTAGCAAATGAGCGTACACGATGTCGTCGTTAATCGTACACTCTCACCGATTCCATTAGCATCCGTAGGAGCCGGCGCGATAACTCAGCGCAGGTGACACAGGATGCTGTGCAACCAGTTTCTCAAATTCGCTGATCTTCTTTCGCGCGACTTCTTTCGCGGGAGCGTCGTCGCGAACACCTACCAACGTTGTTAAAACACGCGGAGGCGATTGAAACGGCCAGTTTGCAACACCAATCGAAAATCGCGTCGGCCCAAGTAGCGTCGATTGCCGGAAAAAGGAAATGAACTATCGCGCCAGCACTCCGCCATGTGGGTCAGAGACGGTACGCCGCGTGGCTCGCCGAAAATTGGCGCGACTTATCTGACGCGATCGTGCGAGCCGCAGGCGTGAACGCTAACCGGGCTTAATTAGACCTGATTCGTGCGATCGCGCCTCGCTCGAGCGTCGCTGAAAAGACACGCGATGTTACAGTAATAATTGATCCTTTCATCCCGATCGACCCAATTGAACTCCCCGAACGGCCGTGGCGAGAAAAAAAAAATCGACCGCCATTATTGCCGGGACCGGTAACGGTCGCGCGCATTGTTTGCGGAACCGGAACTGCAGTAATTTATCGCGCGTAATTGTCTCGGCTCCCGGCCAGTGGGAACACGGCTTTATAATTCGTTTAATTGCAGTTCGCTCGTTGGCGAACGCGCCCGCCGAATTTCGTCGCGTGAATTGGGGATAAATTCCGGGAGGGGGTGGAGAAAAAAAACGGACGTTGACGATCGCCGGGAATTAAAAGGCGGCGTTGTCGTTACCGGGCCTGGGAAATTATGGCGACATTTTTAATCGGCTCGAAACAGACGATCCATTTCCCATGGCGCCGGGGCCGCCAGCTATTCCGCGCCATCGATCTCTCTCGACTTTTTTGGGCGTGGCCGAGGACCGGCACACTTGTCCGCGATCGCACGGAACCACCCCCCGCGCGATTCAGGAACGGTTCCTTTCACAAAAAGTCGTCGGAGGTTCGATCATCTAACGATCTCTTTAATCGCTGTTGGCTTTAGCCGACAATGTTTCGTCGATGGTTATGATTCTTATATGTAGGTTGTGAAATAAAAATTAATCCTTTTGTAGATCGTATTCATTCTTTTGCGATCGACACTTTTGTAAATGAAAGTAGAGCGTCGTCTTTTTAATTTTTAAATGTTGCATGGATTTGTATATTTATTTTAATTTTATTATTATTAATTTTAGTTTATGTAAATTGTTAATAATATAGAATTTACTGAGAGGAATGGAGCTTGTATAAAAGACTTTAAGTAGTGTAAAAATAAGCGCTATTTCTTGAACTATTATTATATAACTACAACAAATTATAGAATTTTTGGAATAAGATATACAGTTTTGATATCATTCCTGTATTTATATTAGTCCATAAAGGATTAAAAGATGACGTAGAATTTTTAATTTTAATTTAATATATGTATTTCGTGTATCAAGTAAATTTTAATATTAATAAGTGATTTGAAAAAGCGTTAATTTTATTTGCGAAAAGGTTTCTCTGCAGCAATAGAAATGTGGTAAATAAAATATTCATCACTGTTTTAAAAGATGAGAGTCAAATTTAAAATATTTTACGTTTAATCTACACGCTTCATTATAAATACATTAAATTTATATTATAACAATTATCTGTCTGCGAGTTTTACAAATTTCTATGCAAAATTAATTAATCCAATTATAAAACAGAGAGCATAGGAAGAACCTTAAAGCACCTTCATATAATTTAAGAATTATATGAATTATTAAAATAAATTATTAAAAAGTTCTACGTAACCTCTTTTTATCACAGTGCACTTAGAATATTTTTATTTTGCATAAAAAGTCACAGTCCAGTAATAATTAAAGCTCGATACATTTTAGAGGACGGAATTTAAAAATAAAAATTTTGGGAGAAGCTGCGCGGTTCCCCTTGGCCACGTGATGACTGTGTCGACGCCGGCACACCCATAAAAGGTTCGTAAAAAAAGGGAACCCGTGAGAACGTGACTGTTCACGCAATATCCGATACGGTGTTTAAACAGACCCCTATTCTAGCTCGTTAACGCGATTAAGGGATACGTTTTCGTGTGGGGGCGAAACTGCCTATATCTATATTACATCGTCGGAAGAATACTCGGAAGATTTTGACAAGCTCTGTCAAAACGACTCAAGTGTTCCAATAAGAACAGAATTAAGCATTCGCTCGAATCGTTTCGAATAAACCCTTAAATATTTATCCAGGATCATTTTACAAAGTAATTCCTTTTAGTCGAATTTCTTATTTGACCAACGATGATTAGTTATAAATTGTTCTAGCTGTCTATTTGAATAAGGAATCATTTTACAAATAAATTATTTTACGAATCAATTTTTATTGGAAGAAAATCTTGTTGGGATAAATTTTTATCTAGATTAATTTCTACACGATTGAATATTTATTATACAGTGTCGAAATAAATTTAATTGTTTCTATTTCTTATTCGAATAAAATTTTGTCCAAGTCTGCCTCAAAGTAACATTATATTATATGTTATTACAATATTATATATTGTATTATGATATTATTATAATATTAGATATTGTATCATGATATTATTATAGCATTATATATTACATTATAATATTATTACACAATTTTAATACTTATTGTATTATTTTACTATTACAATATTATGTTTGATATTATCATTATAAAATAATATTATATATTATAATCTTTCAACTCACAATCGCTATGGTTCTCAAGCTACACTTATGAGAAATTTATTCAGTGATAGTGTCACTTAAAATAAATCCTACAATAAAAATCTCCGAACATCTGAATAAAAATATTAACGTTACTCATATAAAATAATATAAAATAGTCATTCCCAGTAATTTCTAACCACAGTATTAAGCACTGTCGTCGTATTCGGAAGATCCTCCAGCGGCGCGAGCACCGAGAGCACCAGTCACTGTCATCCGCAGGGTTCATAAACAGCGAGAGAAGGAACGGCCCCCTCTCGATCATGCGGATATCCGCGGCGATGCCGACGGGAACTGGTCGCCGGGTCCGTCGGGTTCGTCCAGGAGAAAGGTCTCGCCTGGCGACAATTAGCCATTCCGTAGACCCCGTGGTCTCCGCAACTTCTGTATATTCATCGTGGGAGGGAGATTTACAACGTCCAGGAAGCGTGTAAACCCGATGCCCGGTGATCTCGTGTGATCTCTACGAGCGCGGCGAATGCTGTTCCCCGATGGGAAACACAGGCCCCGCGCGCCGGGCCAGGAGCTTCTCTCGTGATCGAACCGTGCAATTAAGTTTCGTGGAAGCGACGTCCCGATACGTAAATAACGTGTTTTATGACGCCGTGGACGCCGGCGAATAAGCGGCCGTCGCTCCGGACACTTGTAAATCATTGGTTCGTTACGTGGGATTAAATCCGGCCGGACCTTTTCAGCGATTTAAATTATGCGCGCCTGTCGTCTTATTTCTTTGTCCGGATTCGAGCGCGCCGCGTGGCGACCCTTTGCTACGGTCGGCGAGGAAAAAAGTGCCGTTTTTCGGCACCTCGTGCCGTCAGTCGTTTCGATATCATATTCGCGATTTAATGTTCAATATTTTATCCTCGTCTGCGACAAAATTTCATCCTTCGGTGGACCGTGTTCGCCTTTGAATAAAATTATCCTTTTACGCGTCGAATTCACTTATCTGTGATAATCTTTTTAGCGAAAGTTGTGTACAATTTAAAATTTAAGAGACACACTATAAATAATTGTAGGTAATTTATGAAAATTCTATTCGTCAATAAGTTCGTATTAAAATTTTAATAAGATTTAGAATAATTTGATTCGCGTAAATGTGAGTATAATGTTCAAACAGATTAATTTACAATATAATAACGTATATGTAATTTGCAATGGGATTAATTACGCTAAAATAGATTGCCAAATTCTGTAGCTGTCTCAGAAAAGTCCTTTATCCGAATTCCATCGAAAAAGAGAAACATCGATTACATTAAGACGTTTAATGTTTGAGCAATTTGCTGCGACAACGACGACTCATCGAACCTGTTGCGTCGAACAACATTTATTTAGCACTTTTCCTGGTGCGGGCAAGTGTTTGCCCAGCTCGAGAAGGCCGCGGGGAAGTTAGACAAACAGGAATCGACAGGGTTCTGGTCCCGGGAACGAGCCGGATAAATGTTGTAGAATTTTCAAGAGATACTCCACGGCGAAAATAATTTGAAAGTTTCACAGTGTCGGTGGACGGCTGCGAGGGGCTTTGCCGGTCGGCGCGCAAGATGCACCGGTTCATCCGTTGCGTGACCACGGCTGTAAACGGTGCCGAACAATGCGCGCCGATCGGGGCCGATACATCGAACACCTCCCGGTGTAACGACCGCGCCGACAAAGTACGAACAAATGCGCCGACGAATAAGCGCGGGAGGGCAATAAGATCGCGGCAGATGGAAGTATCAGCTGCACAGCCAGGGGCGGATCGTTGACCACCATCGTGGCTCTCTCCGCCTTTCGTACTACACCCGATCACGACGTCAACCGAGCAGCACCGATTTCTTACGCTCCGCGGCGTTTTCTGGGCCCGCAGCTGGGGACAGTTTCAAAAGAAACTACGGTCTACCGATGCGTCCGGATCCTCGTTAACTACTTGGATAGGTTCATCTATTTTTCAGATCAATTTTCTATGGTTTTTATGGATCGCGTCGAGTGCAGATTCTCTTGACAAGTTGCTCCGGAATTAGTCTAACGTGCGCGAAATTTATGGATAAATGAAATAGGATTTTAAGTAGTATTTTAATAAATAGTAGTTTAAAATAGTATTTTAATAAATAGTAGTTTAAAATAGTATTTTAATAAATAGTAGTTTAAAATAGTATTTTAATAAATAGTAGTTTAAAATGGTTTTTTAATAAATAGTGTTTTAAATAGTATTTTAAATAAGATTTTAAATAGTATTTTAATAAATAGTATCCTAAATAGTATTTTAAATAGTATTTAAATGAACAGTATTTTAAAATATGGAATGAGTATGTAGAAAAATGTAGAAGAAGTATTTTTGTTGTAAACTGTAAAGTCGAGATTTCTTTATGAAGTGTATACACGTCATCCGCAGCTGAGAGGTTAACAGAAGTCTTGCATTAGTATACTTGACGTAACAATTTCTCTCCACTTCTTGGAAGTCGTATTTAATTTAAAATAAAATTAAATTTGTATTGTTTCGTCTATAAGAACACAAATTAGTATTAAAAATCAAATAGAAGATGGACAAGTTTTATTTGTGAAAGAAATAATTTTCTTATGAAAGAGTTCGTGAAAAATAGGTAATTGTTTCAAAAGGACATATACTTCGAAATTTTAGTTAAATTATTCCTTAAAAAAATTATAATAGAGAAAATGAAATATATATAGCTCAAATATAACAATTGATTGAGATGCTGGATAATCAATAGATAATTAATAAAAAATCAACTACTTTACTATGAATACAAAAATGAGTAGGACAAATATAAAATTATAAATTTATCAGAAAAATTTCAGAATACTGTTACGCTATTTTCAACTTATAATAATTATGAAAAAATAAAAGACATTTTCAATTAATTCAAATTTCTTCCAATCAACTAAAACAATTTTTATTTTGCATAAAGAACTATTCTCCAATAATCACAATAACTAGCACCCTCTCAAAAACACTGTCTAATTAAAACATACACAAAACTAGTACAAACTCCACATATATAATTTCAAAAATCTCTTAAACGTTTCCAACACCAATCCCACACAAAATCTACAAAGTCGCTTTCCCTTCTCAAACTAAAAAAATCCACAAACTCAGTGGATTTGACACTGAGAATTCTCGTTGCAGAAAACGCATTCGACTTTCCCCCGCGCGGAAAACTTCGCGCAAAGTGGCCGGCATAGAAATTCCAATTTTTCCAAACGTCAACGGCACAGAAAATCGTGGACGTATCGAAAGTTCCGCGGTGAATTCGCGACAAGCGTGACAAACAATTAACCGGCACGCGCAGGCGAGTCGCCGCAAAAAGCCGCGGTCGGCTGGATTTCTGGGATCGGCGAGGGTTTTCCCGGGCGGCGTGGCTCGTTGAAAGCGTTGTTCCGGTCTTCGATCAGCGGCGCGATCGTTAACGCGTGTCAACGCGAAAGAAAGTCCATCACTGTCGAACGGAGGTCCATTGTCTTCGAGTCGGACGGGAACATTGTTGTTTCCTCGGTGGTTCGAGAGGGAAACAGGAGGAACAAAAATCCCCGGGAACGCTCGGAGGTGAAGGAAAAAGGGAAGAAGAAGAAGCGGAGGAGAAGGAGAAGGAGGAAAAGGGTTAGAAGGAGGTTGAGAAGGAGGAGAAGGAGAAAAAGGGTAAGAAAGATAAAAAGGGTAAGATGGAGAAAAGGAGGAAGACGCGAAGGAAGAGTAGGACGAAGAGAGGAGACGACAGAGGGGGGGAAGCAGGAGGAATGCGAAACGCGCGCGAGCAATCGAGCCCTCCAGGATTCCCGTGGTAATCGTGGGCGAGATGGGCCGCAGACCCGTGTGGCTCGTTTCCGTGTCGCGGAGAGCAGCCCGCTGTCAACCGCCGCCACGTGACGACGCCAACACCCATTGGCACGTGCAAATGCGATCGTCACGCCCCGGGGTTAGCTCGCAAAAATTGATCGAACGGGAACGAACCCCGTCTCTGCCGGAGAGACGTATGCATTAGCATCGACAATTCCGGCACCGTGATGCGCAAGACGCTTGTGCATTCGCGATGCAGCTCGCGGACGATGTCGGTGAAACCCGAGGGTGTCACAAATGAGGCTCGCCCGGCAGCTAAATCGATTCTCTCGTTCGATAACATGCTATTCAACTCTATCTCCCTTCCCAATTACCGGCCCCATTTTTCCTAACCCTTTGCATTTCAAATCGTTTCGACTTCAAACACGTTTTCTCCACAGTATTATATTTTGACTTTGTATTGTCAGTAGACTGGAAATTTTATGCATTTATGGAAAAATTAAAATAGTAGAATGTAATGAAGATTAAATTAATTTAGGGGTGTTAATAAATAATTGCATACGTGTTAAAATTGTTGTAGCAGGAATGAATTTTGTATCTGTTGTCTATTTGTCGGAAATAATTTTTATTTTCTGTAATGATTCGCAGTCTCATTAGATTATACAATCTGATCAGGTTATCATGTATAATTGTATAATTTTTCTTATTTCATGGATTTAATGAAGTAATATTTTGCACAATGGTTGTATTTATAATAAATTATAGAATCATTTTCAGTGGTCTGAGAGACGCCATTATTTTTGTTCGGAGTAAATTGACGAAGCAAAATTTGTGCTTGGTATAAATGCGTTTTTACAATTATTAAATTGAATCGTACTTTTAGAAATTCAAACCGGTTCTGCTCAGAGAAGAATTCTAATGAAAATAGTATCAGCTGCTAAATCGTTCAGCTCTAGTTGGTTAGGAATTGTGTTTAGAGTTTCTAATTTATTATGAACACTGAGCTACGAAATGTTGAATGAGAATATTTTGCAACAAAGAAATAGCTTGAGAAAACTAATATAAAAAAGATAGGTGTGTTAATGAATCCTATAAAACTTGTTATAAAAATATACAGATTTATGATGTGTGAAGTCTTAAGTGACAATACTAATGATTAAACCGCGGTCTTTATAAATTCATGACAGCAATGAATAGGTCAAAAGTAACTAAAATTGAACTAACATAATATAGAAAAATTGAAGGATATCACTGAATTATTTTCAATTTATTACGATTATTAAAATAGATATTTTTATCTTTTTATACCTTTTCGCTGACTGGCAACGACAGAGCGATTCCAAGGCATTAAAATAAAGCGATCGACGATCCTCAATTTTCGCGAGGAGTCGGGCCCCGGTGTAGTTTAAATTTAAGAAGAAGAATAGCACTCGGTCGCGGAAATCCCGGCTGGGGGATCGCGGGGAGCCGGATTCCAAGAATAGGACGCGGAAAGTCGATTCAACTCGGATATCAGGGTATTACTTGGGCTCGGATCCTTCGACGGTACCGGTACCCGGTTTCCCGATGGCGGACATTTTTTTTTTCGCCGGCTTCCTGACGTTTCAGTCGGAAGACGCCGAGAAATTCCTGCCGCTTGATTATTTCTAACACGCGCCGGCCCATCGTAATGCGAGACACAGCGACGACGACGAGAGTCGCGCGCGTTCCTCCGGTGATTTTTAATCGGGCCCCGGCCTACGCCCGCGGGCATTAAACACTGCCGGACTGGTTCCTTATCTGATTCCGACGCAATTATTCCTTGCTCGGGGGGTAATTAAGTCCCGATGCAAGCCGGATCGATTTTCATAAGCGCTCGAGCCGGGCCGACCTTCGACATGTCGTTGCGTAATCCCGCGGGTTCCCCGACCCCGGGACCACCTTTGTCTTCCGTTTGCTCTGCAACGTGGACCGTTCAGCCATTGTCCGCGAGCTGGATCATTAATCAATAGTTAAATCTCCGGTAGGAATTCTTTTAGGGCGTCTGCCTTTTGTTATTGTCGTTCTCTTCTTCCACGGGAGTTCGTTAAATCAATTATTATCGATTCCTACGCGTCTCTTTGACTAGTAATAAATCTATTGTATGCCAGAATTAGGACACTTCATAGCATAAACCAAAACCTTCACTGTCACAATCTATTCATTTATCGTCTTTGTATATGTTTTCATAAATTCCATATTTTATTCTTCTTTTCCATTTTTCTTCTTCAGTTTTAGATTTAGAGTTTTATATTTTATCTATCCTTGTACAACTACTACAGTACTATTCTCTATACTATTACTACATATTTTTATTAACTAAGATATAAAAAAGGTATTTATAATTTCACATAGCTGTACATCAATAAATCAATAGAATAAATTCATAAATAAATGGCTACGAAATTAGGTGTTAATAGAGCTTTCGTTTTTGGTAACTTTCTAGTCCGCGCAGCATTTTATGGTCGTAAATAAAGCTGGTCGAGCGCTAATTTGCGCCGTTACGTGTATCATCCGCCAGAAAAATACGTGTCCCCGTGGTAGGCTATAAATCGTCGAAAATCGAGAATCTAGGACCGTCGGTGGTCGAGAGGCGATGAATGGACCGGTTCGTCGGACGATCCGTGCTGGACGACCGCCAGACGGATTGGTCCCATGCAGATTCGGGGTTTCCAAGCGGGTAACTTGAAACGCGAGGAAAAAACGCCGCAGAAAAATACCGTTGGGGAACGGCGAAGAAAGAGAGTCGGACGAGCCGTGTGGAGAAAGGACAAGGCACAGAGCGTCGATGATCAAGATCGTACGAGCCCGCAGAGTATCCTGCGGAGGGCACCACACCGAGCGGTTCGAGCGAGCTCGAGCGGGGAGGGAACGGCCGTGATTTCAATTTTAAATGCGACTTCGCGGCCCGCCGCAACGGAGGGAGAGGAGAGAGAGAGAGAGAGACAGCGCTTCAAAAGTTCGAACGGCTATTGTACCGAGGCCTCATACGTATGTGCATCCTATCGGACTGTCGGCCGGCTGTCTGGGACGAGGTAATTTTGGCCGAAACTGAATTTCGCCACGTTAATTTCTCCGACAAAGTGATCTTCCTGTGGACCCGAGGACTCTTTGAAACTTCGAAATATTACTTTCATGGAACAGTCCTTTGATGTGGAAATTATCAAATCGATGGAACGTTCGATTTAATTGCTCGCTTTTCATCATTAAAATGGTAATATTTTATATTCCTACCGAACCCCAAATGCTACTATCGTATGTTATTTTATATATTATTTTCCAGTGGTAATAAGATTGGATTTATTTTAATTTCATATGATTTCTATTAGAATAAATGCTTGAATAAAAAAAGATCATCTAAAAATTGATCACAGAAATATTTTATAGTATTAGAAATTGTGAAAGAGGAAATTAGAAACCAGTCATTTTGACTACCTTATTAATTCTAGTGTTAAGGTGTATCAATTTTAATTATTTAATTACTATATAGGCATATCTGAATTAATATGTAAATAATACAAGTATGACTAGAATTTATACTTCAAGGAGGATTTGCTAACAATGATACAGTATATTAGACATCAGGTTTGCTCCTTATAAAAGTGTGCAATATTTCCAAAAGGATCATATTTGACTTTTCTAAGACTTTTAATGCTATACATCACGACACAGCCAATCCATAGGGGTATGATTCTCTTCAGTATATTTCAAATATATAAATTATTCAATCTCGACTAAAAATTACCGCGCTTTGGATCAATTCTCCAATTAACTTAAGGTCCCTGTTGAAAAAGATTCAATTTCTGCCTCGAGGCTATTAATAGGCAATAAATGAAGGAGTATCTCCAACGATCTCCAACATTTTCCCGCTGTTGCATTTAACATTAGCGCGCAGGCATCGGCAGAAAATTCTGCGTGTTTCCGCGGTGATCCCGAGCGGTCCAAGGGCCCGCGCAAAGGGCGCGCCGATGTCCAGGACACTGGCTGGCTCGAAGGATAATTGGTTGGTTAAACGAAAGTTTACAGCGGATTCCTCGCCGACTCTTCGGAATTCCTCTCTCCCCCGGCACTGAAATTCCGAATGGTTTACGGAAACACACAGGCGCCACGACGCGGATCCCCGGGGAAAAGGCAGCGGCGGCGCGGCTAACGTGGATCGGAAAGTCGGTTGTTCTCCGACGGGGGAGCGAAAAGAATGCAGCTCCGTATCCTGGGTCTTCCACGATAACCTATGCAAAAGACAGTTCGTGCGCGAGCATCCGGCGAGAGCGCCTCTTCACCGCGGAATTCACGATACGGCCGGCTATGCATTATAGGGAATACGATATCCATCTTGCGTCAGATCCATGGGATCTCGTGGCCGCGGCGGCGGCGGCGGCGGCACCTAGCCACGGCAAAACGAGCAAAACGGCCCGGGCGACTTATGTTCGGTGAACTAGCCAGAAGTCGTCGTCCTTTCCGTCTTCGTCGTGCCCGGTGCCCGGTGCCCGGATAAACCGCGCCGCGGCTCTTGCCGATTTAACCGCAAAAACCACCTACCGGACCCGGCCTTCGAGATACGGTAGCAATCTCGGTTGTTCTCTACTGTTCCTGGCTATGCTGGTTACGGTCTCGCCGACACAGATTCGCTGACGGCCGTGTGAATTGCTGTTGCTCGGCGATTCCAGGAGCTAACACGACTGTGTTCCAGGCGATCCGTTCTTTGATGGAGCAGGATTCAATGGATTGTGGATCTTAGAATCGATTTTAATCTTAGAATAAATTAAGAAAATAATATGTGAAGAAACAATTTGTTATAAATATTAAATGTTATTGTTTGGAACGATATTTATTATGTATATTACCATTAAATTAATTGGTACAATTTTTGCAATCATTTAAAGTCAATTTTCAATGAGGAGATCCATAAAATATGCACTCGAACTTGCTAGGGTTTGTAAAACTGGAATTAAGTGGTTACAAACATTAAATAACATTAAATATTGTTAACGTAAGCTATAAATAACAATTTTTACAATTTTTTCAAAGAAGCTTTCATCGGAAAACCCTTATAAAGTATGAACCGAAACGCGTTACACATAGTGAAGCTGCAAGTAATTTGTTATATACATTTAAAATCACTAATATAATATATCTGTACCATATATATAACTGTATTGTTAGTAAATATAATTTTTCCAAATTTTTAGAATAGATTTTATAAAGTTCGAAACGTATTTAAAATAGAACAAATTTAAATCCATTTTTTAAATAAAGTACTGAATATTTGTTAATGCAACTTCGACTGTTGGGAAGCTTGAAGACTCCTTTTTAAAATGCACTTTATCGCATTTTGATGCGACGTCCCTTTCCAGAGATATCGCAGGTTGAAGACAAGGGTAATTTTTTAATTTCTCACACTCGGACCTCTCGCTCACTCCAGCGCCCTGACCTACCCCACGCGTCGGACAGTTGCGTGGGTCAGGGTTTCATTCATAAATACTACGTTTACTATCTGTTTACTTTTTCCCGGGAATTTCGACGATTCACTGGCTCGCGCGGAACGCTCTGCAACCACCAACTTTCCACCCTTATATCTCCGAAACTAGTTAACATTATGATCTGAAACTATGGGTACAGCTTTCATAGACTCTATTGATTATGTAGCTTTACTATAAAGTCCATAATTTGTTCATAAAACAAAGGAAAATAATAATTTATAAAATTAGTGCTCACTTATTTAGTAATAGATATTTTAGTATTTGTTTATACATTTGCAAAATAATTATTAATTATTTAAATAAATTAACCAAATAAAAAAATATCTTTCAAAACATAGAAAATTCTCCTATCACAAGCTATCTATTCTTCCTTAAATAATTAATTACAATTTATTGTTATAAATAAAAATAAAAAATACTTAAAAGTAACTATAAACAATCTTTCAAATATAACTGGACCTATCATCAACCCAACCATCAGATCCCACCACGTGCCACGTGTTCAAACTAACAACCCAGTCTTCGAGAACTGCAGTTCCTGTTCTACTCCAGTGCGTCGAAGACGAAAGTGATAAGCACGCAGCGTGAATGAAGCAAAAGCAAAAGAGAAAGGTTCGGTTATTTCCAGGAACTGGTGGGGATACCGCGCAGTTAATTAACCAGGGAAAAAATGCGTCTATCGTGGTGGGATTACAGTTAAAAAATTCCGGAAACGCGTTCCCCTCCTGTAGACCGACGGAATTCCGCGAATGATTCGGCGCTTTCCTGGCAGATAGGAAATTCGGTTAGGAAATCGTGGAAACCACGAGCGGCTCGGTTCAAAGCGACGCGTGGGATCGTCGCCGGAGACCTGTTCACTATGTGAACCGCGCTCGCTTGTTCAGAAGGAAACAAAGTCTGTATCGTTAATCCGCGGAGCGTTCGCCAGGAAGCAAGTCGATAGCGCGGCCTCCGGGCGTCCCGAAACCAACATCGAAAATCGAGAGCTTCGATTCTGGCACGTCGCGTGGCGTTACGTAAAACGGTCGTTGCACTTCGCTCTAAAATTTTGGCGAAGCGGTTTCTACCCGCGCCGTGACTCACCGGTTGTTTCTACGAAATTCCTAAATTACCCCTGACCGGCGAAACGACCCTGCGTGCCCTGAATTCCCTAGATACGACGTACACGCTGTTTCGAAAACGTTGCAACATCTTGTTAACCTTAGAACTCGTATGTAACATTCTGGGGTCATTGGAGACCGAAAATAAAATCTTAATAATTAAAATATTATTCATTATTTTTGAAATATTATACATGTTAATAATACATGTTATAACACATGTTATATATTTTGTTAATATATGTTATTATTACGATTTATATTTTAGTATTAATTTATATATTTGCAAGTTAATTACAAATTTTGTAAAGACGTTGTTAACTCTAGGAGGTGGTTCTTAAGATGAAACATTTATCGAAGAATCGCCCCAGCTTCGCGAAGGTATCCGCTGTGAACAAAAATTAGTGAGATGACTTTCCTGATGACTATCCCCGCACCTACTCCACGTTCCCCTACGCATGATGAATGTATCCTCCTCAAGAGCCTCTTTAATAGCCCCTCCGGGTTCAGAGAAAACAGCTCCCTGGCAACTTTATTTTTCCCGGTCCCCCTTAAAACCACAAATAGGCTCGGTCGGAAAAATTTCCCGAGCGGATTCCCTCGACGGAAGCCCCGTTTCGTGGAGACCACCCAGTGGACGGGGTCCCGAGGAAAACTATGAAGTCACCGCATAACTCCGGCAACCGGTCATTTACATTGCAAAAACCGGGAGTCTCGCTAAAAGGATAAACGCTCGGCGTAGTCCGTAAACTCCGTTGAAGTGGCCGGGCATTAAATGGAGCGCATGGATTGCGTGGGACCCTGGCGGCCGCCGATGAACAGCAATTAAGAGAGGCCGCCGCAGAGGAGGCGACGTTTAAGCCGGGGTGGTGCCGTGACAACTTCTTCACACGAGGTCCCCGGGCGTCGAGTGTCGACGGAAGCACTCGACTCTCGCGAGCCGACGATAATTTCTGAATGCTGACGGTGTGATTCGGCCCGGTCCACATGTTTTGACACGTCACGTGAGAGGGGTCTGGCGGCCCCCGGGTGCCGGGCATTAATCCGGTAACGGAGGACTCGCCTAAACGGCTTGCTTGCGCTCCTCCGGTGGAGGGGAGGGGAGGGATTTACGCGCCACCGTGACGGGAGAGAAGGCCTGTCTCTTCTTCCCCTTTATGTAAACGAAACGCGGGCCTTTTTCCAGGCGTAATTCGAGATCCCAGGAAGCAGGAGGACAGGTTGCGAGTACAGGTGATCCAAGATTAACCGGTCGATCGGATCGAGTGGGCAGGTCGAGTCGGTGGTCGAGCCAGGAAGAGGAGTACGGTCCCACGACGATTTATCTCGCTGTGAGGTCAGGATGCGCCTTCCAGATCTCCCGTGTCGTCGTCGGCCGTCTCTTCCTTTGTCTTTGCTCGCCTCTAACAACGTCCGAGGATCTGTCCAGGTATAGGAATGGATTCCTTATGATTTCGGTGTAAAACCGAGGTTTTTTGATGGTATTAGGAACTATTTTTGGTGGTATTAGAAATTGGCAGATTTATTCGGATCATGGGTAAGAGAATAAAATTATATTCGACGAAATTGATCTGTATCAAATATAAGATTTTATTAGAATAAGAGTTGGAATATATAGGAGTGTTGTAGTGTTTTCTTCAATGTTTATCCATTTATTTGTCAGCGATTATTCGCATCGTTTATTCCAATAAAAAACTATTCAAATGGAGAATTATTCAAAGAAATAAATAGAATAATTTAGAACAAATATTGAATAATTTCTAATGAAATAAAATATTCGATTGAAAAGAATTCGAATACTGCCCTCCTCTAGGTAACACGACTCAGCACTCTGTACATCAATTTCTATCGCACCGATCCCAGCGGAAAAATTTACACACCTTCCTCAAACACTGTCAAAACCGTTGAAAAAGTCTCGAATGAAACCGCTTCGCAGTTTCCGAGAAAAAAATTCGCATAGTTGACCCTCGAGCTCCTCGATTCGCAGAAAAGTATCCACTCTCTTTCCGGGTTCGAAGCAGCCCGGAACCCTTTTCGTCTCAAATTATACATTGCACGTCGGTACCGGCGGTGGTAGGATCGAGGATAATCGTGCCGGCTCGCTAGTCGATTTATTACGTCGCCGGTGATGCGATGATTATATCGTCAAAGGGAACGCGTTGATGCGGCTCGCGCCCACCGATGCAACTCACTCGGGGCTACGATGGAACGATCATAGGTGTGGCGGCTCGAAAACCACGAGACGGCGGGAGGGGGTTGGAGAGGGTTCTCTTGGACCCGGTAGCCAGGCTGATAGTGCCGCCGCTGCTCCTCCCCCCCGGGGGGAATATGCAAAAGTTGCGAGCGCATCCGGCTCGCGCGCTCGTCGTTACCCTTCGCGACTGCTGACCGATTATGTAAAACGCGGCGATACCACGGGTGGCCTCCACTCCGCTCCTCCCGCTATTACGTCGATCCGAGCAGTCTTCGAACTCGTCCTTCCCGGCCGGGACTGCGGAACCGCGTGGGCAGGTCTCCACCCACTTGCGGTCCTCGATCCACCCGCGATCGCTTCGGTCAATGGATCTCGCCTGGCGCTTCGTGAGAATCGCTGGGACAAAGAAGTATGGGCCATCGATTGCGCTGCCTCCGTGAACACGCGGCGATGATTCTGCCGACATTGTTGCAATTTATCACGCTCGAGGAATGCGCGGATTTTCGATTATTCATCGCCGTCTTCGTCTACGCTCCGAGGGAAAAAGTTTCTGTTCCCGTACAAAGTAAAATGTCGTAATGCACGTACAGAGACGAAGTAAAATTAAATTTTTAAATATATATTAGAATACAGAAATATAAGTCAGAACAATTTTATTTGGGAAGAATATAATTTTTATAGAAATATAGTGGGCAAAATGAAAGCGCATTTAATTGATAATTATGTATAGTAATAAATCAACGAAAATGCTTAATATTCTATGGTTTCTTTTTTACATTTAATAAGAGCAATCATTCTCTTAGCAACAATTTATTTTCAAACAGTTCTTTGCTCCATGTCCATTTCTTCTGAATACACTTTGGTTTACTTAATCGTAATACTAAATAACTAAAAATTACGTTAATTTTAAAGTAACTTCAAAGATCAGAAGTCAATTAATCGAGAAGATTGGTAAACCTTGTTACCTTCGGAAAATAAAATTCGAGAGAGGTAAAAGTTTCCTATCGACCAGAGAGTACGCCGTCCGAGGAAACCTCGTTTTATCTCCTTCGAAGTATATCGAGACTTCGACCGTTTCCTTTCCGCAAGGAGTTAAATAAATATTTGAACCGTGGAATGTACATTGAAAAGATCGTAAATGGTCGAGAGATTTTGTAGATCACTGCGTTCGTACAAAGAGAGCCTCTCCCAACCGAGTATGTAATAATCAATCGACCGGACGGCGGAGTCATGTATCATCGGTTTATTATAAATATTCCGTTGATAATTTACAGCGGAGGCTGTTCGGTGAAAGAGAATTTCCCGGCGACTAAAATTCAGTGGGTACGAACGATTGATAAATTCGTCTGGAACGACGCAACGCGTTGCGCGACGCATGCTGGTTGCATCGTTGCATGAAAGGCAACGAGGTGACGTTGTTTATGGGAAAGGAGGTTATTGATGCGGATGCGGGCTACCGTCGCAATAACATTTTCGAGAATGATCGACTGAAAAATCTGTTCACTGCGCTTTTCCAATTGGACCCCATTTATTTAGATGATATATGCTTGGCTCCGGAGACTAGCGCGATTTATCACTCTTTTCACAACCTTGAGGCTCTGTTTATTTCTGTTGAGTGGACTGGAGTGCATTGCTTCTTCGGATAATTTTAACCGGCAAGTATTTTAGAAATGATAATACATTATTATTATTATATTTTGTTGTTTTATGTATTATTATATCACGTTATTATTTTTAGACTTTTCAACATTTTTATCATAATTTTTATTTGGATTGATATGATTCAATATAGAGATAATTTCAACAACTTCGAAATAAAGGACTGATTCATCTTAATTGGTTAAAATGATAAATTAAGTATTAATAGATTGAAACTAGTGTAACAATACTCCTAAATCCTTCTATTATCGCTGATCTCTGCCATAAACGTATAAAATTCTCAGTCTATTAATTACTCATTAAGTCACTCATTAATCACTCGCATAGCTACCTCAATAATCCAAACTTTTTATACAACTATAAAAATGTTCATATAACTCGAAACCAGGAACTGTCAGGCTTCACATATAAAGTAACAACAAACAAACAACTCTAGAAGAATTGAATTAATTAAAAGTTGAAAAACAGGACACGAATTGTTTCCTCAACAGAGCAAACTTCTCGTGCAGTATTGTGGCTAAAACTAAGATTATTCAAACATATAAAATGAATAGATGTACGACTAGAAAATTACACCGAGTCAAGGTGAACCAATCAAGCTAAGTTTCGCGTACAGATAGAGAAACACGCCGCAACAAACGCCGCTGACAGGCATCGATTCGCGTGAGAACTCGTTCTCTACCTGCTGTGGTAGCACTTGCAATCTCGCCGAGACTAATCAGGTGCACAAAGAGCCAGCTCGGCTCACGCACATTCAATTTCAACTGCGCGCAAAAAGCGCTCGTATCCGCTAAAGAGATCGGCTGCTCTCGGAAGCCGAGCGGCCGAGACCCCGTCATCGTCGCCGCGATGATCTCTGTTTCGCACGCGAAGTCGAAAGAGCCCCGGCAAAAACAGCGCCCCCGTGGCCCGGCGGACCTCTTTACGACCCCCGAAGCACCGGGAATGGAACAATCCGGGGCTGGCCTAACGCGAGAAAGTCATCCTCGAGTTTCGTGCCTAATGAGGCGGCGGCCCAATTAGTTTCAGAAAATGTCTCCGCGAGAGGCAATGGAGCCGAACAATGAACAAGACAGAGGAGCCGGGGGAGAGAAAAAAAATGGATACGGGCGGCGAACGGGGGGTCGGGATGGAAGGGAAAAGGGAACACGTGTAGAGGAGGGCAGGTTCCTCGGCGGACCTCCGGGTTTCACGGGTTTCCACGGTGTCTTATTTTTGCCGACAAACGAGTGCCGTTCCAGGAACCCGTCGGAATAATACGCGGCCGGACACGATCCTAACTCAGGACGAAAACTCCGGCTAACGACCGGACCATTGTTCCCGCGAAATGTTCGCACGTGTAGAATAATGGCCCGCGGCGAAAAAGGTGGAAGAATCCTCTTCATCGCGCGCCGGGCCAGCCACCAAGATTATCGCCGTCCTCCTCGGTCGCGCTTCGGACGCGCTCCTTCTCGCACGGCAGCCATCTTCTTGTCGCGGGGACGCGACGCCGTAATATGTATGTATTCTCGAGTACCGAGGAGCTGGCCGAAATACATTTTTTCGACCTGACCAATATGGTTTATTTAATTTAGAATGTTACTAAGTGATAGAGCTAAGTATAATGAATAATATTGATTCGTGTCAATAGTTAATTATGATATTACTATATGGTGGTCTTTATTCTATTACATGGAGTTTTAAGTATAATGTTCTCCTGTTGGTTCCATTGTAATAAATTTAATTATTCTGTTGTGTAGTATTTCTATTGGAAATGATTCTTTGGTATTATTTTTGAGCAGTATATAACTCTGTTAATTTAAAATATTTTTCATTAATATTCGACGAACAGATAGTGCTCTGCTTATTATTTACTAATTATTTCTCACTAGATAAACGCTGCATCGAGTCTGTTTTCGAAAATAAGATATAAAATACATACACTAAATAAAAATACATTTTTATCTTATTTATATTTACCTGGACTTTATTTTCTATTTTTCTAATGTTATATTCATGATTTATAATTTCCAGAAGGCTTATATTTTCAACTTCTTAAATAAACTTTTTAAAAAATTACTTTCGGAAAGAAATTTTAATTTTCTACTTACATGTTCAATGAAAACAAAAATTTAACATAAAATTCGTAATTTGAAATGTTCTCTCACCGTTGATAATATGGGCAGATACCTTTTTGGCATTTTAGAATTGTATGCACCGTCACTGCACGCAAGCAAAGCCGAAGTTTGCTCAACCGCTTAGTCTCCGACCTCGAAAAGCGCAATCTTTGCCCAGGTTGGTTAGTACTTTGTCCGGAATCGTAATTTTGTTGGCACAGCTCTCCCACCAGGTAGGTGCAGGATACCTGGCAGCAGGTTCTAGAAGACGGTGCAAGATATTTCAACGTACCCTTTCGATCTCGTCAGGTATTCTCCAGGCTGAGAATAGGCTGGGAAGTTTTCTTAAGGGTAGGAAGTTAATTGATAATAATTTATTGACGAAACTTTGTTCGAAAGATGTATTCGTATTTTACCCCTTATATTGTAATCTTTCAGATGGGAGGAGATAGTTTTTCTTTCTTCTATTTAGAAAAATCAAATTTTCTTTCGATTTAAAAGAATATAAATATAAATTAACTATTAATTAAATATTAAGATCTAATCAGACAATTTTCTGAATACTGATACGATTAAAATTTTATATTCAAAGAGAAAGATCAAAAAGTAGCTTAACTAAATTATTTTTTACGTTATGTAATACATATCGATAAAATTGTAGACATGTAACGCCTGTTATTTAGCTACTTAGGTAATCGCTTTTTGTATCTTTACCTTATATATAACATATAATAATAGTCCTACCATTAAGATAAAATAAATAGTCTCAAAATTAAAATTATAAACCTATATATTTAACAATTGATATCGACCATCAATTAACGCACAATAAAAATAACTTGACATAACCTATAAAAAGAAAAGTTTCGAATAAGGGGTGAAATAGATTTTCGTCGGTAGACTATGAATTGGACACAATGCGCAGTCGGGTTAAAGGGACACTTGATTAAATATAAGGACGCCGAGGAGGGGCAACAATTCGGTCTCCTTTTTTCCAGGGTATCTTTAATAAATTGAAAGAAACGGCTTCGGTATTAAGGTCGTAACGATTCGCCCCGTGAAAAGGCGCAACCCTCTCGAATACATTAACGATCTCAGTGTCGTCGGGACCGAAGCTTCCTATTTGCATAATGCCCTTTCTTCGCTCGATAGGACAGCGTTTCCGTGAAATCCGTTTCCCGAGCGACGGGGGACGAGACACCGTTAATGCCTATCGTGTTCCTAACCCGGCTGGGAAACGGGATGCGTGTTCCCGTGAATGAATTCTTTAATGGCCATGTGAGAACGTGCCCCGGTGATACTGCGACACATTAGTGGCACATTCGAAATAGTTAGATATGAATCGGAACGGGTGTTCCACTAGCCCCCGCCATCGGTTCGCTGCGATTCCTCGGGCTTATCGGACGCTCTCAGGCAATAATCGGATAAAAGGGAACACTTTTTTACGACCCGGGTACTTAATCCAATTCTTCTTCTATCGGCTGGCATACTTTCCGATGCTGCGATGGGAAATAATTGAACCCTAAACGCGAGTGATGTGTACAGTGACGTATAGAGTGACTTATAACTGGACTGCGAATTTTTATGGAAAATAAAAATCGTCTCTATTAATCGTACGGAATATAATTTATATGAAAATGTCCTGTCACTTTTAAATGTCCTGTTACCTTGAATTCTTTGAACATTCTTTCAACAGGTTTTGTATTTGACATATTCATTTTTGTGGTAAATGCATAAAAGCTCCAGTTTTTCAATATTATTTCATTCCATATCCTACTGTTTTTGTTGCTATATGGTTTATTTTCCTTTCCCATGTTTTATTTTTATTCAATTTTATTTTATTCCCGAGCGAACGCCTGCTGATACAAACAAAACAGCACAAAATAAATGAAAAGAAAACAAGTACAGTAACAGGCAGTATAAAAATACCAAACTAAAAATGTGAAAGGTTAATTCCTTTTATATCTATTATTCTATATAAATCTCTACACTACTATTCTTCAAAAATAATATTAAATTCACGCCATAAAAATCTCCGACGTAAACACAAAAAATCTATCATAAAATCCGTATTAAAAATCGTAAAGTTTCAAAGAGTTTTACTTATCATACTCCGCGAAACTGGTTATATCGCGTCTTCGTGGTAGTAGAAAGGATATGTTTGAGCGACGTTCCTTCTAACCGAATAATAAACACCGTTACCCGGCAACAAAGTAAGTAACGGTGTAGTTAGAGAAAATGATTCGGTCGTTAGCGGAATTGATTCGTCAGAATCGGGATCGCGTTAAATGGCCATAAATCATATCGCCGAGTCGAACGAAAGGACACCGGCGCGTAATAAGCTGTCACATTAATGAACGGTTGATCCTTGCGAACGCCGTAGAAAACCGGTTCCCGATTTTTCCTAGGCGACGATAAGGACCAGATGCGCCGCTTGCGAAGGAGGGACCTTCGCTCGGGCCGTTTGCGTTCTATCGTTAGGGCAAAGGTATTCAAGGGCGACAGGAGAATGGAACGGTGAGGGGGAGGGCGGCGAGGAGGCGGAAAGCGGCAGCCTACAGAGAGAGGACAACAGAGATGAAATCTCGCTGCGCGCCCCGACCTGCTCTAATCTGCTTCGCCTTGGTAGGACGCTCTCTCTGCGGCTCCGTTGTCCCTTTGGCTCCCGGTCGCCCCTTCTTTTACGCCTCCGCATCGATTTTTCTCGCCCCTGAAATACTCTCCCGTGCATCGAACCGGGCGACGCGAGCTCAGCTTGACGAATTACCGAAATTCGTTTCTGTTTCATGCGATCGACCCTCCTTCTCGGAAGTCAATGTAACGACACTATACATGTATATTCGCATTAAAGTGGCGTATAAAATGAACATTTCATTTATTAATTACTGTAATATTTTAAAACAGTAGAATGATTTTTATATGTTTTCGTACTGCAGAATTATAATTTTTGCGAAATCTAGTAGCTCACATATCGCAGAACTATTTCTGTAACTTTGACAAAAGTTATGATTATTGCTTCAAAAAATTCGAGTATATTGTTCAAAGATAAACATAAAATACTGCCAAGTGCAAAATTATAATACCCAATATTTGCTCTGTAAAAAATACCTACAGATGCCCTTAAAATCGTAGGAAAGTAGTTCTACTATTAGCGCCATAATGTGAACGAAAAAACGATTATTATTGCTTAGCAAAATTCGAGGACGCGCTTCAAATATAACCTTAAAAGTCTAACAGGTTCGATACTATAATACCGAGTACGAATCAGCGGAATCCATGGATGAGCAGGATTATTGGCTGGCGCATAATTTATGCGTCGCTCTAATTGGATTTATTAATATTGTTAAAGCCGGAACCAACAGGCGATTATAATGTAACCGTACCTGAACCTGCCGGAAGTCACCTTTGATCCCGGGGGTTCGCTAGCCGGGAGTGTTTGGCGTTTGTCACGCTGTTTATCGATAAGCCGGCGTTCGCCTCCCTGTCCTTATCTACGGCGAAATTAATTTACGACGGTGATCGATAACCGCGCGCACAAAATATTTGCATCCCTTCGGGACACGATGATGCACCACGGGCCTCGAAGACGTTTTGTCCCCTTATCGGGTAACAGCTATTCCGAACACGTAATTTCCGGCCGGTAAATATTTGACTCGCCTTCGGGGACGACCCTTCCAGTGACGTTTGCTCCCTGCGAAGGGTGACCGACAAATTCGCCGAACAAACCACGAAGAATGTTCGCTTCGTGTCCCCTTTGAAACTGTAAAAATATACTGCAGTTTCTTGTCCGACAAATATTCGTTCTTATGGCTGTTGCCATGCACGATCGTCGTAGAAAATATATTATTATAAATATATTGTAAATATATATATTATAGAAAATTATACGATCGCAACTATTTCTTTCTTTCTTTCTTTATAGTTTATTTCAACGTGGTTATATTCATCAGAATTAGCAGACTATGGATTTTTCTGCAAAATAAATACTTGGCACTTCAATTATCAAGAACAGAAATTAAATAAAAATCTGTCTCTCGTTTTATTAATTTTCATAAATTGAAAAGAGGATGATAATATTCTAAACCTCTTCAGGGATGAGTTTTTATAGCAGGGAAGAATCTATTTAATTTTTTTGTTTTATTGATCATCCATTTCATTTCATTCGATAAGATTTTTTCGGTATTTACTGAGGAATTCCATAGCAAATAATTTTTTAACTGATTTTCATTGTCTTTAGACTTAGAATAATTCTAATTTTAAGAAAACTAAACAGTATCTAAGCTACTGCTTAGATACTTTCTGATGAGGTTAAACTTCTCTAACGTTATTGTAAATAAATAAAATCTACAATCTAGCTATTAGAGAATCAAACACAACTAAACGGCGGATCTGAATATAAAATAATTCTCTCTTCCTTCAATATTGTCAATAAATTAATAATAATAATTAACATTCTTTTCCATACGTTTTCAACTCAGTCTAAAACCTGTAACAACACCACCAACGTTCTCCGCAAACAATACTATTTAAAATCTCAGGATCCAAAGCTCCGCAACGAAAATTCTCCATTGGTAACGTAAATTCATACGGAATCGTTTTAGAAAATTCGCTTTCGCTATTCGCCTTGCGCATTAATTTCCGACGGAAGTTCGTTTCGATGAAAGTGTCGTCGCAGACTCGGCCCCCGACAAATCGCGCGCTTGCAACCCCTTGCACACAGAGAGACGGAGACAGACACAGAGAGACAGAAGACAGACACACGTACGGACGTGAGCTGTTATTGTAGACAGCGTGGCGCGCAGAGGGGTCGTTTGGTGGATGACAGCGTTGCCGGTGAGACGCGCATAATAATGCGTCTTTGTCGGGCGGGAGGGGGTTGGAAAGTTGCATCGCGGCGGATATTAGTCGTCTCGCCGCTCCCCGAGGGGTTGTTACAGGTGGAAAAATAACAGCGGCGACGGGACCCCCGCAAAGAAACAGAAAGTCTCGCGACACGCGAAAAGGGGAAATGAGGCGGACAATGACTTCGCACGCCCGTGAATATCCTCGCGGTGCAATTTAGCCGGCTGTATGGCCCCCGCCACACCCCCTCCGCGCGAGCGCGGATGCTCTCTTTCCGCGCCGCGAAAAGAAAACGCCGCTGCCGAGTAATTACCAACGCCGTTTGAATAATAAATCTGGGAACAGTGGGCCAAGGGATTATTGTAAACCGCGCCCGGTCCCGCCGGTAATTAGGAATTTCTCTCCTCGAACTCTCCGGCTCTAATCACTCGTTGATCTCGCCGCGCATTATTCGTATACCGCAATAATTTACCAAGGAACATTAACAGTTCTTAATTACTCAGTAATAAGTTGAATATTAATCGAAAACTGCAGGTTAGAGTTTTATCGCTTTTCTGCACTGAGTAGGATATAATCGTGTATTATAATAAACGTATACGACAGAAACTATATAACAAAGTATCATATATAACAAGCATACATTTACACACGAAAATATTTGAACGCTTACGCTTTTAATATTCAACTAATGGAATATACATATTTTAAACTGAAGCATACTTTTACTTAGAAAATCTTAAAATCCATCCCTTATTATGTGTGTAATATGATATCAAATGCTTCAGCTTAATATATATATATAATATATAAATGTTAAATGTTAAAAATATAAGCATTCGAATAATTTATAAATGAGTGTATATTACCATATAAATAGTACGAAGTTCAAATAAATCCAATCTCGTTATTATTATAATAAAATTTACGTTATTCTAATACGAACGCCGTATATACAGATCAAGAAATGTATTCAACAATTTCTCGGTATAAGAGACTTTATACCATCCGCAATTTCGCTATGCAAATGGCGAGACTTGTTAATTCCAGCTACATTTGTACGTTCGGCGTTACCGGCCGCGAACTGAATGGATCATTTGTAAAAGGCGACCACGCTCCTTTTGTATTCCGTTCAATGCCATATTTCATTCCGCGCCGGCCACCGAAGACAACTTCGCGCCGCATTTTTCCGATGGCTCCTCTATGTTCCGATCGTAGGGAACAACAACGTGGAATTAAATACCGCGGCTATTGTTTCGCGGATAAAATGCCATCGGGCGAGCGTGTACGTGCATGCCTCTGGAAGCAGATCTAATATTTCACCGCGGCGAGGGAATATAAGAAAATACGGGAGTGAGGCGCCGACTGCCGACGGGGGGGTGTCTCAAAGGAACAAAGTATAGAGACCAGCCTGGAAACACCAGGAATCCACGGGCAAACGATCCTAGATAATTGCGCACCTGTTCCCATCTGTATTTGGATTGGCGCGTGGGCGCGCGGATTACAGGCGGCGCTGTTCGGGGAACTCGGTGTTCGGTAACGAAGAGAATGCGGGAATAATTCTTCGTTCGAATCAGTCTTTGTTCGAATAATTCAACAACAAAACCTTTGCTGTAATAATTACAAAGAGAAATGTAGGAGAAATAAATTGATAAACTGTGACGAACACTTTATATCATTTTTATTCGAATCAATTATTTTATGTATAAATACGAACTTATTTTCATTGGAACAAAATTATAATGAGGTGAATAATAATAATAAGGTAATTTTTGTCTATATAGATTTTTATTCGATTGAATAAACAATCAAAAGTGTCGAATAAAATGTCACAATATTATATCCATTTTATAATTAATTAATTACAATTTTTAATTATATTTTACGACTAAATAGTTGTACAACAACTATTTTCTGAAAATATTATTTTCGATATCTTAAGAATGTCAGGAATAAAAATAAGTTCAGACCACAATGATGCGATATTATTCCACGCAATGGAGGCAGAGTTGCGCAATCCAGCATAGTTTGATCCGTTTCTCTGAATTATTCGCAGAATTTGAAGAACTTCGTTCTCGGGAGGATATTTTAGCGTTCTGCGATAGTCGGCCAGTTTTCCGCGATGCAACGGAGAAGAAGAAAACGTCCTCTGCGACCAACGCCGGAAAATCACGTAACGCAGTCCAGTTAACTGGAGTTATGGGGGGCGAGGAACGTTGCCAGGCGTTCCTGCGCGTCTATCGATGCCTGTCATCGCGAAGAACACACCGATGATTACGCCGCAATCGTTCTACCGTGACAGGTGAACCACCGGCACCGCAATAATTGTTTAGAAAATTGTTTGACCGATGTCGTACCTCGGCGTTACTAGTCTTCTCTAGGACTAGACTTTTGTGTTGGCCGAATTATGGCTAGTAGATTTTTAGATCGACATATTGTTAATTATTGTAAACTTGGAAATGTAACTATAATATTGTGTATAGGTATGGGTTTAGTTTTGGGTATTTTAGGTGAAATAAGGGTGGTATAATTAGATGGTATAATACCATAGTAATAGTATAAATACACTATAAAATACTGATACATTGTACGATATTTATTTAACTTTTTCAGTTTATAATAGAGTATATCCAGGGCTGAAAATAATTGATTTCATATAAATATTTAATTATAAATATTTTTATCTTCTCATGTATTACAGTATGTGGCAAATAAATTTTCTTTAAAATAGTAGTTAAACATGGACATTTAAATATATTTGAAACGCCATTTTTATATATAACAATAATTTTAAAAAAATCTTATTTGCTAAATTCTGTATTATTTGAGAAGATAAAAATATTTATAATCTATTTATAATTTAAAATATCTATTTTTCTCGAGGCCTGAGTATATCATATTATGGATAATTCGTTTTCGTATAGGTCCAGTGACTATCCTAGTTAACAATTAATTTTTTTCTAAATTATGGTAATGGTGCAACGAAATAAGAGATGGAAAACGAAACACCGAACAGGCAACTGGTTAACAATGTTGTTTACCACGGCCAGTGCAAAAAAAAAAACTTATATAACCAAACGGATCCGATGAGCCTCCACGTCACCCATTATGCGTTCTAACAAGACCGTTTTCATTAGCGCATTATCTTTCATCGGGAGAACAGAACGACGTTGCGTCACCGGTCTTTCAAAGAGTCGTACACGCATTGTGTCTCAATGTCGCGATGATCCGTCTGGGTCAGCGTCAAACAGCGTCGTTCAAAAGTCAGGGTCACCCGACCCTTTGCAATTCCCAAGATCAAAACAATCGCAATTAGTTTACGAATTTTTTTTAGAATTGGAGTTATCTGGCCCTTCAGAATTAACTTTTTTCTGAATAGCTTTCACGTTAAACAAATTGTTCTGAGATTGACTGTGCGTACAATAATTTGTTTTAGAATTATAGTATATAGTACATACTATTGTTTATTCTTCATTATTATTTGTTCCATTACACTATTATCTCTGGATCACTGTACTTAGCTGTAAGTAATAATATTCAAGTAAGTATAAAATATAATTATAATTCAAGTAAGTATAAAATATAATTATAATTCATATAAATATCAATTATAATTATAATTCGTAGAACGATAAAAAATTAATAAATCCTGTTTCTATACTCAAATAAAAAAGTCGAAGAAACATAATTTCTCAACGTTATCATTCCAATTACAATTATGAAAACAATGTTTTCACACATTAAATAATAATCTTGTCAGCCAGGAGTCTCAGAAAAATACAAGTTCAGTTGTCAAGTTGAATTTTATGAAATTCCGAAAAGTTATTCCAGTATAAAAAAAAGTTCTAAATGACGGAATTGAATTTCCCACGAATCCCCTAATTGTCCTCAGCACCGATCCATCCTTCGACTCCAATCTCGCAGCCATAAATCTCTAAGGCGTGTATGAATCAGCCTGTACACCTCGGTGACTCGGAAAAGGCTCGCGGGGCGTCGTCGAGCTAGTTTTATCGGGTCCGGTGTCGTTCGCTAATTCGATCCATAAATCTCCATCCGGCCGGCGCGACACGTTCGCCCCGCGATCGACAAGTGGTATACATATAACGCCGTGATTTTCATGGGAAATTCGCGGGCGTCTTCGCGGAAGCGAGCACGCGACCATTACGTGGCCCCTCCGATCTTTCGGCTCGATTGCACGGCCCGTGGCGCAGTTAATGGCCCAAACAGGAAGCGGGAGCGTGCTTAAACGTTTATCCGGTCGATCGGGAATCCGTTCTCCTTTCCGAGTTCGCGCGAAACCGCGCGGCGCTTTCACGAGCCGCGATTCGACACGGCGCGCGTCTCACGGACAACACCGTTCGCTGGCTCCCCGCCGGTTTTCTAACCGAGGCTACTAATTTGCAACCGCAACCGGCGAAAAAAGAAGGTCGACGCTGGCTGCAACATTTGCTACACATCGACTCTTGAAATGAAGTCGTTCTGCTTGTCGACAGGCTCATTTTCTGCCTGATGAAAGCTTTTAGTAGCTGCGTTTCAGCTTCTACTTGCCGGATGCTGTTGTAGCTGTTGCAGCTTTTTCGACGAACGATTGGCATTGCGTCGATGTTCCGAGATCCTTTTACAAAACCTTTATAAGCTTTGTTCTTAATTTTTTTAAAAAGTACATTTTATCTCATTTAGCAATTGGTCACATTGAATGAAACAGTGTAACAAAATTAACTAATTTTGACATTAATTTTACAGTGCAGTAAAAGTACTGTTTTTCATTGTAATTATGTATAATATTACACACTAATATTAAATTATTTAAACCTTCTTTGCGTCTTTGTAATAACAGATTTTTGCAAGAGTTATTACAGAATTAGAAAGACAACGTTCTCGATCGATATTGAACTCTATTTCGTCACTAATATTTATTACATGTGCAATTTATTTTCTATAATTTGGTTCACTAATCATACCAAACAAAATTTACTACTATTTAACTATTTTAATTACTACGATACAAATCTTATTCATATACTATAACAAAAAAAATTAATTACTATGATAATATCCTATTCATGGCAGCTCTTCCCTTCCTGCAACTGTTCCAAGACTCTTCAAACTAGTAAATGCCTTCCTCCGAAACTGCTGGTCATTATCACCATCGCCAGCCTCCACTTCGAAACCCCAGAAGCATTTTAGCTACCATCCTATCCGCCACTCCGAAAATTGCGAGATCGAGGTATAATGGCTCAAAAACCGAACGGCACGACGTAGAAATCGACGTGGATCGGTTGATCAGGAATCGCGTGAAAAATTAGCCGGGCATGCTTTCAAAGGGTTAATGGTTCTAACGATCGTTTAGCCGTCGGAGCCATTATCCCTGGACCCCGTTCTCGATATCGTCGATGAAGTGAAACGCTCGTAAACCGTTCCCAGGTCCTAAATAGGCTCTCCTGATTCTGGAAAGCCGAGGGGGCCTTTGATTAGACGATTTCCTCGATGGACACCTTTCGGCTTGTACAGCATCGATTTAATGCGTCTCTCACGAGCTGACGGGGAATTTTAAGGTTCGCTGACGGTTCTAAGTGGTGTCGATTAGCTCCGCGTAAGAAACATCGACTTTGTTTCGACCAGCAACTTAGTTGTAAACTATCTCGTGTCATGGGAAGGAAAAGTTCTTTCTGGACGAATTATCTTTCCGAGGTTTTCTGGTAGTCGATACGGTGGTGTTTAACTGAAATACGATACTCTAATGCAAATTAGGTCGATATCAGCTTCCTAGACATATAAATAATTTATTCAAAGGTGAAGAACAACAGGTGTAGAATTGTAGAATTTTATACTTTTCTGTTTACGAAATAATTGTTATCGAGATTTTTTAAAAGCTGAGCTTCAAAAAATTTTGGATTGTTTCTTTTATAAAATTAATTTTATCTACCTATCGAAAGCTTAAGAATTATATTAACATTAAATAGTTATTGTTATTACATCGAATGTATAGTATTAAATCTTAGTCGATTATGGTGATAAAATAATTATCGTTGAGTCTCGCAACTGAAGTCTTGTTCTTATAAAATAAATATAATCTGACCATAAAAGTCTTACGAATTATTATTAACAGTTCAAATAGACGAATATTGTTCATATAATTGCAGGTAGAACATCCAATTTTAATTCTTGAAGTTCGTAAAATAATATTATAAAGTAAATATAATTTAACCAAGAATGTCTCAAGAATTATTAACAGTTCAAATAAATGAATATTGTTCATATAATTACAAGTAACAAAACATCGAATTTTAATTCTTCACGTAAAATAGTAATCACCAAGTCCACAGTACCAGCTACTAAAAATTGTCATGCGGCCGGCATCCGTCTAGCGAGTACAGTCCGAAGAATTACACGGGCAGAACAAACAGACGAAGACCGTGCCCAGTTTTCCCACGTGTAACAGCGGCCGCCGCCGCCGCGTTCTAGTGTCAAGGTGTTCAAGAAATGGACCGCGCGTGGGCGCCGGCAATATTGTGACGCCGCTTAAAAGGTGTAAAATGAAAACCGTGTGCCTCGGGCAAACATTTTCGAGTTTATTGAGCAAAGCTCCGCTTCGCCGTGGCCGAGCGTTCGACGCGATTCCGCCGCGTAGGTAGGATCGCGGCGTCGGAGCCTTCTAACCTTTCGAAAGATCAACACACGCGCGGTCCCTTCCCGGCCGGACGAACTTCGGCATAAATTGAAGAGTGCGTAACGACTCGGCTATTTGACTAATCCGTGGAATTTGGCGCGTCCGACGCCGTTGGTAACCAAGCCGCCTCGGCCGTCTATTGTGCTGGCATCGATGACGGAGAAAGTTCACTTGTTACCTTCGAATTTCCCTCATTGTTCCGCGGTTGGAATCCTCGCGGAACGATTCCCTGGAATTAGAGACAATGGAACTGCCAGAGAGATTTTATACCGTCCTCCGAGCGTTATCGCCTCATTAAGAAATAAACGATCGTAAATATGGCGCCGTATTTTTCCGAGCAGCGATTCTCTTTTCGCAAATACTCGAGTAACGACAACGATAATAATTCTGTACTCCTCTTCTGCTTCTTAACGCTGCAATCGATTGTTAAGGAGTCAACTATTGTTTCTTTGTGTTTTATTCATTTATATGATATTATGCTCTGTATAATTATTAAAAAGTCCTTATGATTTTTATAAGTGTATTTCCGTGATAATAAGGTGCTGTTAATGCCATACAATATTATTAAAATTATTACAGTAATTAAGATCAGAACGTCATTGACAAATTAAATAAGATATTATTGAAGAAATTACTAACAGTTTCTTGTGATTAACATACCTAATAGGATTAACATACGTAATATAATAAACTGTATACCTCGTTTAAATTACGATTTCCAAAGTAACATTTCCCAAAAAAATATAAAAAAATAAACGAATATTTTTCCATTTTAGATTGTCAGAAAAATCAGTGATTTTTTTATTGCCGCCAGGTCGAATCGTCTTACGGTGTGTCACCGCTTGGGACAAGGAGAGCCCATCCCCGGTTATAAATAGCAATTCCAGAAAGAATCTCCTTGAACGTCCTCTTCAAATTACACGTTAAGGTCTGTCGACGCCGGTCGACGCGGCGGGCACGATTATTCCGACGCCGCTTCTCTTTTCGTTATAATATAAATTCCAAGACGTCCGATCCAAACAAGTTTCCGGAGTCCCGGGAGGAAAGACTGCCCTCCGCGAAGCAACTGACCCAAGAGGAGAGGGAGAAAATCGCGAGACAGTGCGACGCCAGACGTGTGTCCTAATTGAAGAACTTTTAATTGCGCACCGGCGCGGCGCGGCGCGGCGGCGGCGGCGTGCAGCTGCAATTAAGGAATCTCGAGAGGTCGGGGCATCGTCGCGGGGCGAGCGCCACTGAACCCGAATCGTTAGCCGTGATATCGCGCGATTTAATCTGCGCCCAAGCGCCGCCCGCGCGTTCGTTTCTTTTCTCTCGATTCCGTTGCTCGTTAAGTTTCCCCGCCGATCCCCGCTTTTTCGTCTATCGGGAACCTCCTTTTCTCTCTTTCTCTTTCTCTCTCTTTCTGACTGTCTGTCTAGTTCTCTTTCTACCTAACAGTCTCTATCTATCTATCTATCTATCCATTTATCTATCTACAGGGTGCGAAGAAAATTAAGTACTGGCCCTTGTTGATAAGATAGCACGGAGAAAAGTATGAGATTGGTTCCCAATAAGCCACCCACATTAACACCCTCGCAGAAATAGAGTAAACGCTTAGAGTAAATCCTTATTAGCAGAAATAATTACTTTCAATTAATACCCAATTTTCAGAAATTGTGCTACCTTTTCAGCAACAGACAGTGTTAATAAATGTGAAAGAGGCAGAAAGAATTTGGAAAATAAAATGAATTTGGGCACTGAATCTTTACAGAAAAAGAAGCGTATATAGTACAAGGGTAGAATTTTCTTCACACCCTGTAGATTTATCTATCTTTTTATATATCTATCTGTATATAGATCTATCTATCTATATATCTATCTGTCTATAGATCTATCTATCTATATATCTATCTGTCTATAGATCTATCTATCTATATATCTATCTGTCTATAGATTTACCTATCAATATATCTATCTATCTCTTGATATTTCCATCTATCTATCTATATATCAATATATTTATCTATATATTTATTAATATATTTATCTATCTATCTATCAATCTAGCTACCTATCCATCTATCTATCTATCCACTTATCTGTCTATCCATCTGTCCATCCACCCATCCAGTTGGTTAGGTATCAAGTCAGCCAGCAACTTAGATCTCTCTCCGTCCCGTCAGGCAGGCACTCGTCTCGCGCCGCGCCATTATCCGCTAAATTTCGTCTTTGTTCGTGCGCCACCCGGCGACGAACAACACACTGATCCTAACTTCCGAGAGCGTTCCTGGTACGAAACTTCGGTAAACCAGATTTCGCCCGGGCGTTGTTAAGGGAACAGCAGACGATGACGAGACCCGTCAACCGTGTCTGGAAGACGCGTTATTTCCGACGTTCTTTTTTGGAAAGGGTCACTGTCTTCGGATCGTCGCCGACGACGACCCTGACGAAAATAGAGCACGATGTCGCGCAGGCAATTCACTATCTTGTTCTAATCTGGTTAGACGGAATTGGCCTAAATTCGACCGACAATGAGATCGACGCTGGCTGCGGGAGGTAGCGTTCTGTATTTTAATTCGATTAATGATAGATAATATTTTTCTTTTTAATTTTTATTGCATGTTTGGGGTGTTTTTTTAACTGTGTGTAAGTTGCAATTTTAATAGGTTATGTAGTTGTGTTATTTTTAGTGTTTTCAAAATTTTAATATCGAATAGTGATTATTCTGTGAACAATAGTACTGAGGATATAGTGTTCTTAAATTGATATAAGCGGCATCATTAATTTCACGGAGAAATATGCCATATCTTTAATAATAAGAAATGGAAATTAATGTTCATTATACCATATTTTATTTGCAAAACTAATGTAAGAAATGTTAATTGCATAATATACAATATACGAACGAGAAGCATAAATTATCTATTATTTGTCTCCTCTTAAAATCAAAATAATAAAATATAGTAAAGTCTTATCTCCAAATAAGAAATAATAACTGAAGGATTTATAAAATTATTTGAACGCTTTCTTGGTAGAATAAAAAAACATAATTATTACTTGCAAAAGAACTATCAACTTCATTTATAACTTATTATTTACATATCATTTATCTAAAACAATGTCAGCCCAACTCCGTCTCTATTTCCAGGGAAAACGTCGAAGACCCAATTCCTGTCCGAGGAACGCGATAGATCGTGATCTAAAAGCAACAAAGCTCCCTCTCTCCGTGTAACCCCTCCGCCATCTTGGCGACTCGTACCAGTAGACGTTGAGCTACGGCGAGGAGGAAGCGATGTTAACCGATCCCCGCTGATTGTTTTTGAATAATTGATGCACACCGTCGCGATCCCCCCCTCCGTACGGAGGGAACAATCGGCGTCTCCGTGTGTGGCAACGCGCTGCGGCACGACAACCAGCCAACAAGCCGCCGGATGATCCATCAGCCGATTATCTGGCATCGCGAAAAGTAAATCTCGCGTACGCGTCGGCACGTACACGCGTGTAATATGATAATCCGAGCGCGTAACGCGAAATGTCAGAAAGCGAGGCGCTCTCTCAGGTCTCGTTACAAAAGGCTCTGCTAGCTCGCGAGTTCGCGCGAGCGCGCGCGCGCGCGCGGGTGTGCGGTTTCGCGAGAGCTCACCGGCCCGTTGCGAAAGGAATTTGTTCGTTCAGCTGTTTCCAGGCGAACGTACACACACAGTGGCCTCCACTGTGTTCGACGTGAATTATTTTATTGTCGGTCGCCGCGGTTCCGCTGACGTAATCCTCCCGCGCTTCCGGCCCGCGGATTCTTCCGCGAAGAGGAATCGCCTTCTGGCAAGCGCACGAAAGAACATTGGGAAGCCGCGCCGCGCTACATTTTTGCGAGAATGCGGGGCGAATACGTTCCTTTGAGAGGAGCCTTTATTCTTCGGTGAATGCGAATGCACGGGACGAGAAAGCATCGGTTGGTGGTTAGGGGACTTCTTTTTCGTACGGGAAATGCTCGACGTTCTGGTCGAACCGGACAAAAAACTTTGGGACAATTTTTATCGTGACCGGTGTTTCTCTTTTTGGACCGCGGTGCGGTAAATAAATAACTGTCTGCGTCTGTTGCGAGAATTTGAAACCGAGCAGCAAGCTTTTTCTCGCCGGAATGAACTTTATAGCGAGATTAATGTAACAATGATATTAATAGATATTAATGTATTGGTATTTTTAATTCTTTTTATTTTTCTGCCATTTTAAATTGCAACAACATAAGTTTGATATAAATATAATTCAGTATTTTGAACTCTGTTAAATTAATTAATATGACTAGTCTTCTCTAATTATCAGCCCAAAGCTGATATTTCATTTGATACTGTTATTCGATATTACTATTCCATTTTCGCTTCTCTATATTATTCCATGAATCTGCTTCAAACCTGCAGCAGAGAGACTTCCCTATCTATATACACAAATAAATAAATAATTAAATAAATACTCTAAAATAAATCTTCAAAAACCTTAAATACCATTAAAGTCACGTTTAAAATAATCGCATCAAGTCCACGCGGATCTGCTTTCACGTTCATTATATCGTACAGCAGCAGATTTAAGTCTTTCACAAAGATCGTTATAGATTTAAGCGGCCGGGAGGATCTCGATTAAAAAGCCAGGAACCGGAGCCGCGGACTTCCAGCAGCGAGTCCGAGCGTTCTCAGGAAAAATGGATCTCGGACGGTATCTCAGCCGAAAGGAAATGGAGAAAAGGCTCGCGGAGTGGTTTCGCTGTACTCGGTTCACGGAGTCGAAAGTTCCAAGCGGAATCGCGGGATTGTTTCTCCGTCCGCGATCGCTAGAATGCTCGCGCGGGCTCGGATCTCCCGGGTAATTCCAGGCAATCAGCCCGACAAACCCTTTTCACCGGGTGTACACCGCCGCGACACGACAGAATTCTTCCGTGGTCGTTCGTCGGCCCGGGGTGAACAAAGGTCGGACGGATGATTTCTCGAGAGCCGGTAATGAGGGCCGCGGAGACGTACCCGCCGCAGAAAATACGTGAAATCTGTTGATTCCGCGGCGCGGCGCGAGCGCGCTCGCGCGTCGGGATGACACACCGCGGGCACAAAGAGCCGTCTTGTTTCGCGTGCGGTTAACGACGTGCAAACTGAACAACCGAGAAAGAGAGAGAGGGAGAGAGTGAGAGAGCCCACTCCGCGAAATACTTCTCCTCGATAGAAAACATTTCGCGTCGCCGGTACACTTTTCGTGCCATTCAGTTCCCGGATGAATGTCGATGAGAAAGAGGAGGCTTCGTTCTCGCCTTGTTTGCCCGACGAAAGTGTCGCGCATCGTTAGCTACTATCTCCATTCGGTTTTCTAAAGAAGCTGTTTGTGGCTGGCGTGCGAGAGGAGGTTTTTATCTCGTTGTACAATGAAGCTGGAGTGCGTCGGATACTATTTTTCTGTATTTGTGGACAGGCTTCGTAGCATCGATTTTATTTATTTGGAAGGCAAGCTGTGGTTTTTGGTTTAATATGTTGCTTTTGTTGGTTAATGATATATGCGATCCGTTGTGTAGAATGATTTGGTGCTTCAAAAATTGTTGTTGTATTATTTATACTAAAAGGTGATTTATAATTAAACTGTGAATTTTAAGGATTCGTAGCGATAATGGGTAAATGAGACACAGAGCAACAGAGAGGAAAAATAGTTGTAAAATACTGTTGCATTAGTTTCGCTGTTTTAACGCCATTAACATTAAAATTACATCTTCATCTAACTTCCACGAAGAATATTTTTATTTTACACAAAGATCCACAGTCTATCACGAGAATAATTCTAAAATAATGCTGTACTAATTTCACCGTATTAACATCACATACAGAAGACATACATTTTTATCTAACTTCTGCTTTATGCAATCGTCAGAAGAACATTTCTATTTTGCATAAAAATTCACAGTCTCTTCGTACGAAGACAAAAGAATAATTCTAAAATACCATTGCATTAATTTCACGCTATCAGTATATAATTAACAAGAGAAATATATTTCTCTCACCTATCGCTTCAAAAGTCCCAGGACAAAAATCCTTCGTTAAATAACAAAAAGAAGAAGACAAAACATTACAGTTTATTGCCTCGACTGAAATACGCTTCATCCCAGAAATCGTACCTAACTGTACCACGTATTTAAGTCACGTGCAAACGTTGCGCTCCCCGGATTAGCGTCACCGAACCGTAGACACGTGAAGGAAGAGCGTTCGCGGGGTGTTTGTATCTCGATACCCCGATTTTCCCGAGGAATCGCGCCGAGAATCGGCACGAGCGCGCCGGCCAGAATATCAATTCTGGTATCCGGCATCGTCGAGGGGAACTGTCATTTAGCTGGGAGAAGTCATCGACGCCCGGTCACGGCTCGGTGTTCTCACGAGCGTCTTTTTGTATCCCGTCGTGTAAGACGGCCGTGGCGTAGCAACCGCGCGGCGAAGAGCTACGAGGCCGAGAGGCGAGGAACGCAGTCTACCGTGTATAAAAGGGTGAAAGGTGAGGATCAGTTAAGGGTGATATAGTGGAGGCGTTTAGTTAAATCGATCAGATAGGGGCTTTGCATGGCCCGTTGGTGGCACCCTCGTGCGTCCGGCACTGTCTTTCCCTGAATTATGAGCAACATCCACCTGCGCGGCCCTCTTCCTTGATCTGTATTCCCACAAACGGCTCCCCCGTCTCCCCCTCTTAGAACCTATGCCCGCTTCCAACGGCCTCGATCTCTACCATACTTCGCTATACTTCGCGGGAGACACGTTCCCCTCGCTAGTTACGACGCCATTGTTCCTAAACGTCCTATACACTTCGCTTGAAATTTGGAGCACATTAGATCAAGCTGCTTTTTACTGAACGACGCTGCGGATATTACTTTGCTACGCGATAATACTGCGAAACTATGCTTGACACTGCCGTGATTAGACCGTGGAATTTTATGGAAAATAATTGTGTATATTTTGTGCGAGAATCAGGTGTCAGGAACTTTGTTTTTAGTGATGACAGTAGATAAAACGAAATTTTACTTCTCTTCCTATTCTTTAAAATTGCAAGTAACCATTTTTTGTCATAAAATCCTATTAACGGTATCCAAAAAATTATTAATAAAACAACTGTATAAATATTGTATCCTTTATCCATTATAGGAATTTTTATGTAATTTTATTGTATTTTATTTTAAAACTGTGCAACTAGCATCAAGGAGTGACTCATATCTTGATCAAATAATCACATTTAAAAAATATACGAATTACTTATTATTTTAATTATTTATTCGTATATTTATTATTTTAATTAATACTGTTTATTACTCGTTTAAAAATCTAGTATTTAGTATGCAACGATCTAATAAAAATACAACAAAATGTCTTCATCAAAAAGCTGACAATTAAGAGCAAAATTCACTGTTTATTATCGACTAGAATAATTACCACGTCGAATCTAATGAATAAACATAATGTTAAAATCTTCCTTCGTTCAATAGAGTACTTTTTGCTGGTGGTCGTGTAATGATTACCCGGTGAACGAGCAAGGTACTTAGCTAATTTTTCCACAAATGCATAAAATCCATAAGGCGAATAGATTTTCGTAACCAGCATTGAAAAGTTCTGCAAACGTGTTCGTCCCGTAAGAGGAGCACTCTAATTGGCTAAACGTAAGCTGACATCGCGGAACACACCGTCGATAATAGTGATCTTAAAAGCGCGGCGCAGCTGAAATTGTACAGCTAATCGATTCCGGAGCACGATCCCCCGACGAAACTAAAATAATCGTTCCGCTAAGAAAATAAACATCGAAGCCGGATCCAGAGCCTACCAAAGGAAGATAGCAATTGGTTAAATTACAACATTTTCGTGGCTGATTGCGGGAGCAATTTGAAAAACCGTGGGCAATCACGCGGACGTAAATGTCTCGAGATTGCACGCGCAAACCCCGGCCAACGGGAATCTCCGAGACGAATTAAACACGATTACCGACGACACAGATGTTGCACTAATTCCCATCGTCGATATCGAATGATACGCTATAAGTCGAGAAGGAGTTCTGGCTCTCCGGTCCCCATTCAAAGGATCACTGGAACTGTGTTATTACACCGCGCGTCCGTCCAATCGTGCTCGTTCCCATGCTGATGCGCTCGATGTCGTCGCGCGGCCCAGCTAGCTGTACGGGCAATAATTTCTCGAAGCGGGTCGAGGAGCTAAAGTTTCTTGCCAATGGTAATCCGGCACTTAACGTATTAAGCGTAATCGCTAAATCGAAATTGAAATTTCAAAGAAAATTATATGGCAACGAGAACACTCGTCTAATAACTGCGAGGAGCTAATTCCCGTCGTCGGTCGCGTTCTCGGGGATCTAAAGAGCTTTCTTTCTCTGTCCTCTCTTTAGTGCTCTCTCTCTCTCTCTCTCTCTGCTTTTCTCTTTAATGCTATCTTTCTCTCTCTGCTTCTTTCTTTAGTATTGTCTCTTTTTTTCTCTTTTTAGTACTTTCTCTGCTTCTTTCTCTCTTTAGTGCTCTCTCACTCTCTTTCTATATTTTTCTCTCTATAAATCTCTGTCTCTTTCGCTCTTCCTCTTCTTAGTGCTCTCTCTATCTCTGTATTTCTCTCTCTTTATTTTTCTCTCTATAGATCTCTTTCTCTCGCTCTTTCTCTTTAGTGCTGTCTCTTCCTCTATTTCTCTCTATATATTTCTCTCTCTACATTTCTCTCTCTTCGCTCTTCCTCTCCTTAGCGCTCTCTATTTCTCTATCTCTCTCTTTCCCTCCGTATTTCTCTCTATATTCCTCTCCCTATTTCTCTCCGTCATGTTCTCTCGCGCTCTTCTTCTCCCGGCACACGGAGGGAGCCCGGCCAATAAAACATTGTTTTGCATGTACGAGTCAATGGCATGCGCGAATACTTCCCCGGGTAATATACGACCCGGTGCCGGCCGCCGGTGTGCATGCGCGCTGATGACGATAGTTATGAGGATTTCCTAATCTTCCCGGAGAATTATGAGCCTGACTTGATTCACCACGAGCGTAGCTGTCTTAACCTTTCGCCGCAGATAATCGCCGGGCACTGCTCGTGAATCATCGATCCAATAACAAACATTCGGACACCGGAAAAAAGCACGGAATTTTCCGACTACCGTGGTCATACACTCGCACGGACACGCCTACAATACACGTAGGAGCATATTACATTCGCGGGATAGGATGAAACAATAATCGACAGGTGTGAAATAATTCAGTAAATTCGATTGAAACTTTTAGAGATTTCTCGTTTAATTTTTCACGATTTTAATATTTCATGAAACGCTTTACAGAATTGAGAATTTTGATATTTGTTGACAACGATATGGAAAAGATAGGAAAATTAATGTTATTCTATTTGTTGTAGTGAAAAGTAGGACGACCGAGTATTATAAATGCAATTTGGGGACGCGTGAAAATTGTAGTGATGGTGCTGGAAGCACATCTATAGAAGCTTTATGCAAATTGTGCAGTAAAACGAAATACTAAAGGTCTTTTATCTAAAAATATATCGTTATTAATATATATATATTAATTACAGTAAAAATCTCTCAAGAAAGTAAACTACAAAAAATAATAAAAGTACATTTCATCTAAAAACACCATTAATATTGATAATTACAGTTTATAAATAAGTAATAGACCATAATTATAAACAATCAATAAATTAATTCTTTACGTAGCTATAATTTTCTTTAAATTCTCGCAGAGCTGCTCGCAAATCCTCCACTCACTTCCCCGAAACGAACGCACAGGTACCGGCATTCTACTTCAAGGATCACAAACGCGTAATTAAACGATCACCTTGGCGCCGGGTTAACGTCGCTGGAAAAATCGCGGGAGCAAAAAACGAGCTATCGGAAAAAGTAGGCGAGCGTGCGCGCGCGCGCGCTATGTTTTCGATAGCGACGACGAAAAAATCGACGCCGCTGTCGGACAGGTGCGCGCTGACTTCTGCCGGCGTTGCAGGCGACGTGATACTATGCCGGGAATTCTGTTTGACGAAGCCAACCGAGGCTCTTTATCCACGGAACAGAGCTGTCAGTGTGTGCGCTGGAATATTAAACAATTTAATCGGCACCGTGTAATGCCAAACGCGGAGCCGCTTCGCTCTTTTCTAATTAGACTGTCGATCTTCCAGCAAACTTCTCTATAGCGAATATATCCGGCGCAAGATCAAACGATTTTACAGGGCAGTTAACTTTCTGTGTACGCCTTTCGGACGGTCTTCTCATTCGGCGAAATATAATCGATGATTTTCGTAAACGAGGCAGTAAAGTACTGTGCTGCAATAAAATACTGTACTGTTGTAAAATACCGCGCTGTAATAAAATACTGCGTTTTGTAATAAAATTGGTTCCCCGCGGTGTTCGGCACACGTGAAAGATCGCGGATAAAATAGGATTAAAGTTGACGGAAAAGGGACTTTAAAGGGTTGTAAAAGTACAGTCCGAGGCAAAGGTTATGTCGGACAGCGGGTTGCTAAGATTAAAATTGTAGTATGGGCAAAATTGATCGGTTCCTTAAAATTCTTTGAATTGAGAAGAAGCTTTTTTAAAAGGAAAATATTGAATAGATTTCTAAATTCAAGCATCCCTTATAATATAAATGTCGAAAAGTCTTAATATAAATTTATACTGAATTTCTTTATTCAGTCTCTTAATTCCTATTCCAGCAAAATTCATTACCATTAATATCAATTGGAGACTTAAACGAATATACTATAGCAGTATTATATTCTTAATCGTATAATTATACTACAGATCCTTACGCATATTTTCACTTTAATACATCAGCACAGAAAAATTAAAATCAGTGATAAATTAGTTATTACATTAAAAATATATGACTATTCTAAAAGTAAACGCAAACGCTGTCAGATATTTTATTAAATTCCTCGTCCTCTTGCCTTTTAAAAATTCTATTAAATGCATAAATATAAACAGTGCACTACTTCTGATAAAAACAATATAAGAACGAAACTTTGCAGATTAATTAAATAATAAATTCTTTATTATTACAGAATAAAGAAGCTTACAATAATTTATTATAAATACCACTGCTAACAGCGTTAGAATTCGGTTACGGTTTCAATTATCAACACGGTCGCACAGTGATCGGTTCGATGAAAATCGTGATTCGTCGGCAGGGCCGTAGGGATCGATGGATCGGCGCATTCCGTAGGGTCAAGCGCTCCTCAGAGACACGATCGTCAGCAAGCTTTCCTCCCCAGGCGAGGCGGCCATTACACAAAGCTTCCTGGTTGGGAAAAAGTCTGTGGATTGCCGGGGGCGCGCTAATTTAATTGCCAGGTCCGCGGAAGAAGCGTGCTCGCCGATGGCCGCGGCGCGTACACGCCGCGCCGGTTCCGCGATCGCGCTCGCTCGCTCGCGCGCGCGCGCGCGCAGGTGTATAGTACCGATAATAGTACGGTTATAATAACAGACAACGCGCGTTCGCGTGAACGTGGATCGCTCGCACACGTCGTCGCCCGGTACTACCTGCGTGTGAAACAACCGCGGCGACGCTCGCTGCACGGAGTTACGGCGTTTCGCGAAGACTTTTCCAGGTATCCGTAACGCGAAATCATGTGTGCCTTCTATGCCTTCTATACCTTTTTCTCCCCCCCCTTTGCCGTTCCGCTGCCGTAAATAACCCCGCAAACTCTACTTTAACCCCTTGGGCTCACGCTAACGATCCGTCGTTATCTCTGTTAGTTACCGGAACGATCGCCATTAACGATTTATCGTATCGCCTCGTCTTTTTCTCTACTCTTTTCGATGCTCCGTTTAATGCTCTCCTTTTTTTTCTTGGCGGAACGACGGCCGCGAATTTTTACTCCGGACTAAACGTTGCGATGTACGCCCCTGCATTTTTTCAGCCATCGAGGTAGCAGCGAATTTTTTTACCGAATTTCGCAGCCACTTGGTATTCTTTCGGACTTCGTTTTTTGGCACGCCCGTTCGGTGGTAATTTAATGAATTTTTCCGTTTCAGCGGACGCGTTCGGAATTGTCTTTTTAGTTTACGATACACGTATGCGTGTGTGTCTTTTACGACCCTCGGCGAGGGACAAATTTTTTATTGCTTCTTAAAGATTAGATTGCTTTTTACCGCGGTGATCGCTCGAGTTTTTCAGCATCCGCGTTCACGGGCAGCTAAATGATTCTTTTTCTTTAGAAACGTTCTCGTAATAATTGCCACTTTTTTTGATAACGTAATCTGCATACTATGCTAGAGACGTTTATGTATGAGGGACATGTTTTTTGCTGGTTCTACGATGACAGCATCGTCGAGCAACTTTACCGTGTCTGCTTCGATTCGATTAAATGAGTTTTTTCGCTTGTAATTGCTATAATTAGACTGCGGATTTTTATGGAAAATGAAAGCTGTCTGCATCAATTGCAAAGTATAGACGATGCAGATATATTTATTTCTATTTTTAATACATGCATTCGAATATTTTAGATATTTTTATTGTTTTGTGCTAGGTCTGCTCATTTTTATCATAAATGCAAAATGTTCGAAGTCCAAAAATCGCACAGTGTCGTTCGAACAATAATTTCCGAAACGCGTCGCTATGCGCATTCCTGCGCAGTCAGATGAATTTTTTCCTCGATCGCATAACCACTGCTTACATTTTCCGCGTCGGTATAAACAACATACTAAATCATTCCGGCCGGTAATTTCTCGAAACGTACGAGCGCGAATAAATTGTGAAATGTTCGTCGTAGGAAGGACTCCGGGGATCGAACGGTCTGCGACTAATTTTAATCTCCGATTCCACCGTAACAGTTTCCATTAACGACAATCCATTTCCCAATTACCAGCCACTAAAATAAGTGCCCGCGTTTACGACTGCAATTTACGATTCCGATCGCCGGTATCTTCCAGCCATCATTTTTCCTGTTAGGGACATAAACCGACCACCGCGGCGTTCCCCATCATCGTGTGCCTGCCAGTTCCACGGCACAGTTCAACGAAACTAGTAATATATTATAATGTTAGATAATTGTACTAAAAGTTAGTGAAACAATTATAAAGGAAATCTACATAAACACAGAGTTGAGAACTGGTGTACGATAATGAATGTTTAGTGACGTTCGATGTTTGATATTGTTTTATCGAGCGATTTTTTAGTGGAAGACTATTTATTAGTTTTGAACAGCGTAGTAGAAATTATTTATTCATAGCACTTTTTTTGTTTTCAATAAATCGCTTTGCTTTTTGTATTAATTAATGCTTTACAGAAAGAGCGATTGGGTATTGATGTCTTTTATTTGATTTAGAAAATCAGATAATGATTTTAGAAAAAGGGTTATGATGTGGCCGTTATAATAGAACGATCATAGTATAACCATTATAGTGTAATGATTATAATATGATGATTATAATATAACGAGTTTAATGTGTCCATTATAATACAATGATTGTAATATGGTAATCATAATGTGATGATTATAATATATCAATTATGATACGATTGTGATATATCAATTATACTATAGTGGTAATAATATAGCAATCATATAGTATATCAACTATATTATAACGATCCTACTACAATACTACATTCTAATAATATCACATTGTAATTATACATACAGAATACATAATATAATAATATAATCAAGCGACAGCAATACTTTCCCCTTCAGAATTTTATCGATTCGCGATAGCACTCAGCTCGTTTCGTCCTGGCCGTGCACGACCGGTCGTCATCGGTTGCCACTTTTCGCATTCCGATCATGTCAAACGCTTCCTCCCCGCACGGCGCGGCGTCGTCTGATTGGACGCGGACGCGCGTAATTATCAAAGAGTGTCTCACGAGGACCCGAAGTGGCGGAGAGCGGTAGAGGCTGGTTTCGAGCGGCGGTGGTTCTCCAGGTAGAGGCGGTAGGTCGATTCGTAGGGATCGTTAGGCGAGTGCCGGGCCACCGGGGTAAAAATCGCGCGTTAATAGCGGCGCGCAATTAAATAATAGCGAGAGGGGTCCCTGTACCACCCGCGGCGGCGCGCCGCGGCGATTTCATTAAAGCGCCACTTAGGACGCGATACGATATTCCGGGGAACGTATACGGTGGCCGTTCCCGGGTGCCGTTCCACGTCCTGTAAAAACGACATAAACGCGCGTCCGCGAATTACCCGCGCATGCGACCGACACGCACGCCTAAGTGGAATTTAAATAAACATCTAATAAGAGACGACGCGCAAAGGAGACGACGCCAAGCCTTTTTTCTCCTCTCCTCTCCCCCCCTCCTCTTCAAGCTGTTTCTCGTGCCGGACCTTTTTGCCGGCGGATCATTCCCGCGCAGCCTTCGCGCGGCCAGTTCTTTTGTGTTTGCTATGACTAGGCGCGAAATTGCCGATAAATGCGACGCGATGCCTCGTACAAATTTTAAAACGCGCTGCAATTATCGCTTCGGCTTCTGTTTACTGCGTCCCGCGCGGTGACGTCATGCTCTTTTTTTTCGGCGGCGAGCTCGTCTCTCGCTTCGCGTCGAAACAACCTCTCGTTAACGCGTCGAGCAGCCAGGGATCGACACCAAAAATTCCCACAGGCTTGATAACCAGGACTGATTAAACTAAATTGTTGGAATTTATCACGGCGGATGGTGATTTCAAGCTCTCTGCATTCCGAACATTCTAATCAAATTTAGATCGTTAGGAGTGCTTTATTATTAAAATCAATTTTAAGAATTACTAGGAAATTAGCGTCTTTGATCAGTGTGCCAGACACACTCGAGGTAATTGAATTAACCCCTTGCGCTGCGACTCCTTCAACGCTATATTAAGTAATACTTATTTGTCCTTAATATTGTCCTTAAGAGGACCAGATCATTTTTGTTTCTCTATTGTCCTTATTTATTTCTGTTTCTAGACTTTGATGACAGAAGACGTCGATTTTAATTCAATTTAGAATAAATTAATAATTTGATTGCTATTCACTATAGAGTTCATTAGAGATTAACAATATTCATCATAATAATATTCATCCCCCTTGCATTATAGTGCAAGGGGTAAATAAAACTAAAATTCGCCACCTTTAATGTATCGTAGCGAACGGTAATTCGATTCTGTCGCATTCCATATACATTAATCAAATCCATTCAATTCGAATATATTGCAGTAAAAATGATTTTGAACACTGACAAGCAATTACCGCGACTCGCACCACATGTTAATTATTGTCCAACTTTATTTATCAGAGAGGATCGAACAGAATTACGCGGCGAAGTTTCAGGATTTAATAAAGCGTTCTCCTCGGGGAAACTTTTGTGAGATAGACGTGGGAGGGGAGCGAAGGGGTGGGATAAAGATCCACAGAAAAAGATTCCCCGTAGGAAAGTTTCAACGGTTTAAAACGATTATTAGGCGTTTGCTTTCACCCCGGAATGCTATAAACCGGGAGATACGAAATCTCGGGATGACGAAGAGGCGCCGTGGCTGGACCCTTTCAGTGGGGAGGAGGAGGGGAGGGGGGGCAGGCTGATTTATTAATTTCTAGGAGCGAGGCCCCGTTTTCTTTTCGTTTCGCGGCACTCTGTATCGATTCAACGATACCACACGACCCACCAATTAAATTGATAATAACCATCCTGGTTACCTGCTCGTTATCTTGCCTACTCGCTGACTCTTAACGCAATCGTTAAGTGACACCCACTCGCACGTGATCGTCAATGGCGAAAGGGTTGTGAAAATCGCGACATTTGCGGAGCACAGGCCTCGACTGCTTTCTAGAATCTCGACTGCCCCGCTATTTATAATTGAAAATCTCGAATATTTATAGACGAATGTTGGTCACGATTTCATTTTTAGTTGAACAGGTGACTGAAATAATATTAAAATTAGATAAAAAGTTAGATTAGAATTAGATGAACATTAAATTAGAATTAGATTAAAATTGAAAATATACTGTCAAAGTTGCGATGATACCAAGAGAAAAATTTGTTAACATAATTGAAATTATTTAAAGTCTATTTGAAGTTTGAAAAATATTTAAATTGACTTTTAATATAATTTATTCCCTAATAATTCGTTAAAACTATAATAACACAATTCTAGATTTAAAAAAGAAAAAGAATGTGTAAGCGTCATCATAATTTTGTTTCAACAGTTGGATGCCTTTTTAAAATCATTAGTAGGGACCCTAAAGCCTGTAATTATGTAGGCAACACTGTTTTTCGAGACGGACTAATTAATTCCCACCAGGCCCCGTCTGTTCACGACACCTAATTTCCTGCTTATCTGCTCAGCGTGTCGGATCGGTAGAATCTCGCCTGAAAATCTAGACCTAAGACAATTAGCCTGGGGGTACAAAGACGAGTGTCACTTATCAGGGGCTTATCGGCGCGAGAGAGTTGACCTTAGAACACACGATTCTCCGTGGAAACGGTTGTTCGGTATATCGCCTCGCAGATAAATTGTTAGAGCTCGAAGCGATTGTGCCGCACTGATCGTGGTATTCGATATTCGCATGCCTCACCGTTTCGATATTCTGGAACCTTGTTGGGAAAAGAGTAGCAATGTTTCTGGCTTCGTTTCGGAGGGTTAAAGCTCCGCTTTCGAGACGTTTTAGTTAGATTAGATTCACTGTGTCGTTCGACGATGCGAGTTTTGCAACAATGTTCGTTTTTGGACGATTTATCAAATTTAAAAATTCCTGTGAAGCGTAAGAATTTTTTTCCGATAGTGAGTTTAAAGCGCATAGTTTCCCCTTTCAAATGAGCCTAAGAACTTTGATTTATGATTTTTTGGAGCCATTTTACGGCCATTTGAATCAAAAGAAATTCGACAAAATTGATCTAAATTCAATATAATGTAACTTTGTTAAAAAAAAAACGTAGAACAAAGTTTTTTAGCTCATTTTAAAGTGTGAAATACCTACATTTATGTCGCTTTAATTATTTTAGAATAGATTCGCTTTGTCGTTAACTGCCATTAATTTTACATCAAAGTTCGTTTTTTGACAAGTTTCCAAATTCGCAGACCTCTGGAGTCTACAAAACATTTTTTTAACAAAAGAGACCATAGCAGTCGCATAGAATGAAGTCCCCCCTTTCAAACGAGACCAAAAACTTGGTCCTGCGATTTTTTAGTGCCATTTTGTCATCACGCGAACGAGAAGTCTGCTATTAACACGAAAATAAAAAATACAAGCTGAATATTCAACATTAAAATTCAAAGTGTTGAAACTTCGTTAAAAAGAATTGTAGAACAATATTCCACGGCTGATTTCAAAGGCTGAAACCTGCACTTTCAGCCCACTTTCGTCACTCCGCTCTGCCTTCGTTCCCTTGGTAATCACGGGCCAGCTAAAACCAGTGATTTTTCGAATTCCCGAACACCGCGCAGCCCTGAATTTATTTTCCGCTCGCGAAAACGTTCTGTTCGCGAGCTATGACATCACTGCTCGTTGAGAAACGTCTACATAATCGATACAGCAGCTTCCGTGTTACCACAGACGGATCGCGAAGTTAATATTTACGTCAGTCATCGAGTTCTAAAAATATCGAGGTCGGCTCTAGTGGATAAGCGTGTACGATTTAATCGCGGCAATAAGCTCAAAGTGCATCATCCGGAATCCCTTCGAGATCCACTCGAGTAGGCCCACTTCAGCGATACACGGAGAGCAAGAACAAAATGGTAATTGATGGAATATCGCGGGGGCCATGTGGCCTCGCGTAAAAATTTCGAGGCGGCGGCCCGCCGTCGGGGGGTTGCTCAACCCCTTCGCTCGGACGGAACAACGAACGGCGAGGAGAGACGAAAAACAAAGAAAGAGGAACGAATCTTACCTGGACGAGCAGGTTGATCGGCTGGCTGACGCTGAGTGGTTTGCCTCTTCTGGCGTTTCCGCCTCCGCCGCCCAAACACTTTATCCACGGCATTCCTCGGCCGTTTTCTCGCCTCTCCGTTGCCCTGTTCGCCTCGGTCCTCCTACCGCCTCCTCCTCGGTCTCTTCCTGACTCGCGTCTCTCTTCCGCGAATCCCTCAAGGTTCCCTCGGCTTTCCGCTTCTACGCGCGACGCTCGATCGCGGACGCATCTCTCAGCCCTCGCCGTACCCTTCAGCGCGGCGAACTCTATGGTGGAGGAGTCGCGGACGAAATCGATGGAAATCGCTCGAAACCACTCGCCCGGCCCTCCGGAAAACACCGTTCACGCTATATAATCGAACGATCCGCGGCGTTGCCTCGATTTTCTACGATTATTCTTACAAAATTCTCTTATTATTTATTCCGTAACTCCTTCCAGTGAATTCTCGGAGACACGACGATTTTCAATTTTTCTTAAAAATCCTTGAAGATGGCAGCTTGTGTGATTGAAGACTTTACGGTTCTGTTAAAAAATGTCGACAGTCTTGCGATTCCTCGTCGTCACTCGGGCTCGTCGATTTCTCGCGATCGGTTTTCTCAGAAGCGCCGCCGGCTTTCCATCGTTCCTTAAATATCGCGAGCCTTCGTGTATCGTCGGCGCAAATCTTCTCAGCGTTTCACCATCCGGCGGAGTCCCTTTCCGTATCTCGGATGCCTCGTCCCCGGGGGAAGACTTCGAAGATCAGCCAGAAACGGTGCCGTTTCGCAAACTTTCAAACGGTCCCGCGTGTCACAGCCGTCCGCACGCCCACCGTGTAACCCTCTCTCAGCCGCACATGGTCCTCACGGACACGTCCGTGTCGCTCGAATTATGGAGGATCTTCACAGCGCGCGTTTCTTCATGACGCGGATCACGGCGGCTGCTGCATGCGGAACGGATCATTTATTCGCGCGCAGTTTCTGGCTCGCGGCGGCGTGTACGCGAACCCACGTCCTCTCTCGCGCGCGGCTCCCGCGACACTGGCGGCTGTCGACTTCGCTATCGTCGATTTTATACGCGCGGCTTGACAGCCCCCGGGACGCCCTTATCTACGCGAAGACGAGAGCCACCCCCGTTTTCCCACCGAGAACGATCTCTCTCTCTCTCTCTCTCTCTCTCTCTCTTTCTTTCTCTCTTCCTCGCACCCAGCCTGGACACCGGCTCGCCCAGCAACTCGCACAGGTGTTTCGTATTAAAAAAACACGGCGATCTCGTTTTTCAGCCGGCCGCACGATCGACTTTCTCTAGTCGATCGGACAAAATCGATCCGACCGATCTCGTAATCCTCGCTCGGAAAAAAAGTTTCGCTCCCGACGAAACCGGGCTCCGCGGGAAACTTTTTCGATAAATAATCCCCGCGCCCCCGTCGCGCCCCAAATCGGCCACAACTTTTTTAATCAGCTCTTCTTTCGCGGACTTATCTTGACGCGCGAACTTCGCGGATCTTAACCGTCGGCTGCGCGGCTCTGAAATTCAGAAGCCTGAGAAAGGATTGATTAATCACTGTTTTTCATTCACCGTTGAACTTCCTTATTAATTTATAGAGCCGCACGCATCCTCTGTAGCGACGGCTAATGGAGATGGAGATTCCAACGATTTGATATCTATCCTTCGTTTTCGTATCGATTTGTAAATGTTTCTGGAGATTTCAACGTGATGTTCTCAGCAGGTTGTTCGATCCGTTTTGGACGTCTCGATTAGTGTCCGCGAATCCTGGCGAAGGGCGGGGCACAGGAGTGCGTCGGTTTGACGTTTCGTTTTCGAAATACGCGCGTGAATTGAGCGGAGCACGCGTGCCGGACTAGTTCGCTTCACGAGCGTCGTGTTTTCTCGACCAGCTCGACCCGCGGCCCGCCGTCGACTGACAGAAAATACCAGCCGGGACCCCGAAGAGCGCTCCGAGGGCCGGACAGAGGGGCGGCAGGGATCGACAATCCGTGTCGAAACGCAGCGCAGCTATCCGCATCTGCGCCTCCTCTCTGCTTTTTAACCGATTGCTCTCGTTTCTGCTGTGCCACGATCGTCGAAACGATCCGTTAATGCTAAGCGATCTTCGTCGACAATTAATCCTGGGGCTCGCGAACAGTTCCACCGAAAATTGGAAAAGAATCGTGGAATTTTCGGAGCACGTGGTAAGAAGATTTTATAGAAAATAACCGCACTATGTCTAAATTAGGTGAAATTATTTTAAAATATTTCTCACTGCGAGAGATGACATTTTGAATTCTTATTTGTTTAGATAAATTACTGAACTCTAATTATACATAATATTTAAAGTTCTATATGTCTATTTTGTAGCTCGAAGCCTATTCATTACCACTTACATATTTATTAGTGATTTTTACTTTATTTATATGTTTAATGAATTGAATTATTCGTCGTTTATTTTATCCTGAGACGATTTTATGTGATTTTGTAGACGAGGAATTGAAGATATGTTTATATAAAAAATGCTACGAATAGAAATGTCTCCTAAATCTTTAGAAGTATTTTTATAATATATCAGAGCCAAAATTGTATCCCCTAAAAAACTGAAAATTTGCTCAAAATTTATCTCATTCCTAAAATTAAATGGTCCAAAATTCTAAATTTATCCTAAAGTTTAAATTTTTCTCAATATATCACCGTAAAAAATATTTTATAATATATAATAATACAAATGAATGATTGAAAGTATGAAATATAGTATAATCATAATCACGTGTATATATTTAGCTTTTCAATACTTTCGCAATTAATTCTGGGAACAGCAACGTCGCAATAAAGAAGTTGAACAGGAGGTATATTAATATTAATAATAGGATACAGTCCGCGAGTTTCAGCGTTCCGTTCGTTGGAGAACGGATTTTTCTATAAATAATTTTTCGAAGCTAATTGTCAGACCGTTTGTTACTATCTCCCACGTATCACGTTTCGCTCCAATTACTGGCGCATTATAGCCGTCTAATTATTATTATGGCTGAGTAAACAGCTCGAGGAATGTTTCCTATGATCGAGACCGAGTCGTTAGATAAATAACATTAATTGCATACAAATCTGTCAAAATGGAAGCGTAGTACACATTAGTCGTAGCAGTTTACTTATTGTTCCTTTGATCTTAAGACGGCGCTATAAACTTCGTCTGTTCGAATGAAGAATGATTGCGGAAGGATTTAATTAATTCTCAAACATGAATCAGAAATTTTGAATACGAATCAGACATAATTTGCAAGGGAACAAAATTCACAGCGTCTGCGTAAATTATTTTAATGTTTCCAGAGAGTAAAGAATTATTAACGTCTAGACAGTAGACTATAAAAATGTTAAATAATCGACCCGATGGACCCTTTTAGATCCTGATGATTCCTGAAATGATAAATGACAGATTCCTGAAAATACAGATCCTGATGATAATAAAGAATTGGTATTATTTATTTGACTAAGTATTTTTACTAAAGCTTGCCGATAAAAATTGTTAAGTTAAAGTTAAATAAATAAAAGTTAAGTTAAATAAATAAAATTTATTTTATCCCTCGGGGTGAAATAAAAATCCTATTAATAAAATAGAATAGTAATTTTTCCAAAAGAATTCTGTTAAAAATGATTAAAGAAAATCCAGAGCGACGCCATTAAGGTCGTTTTCTCTGAAGATTACAAAAGGGTTGAAAGATCGATAGATCCGGGTAGATAAAATAGAGGTATCCCGTGATACGCTGTCGTAGTTTTTTAGTCCCGGAGAGTTTTAGATAATCGCGTGTCCCGTGAACGCAAACACGATGATCGACGAGATTGCACGGGTCCCCATTGGGCCACCCTTGAACCGGTCCCCCCCGAGCGTCCCGTAAAGATCGTGTAACTCTCGTGGGCCCCGGGAAAAATGATATCGGCGAGGGGCAAATTACATTAGCACGCGAAACAAAATGCGTCCGGCAGTAGGCACTGTGTCGTACAAGCTGGGTATCAACGGGGAAACGTGTTTACATCTCGTCGTGCCCGCTGCGGCCGGCAGATCTTTACGATGGGAGGCCATAAAGCCAGTGCCGTAGCCACGTATTTACACGAGCCCGACGGGGCACGATGTCCGACGATGATCGAACGGAAGTCAAGGTAACAAGAAAACGTGCAACAGCCGCCGCCGGTCTCGAGAGATCGAGACCCGTTCCCCTCTCCCTCTCTCTCTCCCTCTCTCTTTCGCTCTCTTTCTCCTTCTTTCGCTTCCTCGGTCTCACTATGACTCTTTCTCTTTCTGTCTTTATTTTTCTGCTTTTTCCATCTCACTATTTTTCTTTCTATATTTTTCTTTCTCTCTTTGTCTCTCTCTCTCTCTCTCTCTCTCTCCTCCCATTTCTTTCTGCCTATATTTCTCTTTCTCTCTCTGTTTCTATTTCTTTCTATATTTCCCTCTCTCTCTCTCTCCATTTCTTTTTCTCTATATTTCTCTTTCTCCCTTTGTTTCTCTTTCTTTCTATATTTCTCTCTCCCACTCCATTTCTTTCTTTCCATATTTCTCTGTCACTCTCTGTTTCTCTTCCTCTCTCTTTTCCAATTTTTCTCTCCTCTGCGCCCCTTTTTCTCCTCATCAATATCGCAATTTCCATTTCTGCATATTTTTCTATTTCTCGCCCATGCAATTTCGCTATCTTTGTTTCCCTATTTTCTTCTTTCTCTTTCATCTTCCTTCTATTTTTTACTCTCATTTTGTGACCATTTTATTGAACAGTGAACCAATAACGTGAATATTACCACCCTGTATACCAGTTGTAGAATCGAGCAATTTAACGAAATTCAAAGTGCTGTAACTTTGTTGAAAAAAATTGCACGACTATGTTCTTGTGCTCGTTTTGAACTGTGAAGTCTCCACTTTTAAGACGTTTTAGTTAGTTTAGAAAATATTTATTCTCTCGTTAGCTGTCATTAGTTTTCAACAATGTTCGTCACTGACAAATTTTCAATTTTGCAGACCTGTGAAAATTGCAAAAAATTTTTTCTGGAATAGAGACTATAGTAGTTATAAAGAATATAGTTTCCCCTTTCAAACGAGTCCAAAAACTTTGTCTTACGACTTTCTAGTGCCATTTTATGGTCATTCGAATCGAAAGTGTGCCATTGCGTGAAAAACAGAGACCTTTAATATGCTGTAAATTTGTAGAAAAAAAATCGAAGAACTATTTTTAGCTCATTTTAAAAGGTAAAAACTCGTCTATTATATTTCTCTTTACTTCTTCTCTCTCTCTCTCTCTCTTTCTCACTCTGTATTTTTCTCTTCCTTTTCCTATCTTTCTGTTTATCTTCCTCAATCCATCTCCCTCCTTCTCTCTCTCTCTCTCTTTCTCTCTCTCTCCGTCTCCCTTTCTCCAGCCGCCTTATTTAAAATTTCGACGGTCACTCGGTTGCGTAAGCGCCTACCCATCACGACGGCATTAACAGCGGAGAACAAATCAATGAGACATAATGAACCGTACGGGGAGGGACACACCGTCGAACAAAAAAGGAACGAGCCTACTTAGACGGCAGGGAGGCATTAGCGGCAATTGATTGATCGAGCCTCTTCCCAATCGTGATCTACATGCGCCGGTGTGTCACAATTATTTCTGTACGGTATCGATCAAATCTGTAATCTGGGTAATGGCGTTTTGTTATCCTCGTACACGATTGCTTCCTGAATGTTTTGACAGTTCCGTGGGCTTGATGAAGTGCGACTGCAGGTGTGGTCTTCGGCCTTTAATTGATCACCGGGTTGTTCTTCGATAAAAGTTGATCAGACGTTCGTAATTGAAAACAGCAAGTACTAAGGATAATTAATAATAACGCTCGATTCTTCCTTGATGTAATGTAATGATTCGTTTTCATTTATTTGAAAGGAGATGATATTAAAATGATTAAGTAAAATATTTAAATTAATTGAATTATTGTGTAGAAAATAAATTGAGGTGAAATATCAAAGCACTAATTTCCTGAAATAATTTAAATTGAAGCATTTTTAACTACACATCAATTCTCACCTCTAGTTTTGTTATCTTTCTATTTGTTAATGCTTGGAAAAATATGTTCAGAGGTACTTTTTACTCTTCCGCAAAAACATGTCTATATAACATGGCTGCCATAAAAAGGGTAAAGGCAACTAATAAAAAGATTAGGCTGGATGGACACAAATTATTTATAGCAGGTAAAACCCAAATTGCTCAAAGGTGGAAGCAGTCATAACTTAATTACCTCTTGGGAAACATCGACATGGAATAACCCATGATGACTCAATGGTGTCGAACTATGGTATAAAATACTGCTTCTCCAACAAGTGCAAAAACATTGTTCTACTATCTTGTTTACCATTTTATAATCATTTAAATTGAACTTGTGCCAAGCGCATCAAAAATAAAAATAAAACATCAACAAATATCAAAATTCAAATTGCTATAACTTCGTAAAAAAAATTATAGAAAAATATTTCTTCACTCATTTTATAGAGTGAACTCTGCTCTTTCAACCTTCTTTAGCCACTTGTTTTCATAGTGATTACTAAAAAACTAACCACAGTTACAAACTAATCTAGAGCTGATACAATTTGAACTCAATCTTTTATAATTGCTCACCATTTATTACAATTACTTTCGTCAATATTGCGCTCATCAGTACAGCGAAAAATCCTGTCAGAGATACTTTCTAAATCACCACCTCGAAACGGCCGCCATAAAAAGGTGAACAATATTGACCGAGAAGATTAAGCCGGAAGGGCGGAGATTATTCAGAGCAGATAAACGCGCCGGCCAGAAAGGTGGAACCGAAATAATTTAATTACCTTGCAGAAAACGTCGAGATCGAATAACCGGCGGCCGTCAGCGAGTACGCGGCAATCAGGACGATTAATCGTGACTAACGAGTGGCGGATCGAGCGTAGTGAGTAGGGGGGGGAGGGGAGGGGAGGGGAGGGGTTGATGGGTTCCGCGGTCCAGAGGACCCAGGATTCTCCAATTAAAAGCGCGCGTGCTATTTACGCGCGCCGTCCCCGGGGCCGCTGGACCGGCCGGGGATAATTTAAACGAGCCGGGCGCATTGAAATTTCGGGGGCGAATCGCGTATACGCGCGCGTAATTAGAATAGCGGGTCTCGTTTCTTGTCCGGCGGTGGGCGGCAACGGGGCGACACGCAAACGAAACGAAACCTGACGAGATTCCGGGCTCGCGGGGAGAGAGTGGGGGGAGGCCGCGAGATAAATCATCGGCTTCTCCGAAGCGTGTCTCCTTTTTCCCGATGTCCGCGCGCTGGCCGAGTTGCTAATTAAGTTTGCACAACGCCGCCGGTGCCGCTTCTGGCCGCATAACGAGGCGTGTGTAACTTTCTGTTCAACGGGCGGTAATGCGAGTGGAATACTTAATATCCACGGCTCGAGGAGAGGGGGAGGAGGAAGCTTTGGGTCTCTTTCTGGGCACGTGCTTGCTCTGCCGCTGCTCGCCTCCGGCCAGGAAAGGGGTGAATCCGGAAGCACCCGGAGCGCCGCTTTCTTCGGCACCGCGAAACAAACGACCGTGCACGGCGAAAAAAAAACTCGGGGAAATCTCGAGGATTTCTCGCCGTTCAAAGCTGATTCCTCGCGCCCCTGGAGAAAAAGCGCTACAATGGAGCGCCGCGATGGCTGTCTTTCTTGTCGTCGCACTTTTTTGACGCGTAAGTGGATGATTGTTTCAGTAGGTCGGAATCATAGTGGCGTAAATCGCAGCTTCCTTAGTTACAAGAGAGGAGGAGTTTTATTGTTTTTTTTAACACGAGTATTGTTTACTCATCGAGTTTAAAGTCGTGTAGAGGTAAATCTATTTGTAATTCATTTTACTTATCTTTTAAATATTTTACTATGTGCAGATTACATTTTAAGGGATTGAAAATATTTTAAAATGTAATTTACGCTGCAATGATTTTAATCCATTTATTTAATTTTTAAGAGGCAGACGCTTTTAACGATTTTGCGATGTTATGGAGAGATATATCGAAATTTTTGATTTTAGATTGAATAATTTTGAAATCGAGTGAAGTTTATACGATAATTTTATTTGAGATCGATAATTATAAGATAAGATCGATAAGAGAAACAATTATTACTGACAGGAAAAGGAACAATTCAAATTATCGCAACAGAACAGAATTAATGCTAATAATTTACATAATTACGAATCAGCATTGCTCTTGAATTAAACATGGTCTTCCACCATAATATCACTCGCAAATGTAGAATTGAGAAATGCAGATTTCTAGGCAAGATAAACATCGTCTGCATTAATTTAATATGCATTTTCTCGATGGTATTAACAAGTACTGAAATAATACAAGTACGTTCTTGAATTCTTTAAATCTTTTTACTATTTTTCTTTTAAGTAGTATCAGCACAAAATCCGCAGTTTATTCGTAAAATATCAATATAGAGAGGATTATTGGAAAATCCACAAAGTTTGACGAAAGTAGGCAATGTAAATTGTAAATAATCTACTTCTTTCACCGCATGCATAAAATGTGGAGCACCATCGCCGATATTCGACCGTCAGAAAATCGTGATTACGTAAACTCTTTGCCGTACTATTTCCTTCATACTTACAGAAATGAGAACTTTTTCTTTTGTAATAATTTCTTAAAAGGAAAAATATTTATTCCGTTCGCCTACGTTTACTTAAATGGTTAAATACTGACGACAATAGGACAGTATTTTATTCCAGCATAAATGAACGGAGTGACATTTACAATTAACACGATATTAATAGAAATCTCCGTGACGAGCCAGGCTCGTGAAAATACGGCAATGGGTTAAAGGACAAATAAACGTGTTAAACGACACGGCGTCCGACGTTTTCGTGAAAATAAACAGCGATCACGTATACAGGTATCGGCGCTATTACCGTAGTACCGTTCATGAATATTCAGCAGGGCGTAGTCCCGCGGTCATCGATCGTCAGATCTAGGCAGCACGGATTTACTGTTTCCTCCCGGTTTCGTTTACAAATCTCCGGGAAGGGTTGTACCGGCGTCGCATGTCGCCACTTCGTTAGGAATTCTAACGCGTTGTATCCCCCGGACCGGTTACCTAAACCGAGACCGAGACCCAGCCCCGAAAACCCCATTTGTATGCTAAAGAATTCGGCACGCGAAAAAACATAAAGTACCGGGGAGAGAAGCGGGTCGCTGGATGAAGAATCGGGTCACCGAGACGAGGGGGGGGGGGGGGGAGAGAGGACAACTTTTGCCCTTTTCTTTTAATGCCTTCCGCGGCACGAAGTTTCGTTACGTCTATTCTCTCCGGCGTTTTCTATGCGCCGGGCGAATCGATGCAACCTAATTTTATTGACACCGATGTAAGAAGCGAGACGGCTCTGCGGGAAATTCGATACGAGAAAATTTCTCTATCGCGTTTACAGGTTATGTGACACTTCGGGGATGGTAAAAGTGACATGGAAATTTCCGTATTGTTTTATGCGAATTTTGGAAAATTTGATGTAGAGGTTGGAGTTTTGCTGATATTTTAGAGCACGATGATGAATGCTTGTATTGACGATTTCTCGTTTGAATAATTTTTCAAATGGAATAACTATAATTAATAGCGTTATACAATTGATAATACTAAAATAATAATTCAATTAAAATAATAATTTAATTTTGTATTTTTAATGAACTTTGTTTCGATTTGGAAGAAATTAATAACGTTCGTAGTTAGGAGGTTATGTATGAACTCTTCATTACTTTGTAATAGGGTAAGGAGTTAATAAGGTAATAAATTATAACTAAGATATTATTGTTAACATCACTGAAGTGTATTCTGATGATAGAAAAATTGAAGTATTATTACATTTATTTTTTAATCTAGAGGACTTAGGTTGCGTCCTTTACCAATACGACTTTCTTGATTGCCTCTAATTATTGCTTTGTAAAAGAAGTAAAATGGGTACTGCGTGTCGCTATATTAACAGTTAAATTACGGTTTTTAATCACTTGTGAAATATAAAATAGTAAAAATATTGTAGAAATGCAAGAATGCGAATATACTGTTACCAACTAATAAGTGAAAGGGGCGCGGATCAAGGGATGAAATCATTGACCTATTAAGTGACCCACTGAGAGAATGAAGGAATTAACGAATACACGAATAATTGAGTGAACAAACGAACTAACAAATAAATGATAAAAGAAGAGAAACATTTTTCCTGCATCTTCTGCATCTTGCAATTAATGCACAATTTCCACAGTCTCCCAATATCAGACGCACGGAATTCGATTTCATCTAGTAGGACGCCAGCGATTTAATAGCCATCCTCTATGGTGCTTGTAAAATGCGGGGTAGCTTTGGGAAACGCATCGTGGAAGTGACCTAATATCAACGGCCAGTGTTTGACGTAAGCGTGAACGCGGGGTCCCACACCCCCCGAGACGAAATGTAATAATCCCCCGGGTTCCGGAATGTGGGTGCGCAAGCAGAGAGAGAGAGAGAGAGAGAGAGAGAGAGAGAGACGGTGACGCGGAGAATCGCAGAGGGAGGACACACCGAACAAAGTTGTTCAGCAGCCACAGGGCCGAGAGGTCAGCCAATTCCGGCGATGCTCCGGCGTTCCTGTTAACTTTCGTGCTACGTCAGACAGCCAAATGGCCATGCTCTGCAGTGGCCTGTATTTCCAGGACGTCCGTTTTTCCCAGTCGAGACAACTCCCCCACCGGTCCAACCCCCCCGCGATCGAAGCCATCCACGGGTGCCGTCGGATGTCCGATAAAAAGGCTGACACCGCCTAGCGAACGGTGTTGATTAATGATCCACGATCCTATTTTCGAAGCACGGTGACTCGAAATCAATCACTCCTTAAATCTCTCCCTTATTCGACGGGCTTACCGGTCGACGACGCTTCTCTGGGATTCCGAAATGGCTCTGCTTTATTTTCTGGTCGCCGCTGACTCGATGTTATCTTAACTAACACACTTGACAAATTTCGTGGAGTCTAGATAATTTTATCTTGTGATTGAATGACTGTAATCACTTATAACGTTAAATACTTTTCTTTATTTTCTGTGAATTAATGGCTGCGGTAATTAACCCTTTGCTTCTGGTACTATATCAGCTTGAAGATCAAAAAATGTATGGAACCAACGTATTTGATTTTATAGTTTATTGATTTATATTGATTTCATATTATATAAGCAGAGATAATTAAGTGAGTGCGGTCGCTCGTATTACGTTTTTACTTATTAATATTTTTCCTAATTTCCTATCTACTTTATATTCAGTGAATTACTGGTTGCGGTAATTAACTCTTTCATTTGGTACTATCTCAGCTTCAGACTCGAAAAATTCACGGTCCGACATATTTGACCTGATTGGAGAAACTGTATAAGCTAAAATAATTAAATGATTACCTCATTCATGACATATTTTATCAATAAATATTTTTCTTAATTTTCTTCTTTGTTTTCTGTAAATTAATGGTTACGATTATCTGTTCGCATACGATGCTACTTTAACTTTAAATCCACCACATTCATGCTACCTGCATATTTAATCTAAACCAAAATACGAATGAACAAAAATTATTAAAATAACCGTATAACTCACAAAAAACTTCTAACGATGCATCAAGTATAAACAAATTTTAAAATATAGACATTATTAGGAATTACCATGTAGCAATCTCCAGTGCTACCTTAGTCTCGTCATTCGAGAGCAAAGGGTTAAGCGTACAGGAAGTACCATGACGTGTATTTGAACTGAAATGCTTCTAAGAAGTGCGAGGTTTTCTTTTAACATTCTTGACGTTCTCGTGCGGAAGGCTTGCAATTTTTATTTCCATCGCAGCGAGTTGCGCGTTCGGTTAGAAACCCCGTGCGAGAGTGTACCAGAATTTTTCCGGACTCGTTCAAAGTTCAAAGCGTAAGAAATCGTCTTGAAGACCCGTTACGGAGCGAAAAACCGTATTACCGTTCGAGAGTTAATTACATGTTTGTATAGCAGTACTCTAATTCGCACTAGTTTACTAAATGTTGGTGTTAGAGCCAGGAAAAATGTTTGCGGCAGCAAACAAACGCATCTAACAAAGGAGAAAATTTCAGAAAAGAGATAAAAGGTGAGGGACAAGATTTTATAGGATGTTATTGAATAAATATCTAATCAAATGAATATTTATTTATATAGAAAATTATGTTAACAAAATCTTAATATAATATGATTTTAGTAATAACCTTAACCCCTTACCGTACTTTGACGAGTCCGATTCGCGATGGAAATTATTAGTAATAAATTATTAAGTATATATTCTGTTCTTTAAAATTGGAATAAAATTCTAATCCCTTGTTATTAATATTTAAGTATTCGAGAAAATTCAGACACGAAATAAGTGTTAATGTTCTGTCCCTTCTAAGAAATTATATCAATTGAAAAATTCCTAATCGCAGTAACTGCGAAGAAAATGGTACGGCAAGGGGTTAATAAATTCATAAAGGATAAAATAAACCACCCCATAAAATCGAAAGACCGATTTCGAGCGACCGATAAATCGCTGATCTCCGAACCGACGCAAATTCGCGTAAAAAAATCTGGCGACGTTCGCTCTGCGCTCGAAAGATCGAAGTCTCCGCTTCGAAGCGGCGGCGGCGGCGGCGCAGGAATTTTCGCGAAGACGCGGATTTATGGAAGCGCGCGCGTTCGTTGGGGAATACGCGAGGGTGAATTTATAGGCGATAACTCATCGCTTCGACGGTCAATTATGCCGGCGGAAATGAAAAAACCGGCGACACCCGGGCTAGATAAATTTCCCCGTTCGTTAATACCGATTAATAACCGATGGGAAAACTGTTCCCGCGCTAATAGGATGCGCCCCGGCGACAAAGGCTCGCGGAACATATTCGCGCGGCCGGCTCGGGAAACCGACCGACGCCGCCCGTTTTCCAGCCGGATTTTCCCTCTCGAAATCGATTTAACGTGCCACGTATTTCCCAGGCCGGAAGTGCCGGGCTTCGTTGTCGACTCTGTCCGCGAAATAATCCTGAATTCACGGCGAATGGTCTCCTGAAAACTCCGACGGCAGCTTGCAAATATTTTCCAAAGGCTGCTTCTTGTTTCTCTATATTTTATGTACTTATTACTTGTAAATGGCGGATCCCAGTAAAAGGAAAATTGCGAAAATTGAGTAGATACTTTGCTTCTGTTTTAGCAATATTAATGCATAGAGTCAGGTCTCTGTCTTTATTTATACTGTACTATACTATACAATATACTATTATATATTAATTTATTTATTAAAATATGTTCCCCGGGCTTACAGCAGATTACATTATTTATTCGTCTTCTCAAACACGGGGGTGGCTAAGAATTTCTGCTATTATTATTTGATATTAAACTATACATTTGACTACATTATATTATTAAATTTCCTTACTAACCTATTATTATTTATTACTGTTACTGTTACTATTTACTTAGCATGTTATTTAGTATTAGGTTGTAAATAATATTTAGTAATTAGACAGATTGAGCTGATCCTTTTTTATCTGAATCAATAGGGGTTGGTCTATCACAAGAAGCTATTAAATAATAATATAATTTTAAATAATACGTAATTAAATAAAAAACTAAATTCAAATTATTCCTGGAAAAAATACTTATCTTGAATAATTTATGCTAGGCTCCTAAAGAAATATTCTACGATATGGGGTATTTTTCTATAATAGGTTATACCTTGCTGATTAATATAGAAAAATATCTGTCTGTATACAATAATCAAACGAAGAAATAAAAATTACTAAACGCACCTTATTTTTGTCAAAATTACAAACCTTGGAAAATTGTACAATTTTAAAGTCAGTATTTTAAAAAGAAACTAAAAATGGTCCTATCATGATTAAATTTGCACAAGATTGTCATTTCGCTACAAGATTGATTCTGGCTATACTGAGCATTGACATCCAAAATTTGTATAACGACAAACTAACCGCAAATTTATGGAACAGCGAGAGTCCAGGATCGGTGAAAGGTGAAACAGTTCCAGTCGGCAGTCCGCGGACATTTTCGCCGATCCTTTTCCGTGCTCGAGGGGCTCGGCCTGCCTGGAACGACGGAGACGGATGGGCGATAAAACGGCGGCTCATCGGCGAAACGAAACCAAACGCGCCGGTTTACGCGTTTCCGGCGTGCACGACTGCGGTTTCCCTCCCTCCCTGTCAGCCCCTCCCCGCCGTTGTCGCTTCCAGCGAATAATAGACCGCGGAACGCGTGGGCAGAAACGCTCGAAGGAAAAAGGGACGGCCGCGCGTGACGGCGGATCGGCTCGCTTAGAAAGCGGATCTCGCGGCGGACTTTCTCGCGACCTGCGCCGATTAGATTAATAGGGATAGCAACCCCCCAGACGTGTCCCGGGATTAGCCGGAATTTACGAGGCGGCGGGTAAATTTATAAATTCCCGCGGAAAATAAATAAATCCTCGGTCGACACTGTCGCCGATTTTTACGACGCGCGGAATGTTAACGTTTCCTGGATCGTAAACTGTTTCTCACCGGCCTCCCCGCACATTTTTCTCGCGGCTCTATGTTTCCGCGGTGACTTCGGGGTCCCTTGGTTCAATAACAGTCGAAGCGGCACGCTACATCGCATGATCACCGCGAAGAAGTCGCGCGGCGTAAAGTTCACCGTGTCGAGGTCTTCGGCAGATTTTTCCCGCGGTTTCCTCTTTTTCCCCGATTTTTCTATTTTTTTTTTTTTTTCATCGCGGCGTAGAAACGCGGCAGAACCGCCGCGGGCCCCCCCGGTTCCCTCGGTGTCCGGTGGGGGGGTAACGCAATCGACGCGCTGATTTATCCGTTCATTACACGAGGTCGTTAATTCACGTTATTTACACCCCTCGATTAATCCGCCGTGTAATTTAGCCGCCTCGGCTCGTTTAATCCGTACGCGGGCCGGCTCGCGCCTAACCTTTCGCGTCAGTCGGGAAAATCGTATTCGACTCTCGCTATCGGGTTTATTATCGCGCTCACGATTCCCAGGACTGCCGTTCTTTTTTTTTGTTTTTCTGTCGGACGGTTTTATTGCCCGTCGACCGCCTCCATTGTCTCTCGAACGACAACGGTTCCGACGGTGCCTATCCCGTGTCCCGGGATCCGTGCGACTGATTTAAGGGAACCGGAGATTATTAAGATCCGCGCTGAGATAATGCTGCTTCGGCAGAGTAATTGATTTCTACGGAATGCGGATCCCCGTGGAAGAATATTTTGTTTCGTCGCTCGCCATTGGGCCGCGGGTCATTATACGACTTCACGGTTTTATACGTTGCAGAAGTTGGTATTAAAGAACAGTTTTGATGACAAGACTACTCGTTGCGAAAGGACAGTGAATTAATCCTTCTGTGGATCACATTTTTTTCTTTAAATTAATCTTGCGGATCATAGTCGTGTTAATTAGATTAACCCTTTGTACTCGAAGCCAATTTAATTATAAATCTAAAATACTTTCTCTGGCTTACAGCATTCCTATTTTCTATGACAAGGTTCAGTTTATGTATATTTAATCTCGTGATTCGTAGAAAGTTACAATAATTTTTTAAACCTAAACTTTAATAAGATGTATAAAAATGATTTTGAAATGTGGTATAAGAATTTTGGTGGTGCCTAAGAGTCGCCACAAATTTTTATTAGAAGCCTGACATGATATTATAGAGCAAGGATTAATTCTATAATCAATATAATTTATATAATAAATCATTGATGTCAATTTATCGAATAAAAATCGCCTTTAAAACATGACGCATAAATGCGACGATCACGAGCGCATCGCGCGAGCCGAAGGGATTGACGAATCGACCGCAGCGTCACGTCGAGGGGGGCAAACTTTCCATCGGCGAAGGAATGTTTCCCCGTAAAGAGGAGCTTAATTACGCGGTCGCCGGTTAATTGCGCGCGGGGACCGTTCATTGTAGTCTTTGATTACTGCGGTCGCGTCGCAGTCTCTTCCTGAAACGAAAGTACTCGGTGATTCTTTTTTTTATTGCAAAGACACCGTGATGCGTTTATTACGCTCCGTGAATTCTGCGCGCAAACCGGCGCTCCCGTCGTTCCCGTTAATCTGAAAAATCCGCTTCCGTGCCTCGCAACTTGTTTATAAATCCGGGAGAAACGGATAATTTGTAATTACACCGGCCGCGGATTTTTAATGCGTTTACGTCGTCCGCCGGATCATAAAATGCAAGGAACGCGTTCGTTAAGTTGCGTTACGACGAGTTAATAATACTTTTAACGCACTTAGTGTGTTTGCTTTATTTAATTGACGTATACAGGTCAGGGGATGTTTCACTAGCAAGAAATATTTCACTAAACGACGGGAAGATGTGGTATATGTGAATGGTATAAAGAATAAGATAATAATTGCAATCGAAGTCTGATGTGTATAGCCTGTATTACTCAGATATGTTTAAGATAAAAATTATGCTTCTGTGTATTTTATTTAGCAGCTGGAATTTCTTTTGTGATTCATATTGACTGATAAGAAAACAGAATTTGCTATGCATTTTTTATGATATAATTCATACAAACGAAATGTATAAACCAAATTGGTATAATGTGTTAAGTGTGTTAAATTATATTATGTTAAATAGAGCAAAGAAGTAAATCATTAGACAACACTTTTTAAAAGAAGAAAAAAGAAAAAATACATTTTGATGTCTTTGGGAAATATTTCTATACTTGAGAGTGAATAAAATTTTTATTACTATATCTATGCATATAGAACAATACAATGCATCCTGAAAAGCTCATATTGTTCTGCTATTTTATTAACACTAAACCTACCACCGCTGAACAAATGACCGATTTTATATTTATATTGAAGTTGTAGAGCAGCTTCCACTAAAAATCGTTAAATATATCTCCCTACCCAGACGCGTATTATTATAAAAATTATACAATACCTAAATAAATTCAACCTTCTAATCTTTATAAATCGATACTTGTTTTAGACCTCGGTAAATTTTATTATTAATTTGTTCCTTAAAATAACCACAATGGCACTGTTACAGTTCAAACATATGAAAACATTATTTCAAAGAAATCAGATCATGGTTTCGCTATCTCGATGATTCCCTGTCCCCGGCTGTTGGCAGGTTTTGTACAGTTGCTCGCGAAGATCGTCGCGACAGCGGTAGAGGTCAAGATGGCGACTTCCGGTCGCGGAATCGGAAAAACTTGGCAACCGGCCGCAAAACCGAGCGTATCATTATTATGTGATAGTTGGGTTTCGCACCTTGCCCGCGAACCGATAACGGGACCGTGGGATAAACAGCGTAGGGCAAGGGATACATAAGCGCGGACGTTATGGTGTCACGTGTCACGGAAACCATAAGCCCGATCGTGTGTGTGACCCATAAGTGCAGCGCCAACGCGGTTCCGTTATCCCGTATCGCCAGTGTCAAAATTCACAGCGCCGCCGTGGACCTTTCTCGGAAGGAACGACTCTAGTTCGCGGTTAGGCTGGTTACAAGTCGTTGGAGTATCCGGTCATTTTTCGCCACCATTCACCAATCCTGACGGCGGTGCCTCATAATATTCGAAGGAGCGGTTATCTAGTATTAAACAATAAGAAAGGAAGGGGAGATAATTTGTGAGATATCGTGAATAGACTGTAAATTCTGAGTAATTATGGCAAAAATTAGTACTGTGAAATAGAAGATAATGCTAATTCATTAAGATAATGTTAATTCATTAACAGACTGTTAATTCATTAACTGACTATGAGACTTTATGCTTAATAAAATTTTCTGTATTTGCTGCAAAATATAAGAGTAACTTGGAAGATACATTTTTTCTTCGATTTTAGTAGGTTTTAACCCTTTGTACTATAATAACTTGATTCCATGCAAGATCTACTAAATAGGAATATTATTAATTTCTTCTACTTTGAAATAAAAATAAATTTTGCTGTTATTAAAGTCTAGAAATGAAAGTAGATAAAAACAGTAGAAGAAACAAATATTGTTTGTTCCTATTAAAAAAAATATTAAGGACAAATAAGAGCTAGCTAATCAACGCAGCATAAAAGGAATCGTAGTACAAAGGGTTAATACGTCAAAAATAGTATATCGATGCTATTAAATTTTCCTTATTTTTTAAATCTGATTAAAATTTTAAATCTCAGATTGTAAATATTCTGAAACACACAGCTTAATTCAATAAAACTCACATACGTAAACTCTTGTCTAGTTAACTATTTTTGACGAGCATACTCGCCATGAAGAAACGGCAATATTTTATGTTACGACGAGCATACTCGTCAAAATCAACTAACTAGCTACGAAGGATGCTCACTCTCGCATTACTTATTAAACAATATAATTTATGAAAGACTTCCATAGAAAACATACAACGCAGTTGTTTACACGCTTTCCAAAGCGATTGCTACGTGCATCTCGATTGCAGCATCGGATAGCGCGTATGACCACACAGGCTAACGAGAACATAAAATAAATATATAAACACGATGGATCCCGGTCCCTAAATAAAACGTGGGCAATCCTTTTCGATGAACGACGATAGGACAGGATGAAATTGAAGTTGTCGGATAAATCGCCGCTGCAGTTTGGTCGAAGAAGCGGACATTTTCTTCCGTAAACAGGGACCAGGCTGATATATACCAGCGGTGGCGATACGGTCTCGCATCGCAGAAACGGAGCGCGTTAGCCAAGCGTGTGCTCCTCGGCGTAAAGCGGTGCGCCGGCGCGTTTGATACCCGCACGCGGAACCATGGCCAATTTATTGTTTGATGAAGACGTAAAGAATGCGTGTAACGGTGGCCAACTGCGGGACACGGCATGCGAGGATCGCGGGTACCGCGAGAAACACAGCTTTAACGCGTGGACCGGCGCCGTATTAATGGCAAACCAGTGCAGACAGTGCCGGCGTTTTATAGGCCATCCTTGCGACTCCTCACGAGAATTTATGATATACTGCGGAACGCTTGTTCCCGATCTCCGAACCCCGACCGCAGGCGTGCTCGCTCGCTCGCTCGCGCGACGAGCCCGTTCCGCCGCGAACGCACTCGTAAAAGTAAAACCGAGCCGCGAGAGAAAAACGAAAAAGCGAAGGCGACGCATCGTTGTCCCCGTGGGACGGGCGCGCCATCTCTCTCTCCCTTCTTCTTTCTTTGTCTCTCTTTATCTCTCTTATTCTCTCTTCTTCTCTCTTATTCTCTCTTATTCTCTCTTATTCTCTCTCTCGCCCTTCTTCTCGCTGACTTCCTCTCTCTTGCTCTCATTCTCCCGCGAAAAACGTGTCCTGCCAATGAAGCCATTACCGGCCTCGCAAATTAAACGTGTAATTAAATTTATACAGCGGAGGCCGTTCCAAGCGGAACCTCGGATGAAGTTTCATCATCGTTGCGAAACTGGCCATGCGACCGAACAGTTAGCCCGTTCCCGAATGTTTTGCAATAATTCAGCCGCGTCCCGCGTCAAAGCCTCCGCGCGATGGCCAGAGTGTGCTCCATGCAACAATCAACTCGGCGAGATCGGACGCGTTGTTGCAGCGCCGTTTAAAGTCTGCTTCACTTGAATTTCATGTCGGACGGTTTATGAGAGCGCGACAGAGGGGTACGCATGCGGTCGAGAGGTAAAATAACTCGCGTTGATTGGTAAAGGGTTGATCATTTTATGAGTAGCATAATTACCTTGCACACGTAGTCGCACACAGTTTGTATATTTAATTGGGAACTCTGCTGTGACATTGGGGATTGAACTAATTTATTGCTGTGTGAGAAGAGAAATTGCTTTGACTAATATATGGTATTATGTAATAATATGATATAATAAATATATAATTAATAGTAATTTTGCAATAGTTGATATATTAAAATGATGTAATAAATATATAATTAATAGTAATTTTGCAATAGTTGATATAATAATATGATATAATAAATATATAATTAATAGTAATTTTGCAATAGTTGATATAATAATATGATATAATAAATATATAATTAATAGTAATTTTGCAATAGTTTGCATGGATAGTATATTAGGAAAAATTAGCGCGATATATTCAAAGCTTCGCTCTGGTGGAAATAGAGGAGGATTCATGAACTTGTGAATGTGGTAGAAAAGAACTCGCGTTGATTAGTAGAGAGTTAATCATCGCGCGATCATTTTAGAAGATTGAATTCTAAGAGGAGTTTGTGCACTTTATCCGAAGCACCGTCGCGAGTGAAACAAAGGAGGATTCAAGCGGTGAATTACCGTGGTGAATAGACTCGGCTCTATTAGCAGAGGTTTAATCATTGCGCAATCATCTTCAGAGATCAGATGGCAAGACAAAGTGCACCTTCTTCGTAGCTCCGCTCGCAAAGAAATTAGACCGGAATGAATGTTACGGGCGAGAGAATAATTGCAATAGACCGATCCCGATTTCGAGTCGTTTACGCGTCGGGCGAATAATAACGCGTATCTTGTAGATCCGTGAAAATATGCAGCTTCTAAGCATGTAAAAGCACGCGCTTGGTTATTATGTAAATGCGAGTAATCCGGGAAGATATGCGCCCTGTTAAGCTGCAAAAATGTGCACTTTGTTAATCCGTGAACGCGCGGCGCTCTTCGTTAATCTGTAAAGAAAAAAAATGGGCAGCCGGTGGATCCGTAAAAATATGTGCGCGCCGTAAACGCGCGAATGCCCGCAGCCTAATAATCACTATTACCAGAACGCGGATATCTCGCAGCGCATAAAAGGAAAATAATTGCGACGCAGATGTTAGTTGAACATCGACGAGTGGAGCCGTGTAATTTTCATCGCGCATTTTTCGACCGCACCCTATCGAACAATCCCCGCGATGACTATCATAAACCTCGGGGTTTAAAAGGCCCAGGATTTCCCATAGAAAAAGGTAATCACCGGGCATTGTAGTGTCGGCTTGCTGTAGTGGTGGTTACGGTAGTATTGGAAATAAAAATTACCTTTTCAACATTTTCCTTGGCCGATTGGCTAGCAGACTGCGGACTATTTATGAGGATGATTAACCCTTGGACCATTTTTACAATTATCCATGCTTATGAGTAATCATCATCATTATTCATCAATTGCATATATTTACAATTCTTGCGGATTTGTTAGTCCTTTTCCTGAGTGTAATAGCAATTATATTTTACTTTCTATAGTACTTGTTTATTGGCATGTGTACTGATCCCACGCTCTATTATAATTTATTATTTAAAAACATAGTAATAGCTAGACTCATGAATTATAAACACTGTTTCAGTACAAACTGTAATTGTATATAATAGTATAAATTACCCGTTGCTCGAGCAAACGCTTCTCTCGTTTTAAACGAAAGAAAAGCCACGCTGCGAGTCGATGTTACAGGTATCGAGTTACTTTCTCCAACAAATGGAAGAAACAAATGTTTCTCTAGCTTAATATCTCGCAAACTAATACAGAGTAACAAAGCTGGTTACCGTAGAATGGCCAATATTTTATACGTCTGACTTTAGAGTCACCGAACAAGTTAAATTATTAAAAAATAAAAAGAGTAAAAGATCCTCAATTTCATCGTGTCGATAGAGATCGCCCTAACAGCCAAGAGCGAATCTAATTTACGCAGTATAGAGAATAATGTCCGCAGCCGTCTCATTACTAAAGCGGCGCGCGGCGCTCTCGCACCGCGCCAAAAGGCTAATTGCGTCTCTAACTGCGCTCTCCGCAGGTGTTCTTTACTTACACCTAATACACCGGCACTTACCGTCGCGGCGGCTACTTGTTCCCGGCAATTACTTTCTGGCCGGTGCACTCTCGAGCCCATTACACGGGGGGAGGGCTATCCGAGCCCGGTTCAGATCGATGGCGGGCAGAGAGGAACGCTTTTCACTTAGAACCATTTAAATACCGGGGAGAGAGAGCATCGTCTCTATGGAAAGAAGCTCCTCGCCGCGGCAGACCGAATCCTTCGTTCCACGGGCGCACGTGAACGGTTCTTTGAAAAGAAGCCTCCGAACGAGGTCTCGCCTCGCTTCGGTAGGCCTATCACGTATCCACCCGGCAACAGCTTCACTCCCGGTCTCGTCCTCCCATTCATTCCGCTCCAACATGCTCATTCATCCCGGCAGTATCGGGCTTTAATGCACTTTTGACGGGCCATAGAGTCGCGTGCCGGGGTTCGCACCTGGACTTCCTTCACCTGGACGACCGGTAAGAAGAGACCGATGTTGTAGTTTCGGGGACGAGCTGCAATCTTCTTCGTCAATGCGTTCCTTCGCGTCGTCGTAGGCGGCTATTCAATGTACAGTTTGCTTTGCTATTCGATAGCTGCGGTCGACGTTTGCTCAGCTTCGATATACTTCGCCGGCATTGATCCCATTCGATGGGAGATCATCCTTCGAGGTTCGAATCTTAAATCTGTCGCGGCAAGATTTATACTGATTTTAAAGGCAGCGTCGTTTCACCGATCTGTACAAGATAGCAATTAGATTGCTGATTTATATGCGAAATAAAATTTAATTGCATCGATTGTAACATTCCTCGGATAAATAGATATTTATTTTTATTCTTGCATGTTTCAATTCTTCGAATGCTTTTACTAGGGGTTGTACCGTCTCTAGAGGGTAAGGGTGTACTTCTAGAAATAAATTCTTCCATTAATCCTTCCATTAATTCTTCCATTAATTCTTACATTAAATAGCGATTATTATTAAAATCTCAACATTATCCACAAGAATCGCTGAAGTCAATGCTATACCGTCTTCCAAACGGATCGATATTGATCGAAGACGCTTCCAGTGAAACTATTTCGTGGAACGAATTTTTAATGAGAATCGACATGGCAGATCGAGTCGAAGGGTGAGGAATTCGAGGATTCCCCGCACAGAGCGTACTCTTCCGTAAAGCAATTACGCGCGGGAGGTTGACGAAGATTTACTCGGCGTTCTCGGATTTTTGAAAAATCGCCGGCGGAAAACAGAGCCCGCACACTTTCTCGAGCCTTTAATTGGGCATTTAGGTTGGCCGGGATCTCGCAGCCATTGTCGAGGCCGGCACGCCGCGACGGCGTCGGAGAAATCCTCGTCCCCTTCCGACGATCGACGGGACCGCTTTTTATTCATCGCGCGGATTCCCTCCGATCATCGGGGGACCCGTCCCTCGCGGAGACTAGTTTATACGTCGTATAACTGTAACTCTACGGCAATTTAAAGTCCGGTTGAAATTCAATGGAGTCGCTAATAAAATCGCGAACCTGTCCCGTTGCGGCCCGATCCGATGACGTACGACGGCGCCATGAGAACTCGGCGACGAATACGCGGATACCATTCGCGGCGACTGACCTTTGCGATTGTGCCTTGGAATGCACGGAGCAATTTTAGTAACCGATATTTATATTTTATTTATTATACTATTCGAGAAGAGTCGATAGAGAAATGAATTACGCGAAGGTATGTTTGAGATTGCGATGATTGGGCTTGCGAGTTTATGGACGTGTGAAATAAATGGTAAGGTAAGTGAATATAATTATAGTAATTTTATATTGGTGAAGGTATGAAAGAATTAGTCGAGATAAATGAGATATAATTTTTATTTTGTATGAAGGTCCACTGTCTAACGATGATTAATCTGAACAGTAGACTAAAATGTCAATATTTCTGTATTCGTCACTTGAGAATTACTAATATTATAAGGATTTAATAAATTATTTAGTGGTGCCAATTATTTCAATTTTGTACCAAAAAGATGGCTCAAATTTTTCTTAATATAGCACAACGATTGAAAATCCTGAAACCAGAATATATATATTTTTATTTTACTATCTTATCTCTCTGACAATTAATTAAAATACGAATATATTTCATCAAACTCTGCACAAAATTTAATATGTTCAAGTACTTTAAAAATTGTACCGATTACAAACAATCGCTTACTACAACGCTCCTAAGCACGCTCATTTCTATTCTGACGCGGTGGGTCCACATTTCCATTATTAATTACAACCCTGGCAGACAATCGCTCTCCACATCCTCGGACAACAAAAATGCAAGCCCACATAAATCTCGAGAGTCCAAACGCGAGTAATTGCGCGAGTCGCGTGTAATTCAGTCGGATCAGGCCGCGATAAATCACGGGACATTAATGAAGACATTAAGAGGCGGATTGACAGGACATTCGGCTTTACGAGGCTGCGCGGGGAAATAATCAATTGCTGTCTCTGTGTGTGTGTACACTGCGTCGCCGAGAAAATCGGCGTCAATTGTCGCTCTCGAACAATTACTCGGTCCGTCTCGAGAAAGGAAAACCGTGATTGCCGTTAGACCGACCAACCCACGCGAGATTTAATTCTTTCGCGACCCACGCCCAGCGTCGGCCACGGTCGAAATAGACGTGACTTGTAAGCGACCGTCATGGCTGCCGTGCGCACGGTGCTTCTTCTAGCCTGGTCTCTTCGTGAATAGAGAGACGAGGTTCCCGTGGACCCCGGTGGTGCACGCTTGTTTATTGACCGTGTTTCTCGATTATGAGCGGCGGTGTCGCGGACTCGGAACGCGCCGATAAAGAACCAGGATCCCGGGGAACGTGGATAACAGCCGCCCACGAGTGGAGAATCAATAACAGACCCGGCCAAGATAGTAAATAGCGAATTGTTGAGCCACGGGGTCCCATGGAAATTCTGCGCGAGAGGCTAACAGAGCGATCTCTCTGGGAACCGAATGGAATTCTAGGTTTTACTTGCGCACCAGGATTCTTGGTTTCTTATTTATGACACTGGCGAAACCTCCTCTACCAGCGACGAGTGCTTAATGAGTTAAATATTGGGCTCTTTGCACAGCAATTTTGTTTTCTTACCAATCAACTTTAAGAACTTTTGAACCAGTCAATTTCATTCTAAACCGCATTGCCATTTCGAGGCTTGTTTTTATAAAATTTTGAGCAATTTTTTCTTTACTTTTTCCACCAAATATGTAAAGAAAAAATTACTATTTGATTCTCGTTTGTCATCGTTGAGGCAGGTAATTTTTATTTTATATATACTGCACTGAGTTTCGATTTACATCCAATGAGATACACACAATTGTAATTCTGAATCATTGAACTAATTTCAATAAGAATTATTTGCCTGCAGACAAGTGACCAACAGTTGTCGAAGCTACGAAAAATTAAACTAAAAAATGAGTAACAACGATAAAAGAATAGCAATATAGCAAACTACGAGAGTTCATCGAACGATCTTACGTTCGCATGAATGAAGCCAAGGTCGCGCAACGGGCACGGCGGCTCCAAACGGTTACTAATTCGGCGCCGGTAGTACTACTAATTATTCATTGCTCCGTCTGAGACTACAGGAAGCCTGAATAAATAATTAAAATGGTCCGCGACGGTGTGTGGCAGCCGGGGGGTGTGTGGGGGGGGGGGGGGGGGGGGGGCAAGGAAAACGATGCGCACGATGGGGTCAACGAACGGTCGCCGCGTCGCGTTAGATCATCGCGCTAGATCGCCGCGTTTGGGCCTAGCCGGAGAGACAATCGAGCAATCAATGTCAGGGACCAACCCTTTCGCGACGGAACGGCTCGTTTCCGTTCGGTTCGGGCCGCGGCGTCGCATGCCAATCAGTATTATTTGCGTGCCCGATAAAAGAAACAGTTACGCGGCGCATAGTTCGATCTATCGGTCGCACGTAGATCGCGATTCACGACAGACGGCGCGCGTCTGGCTCGTGTTTTCACGCTTTGTTCGAATTCGATCCGATCCACTTCGCGACAGCCTACTTTCACGCTCGGTGTGACTGCCGTACGAAATGAGATGCAGATGAGAAGAAATCCTGGAATTGAGCCGTCAACGGTGTGCACGAGGATCACGCCTTCCGTTCGTCCAGCAATAATAGGCTGGATGATGATAGGGAACGCCGGGCGGTGCTCGGTGCCTCGAGATTTATTCGATCGATCGATAGGTCTTTTTGCTGGGCCGAGGATCTGGCGGAATTGGAATTGTCTGCCGCGGGTGTCGCGGAAGTCACGCTGAATAATGAATGTTAATCTGATGCGAGGAGAATTTGTACCATGCGATTGTGGGACGTGGAATGATAAATTTATGCAATTTGTAATTATGGAAGCGATAAGAATGTAATTGATGATAAGACAATGAGCTCTGTGTTATAGGAGTCATAAGAAGACTGCGAATCTTTGTGCAAAATAAAAATTGTCTGCATCAAGTGAGACTGTAAAAATAGATTTTTGAAATTGCAGTAAATAGTTTAGCAAATAAACTATCAAGTTTCATCTACTCTTTCTTTCATTAAGAGCACATAAAATCTGCAGATCTCTTGTTATTTCTTCCATGATCTAAACATATTGTAACCTCCATTTTATTATTATTATTATTATTTTATAAATTGCTTTCTTACAGATCTATGACGTATATTTCTATGGCAAGTGTTTTACATCGATTCGACGCACGTCAAGATCAACGACAATTTCAGCGAATCTTGTTGTCATTTTCACGAGGGAAAACGATCATGTGGGGCTCGAAAATAGCTAAAGTCTCCGAAACAGCATTTATTTCCAGACAGGTTCGGTCGGCGGCGAGCAGAATCCACTATTTACTCGCGATGATGAACATCTCCTAAAAGTGGAGCAGGACCCTCGAGGGTTCACGCCTGCCGCCAGGACAACTGATCTGTCAAGACCGCACACTGGATACACAAACTCGTTGTAACTGATTCATGAGCGAAGCCAAACAGAAAGCATTTCTGGAAATTAAAGCCCCGGCCGCCTCTGTTTCCTTTGGGGAAGCTCCGGCGCGCGTAGCCGATAGTGAACACACACACACACCGTGTGGGAAACCGAAATTTCGAACCGCACGGAACGACTAATTACTAAATGGCTTTCTGCCCAGTCACTCGCCGCGCGAAGCCTTCCCCCAGCTCCTGGCTAATAAACTCGTAAATTGTAATTTAAAACTGCGGCCATTTTGCCGGGCACTCGGATTAATTCCTGTTCCTGCGTCGATGCTTCAATTTTGATACGGACTTCGCTGACGAGTCGATCGAATTGAGAAAGATCGGTGTGATGGATCGGCGAATAATTAAATTTGCGGGCGCGCTGATGTCAAAACACTGTCGTACTTCGCTTAAAACGCGCTCCATTTTGTGTCACGTCGGAAAATTGAAGAATCTTTCGTTGCGGAAGTAACTGATGCAGTGTATTGTGTAAATATCATCGATCTTTCAATCTTCTGACTAAACAACAGCAGTGCTCGTCCTTTTTAATTAGTTCTCGGGAGTATGACCATGACTTTGTAATAGAAAAATATTTTTAATAAAAAGAGATATCAAGTATTTCACAAAATATATATATTTAAATATGCAAATATTTGTCGAAAGAGGTCTTACAATTTTGGAACAATAAACTCTAAAAAACCTTCTTTAATAAGCCTATTTTATATTTTACAAAGCTCTGGAAGATCAACCATAACTTTGTAATCAACAAGTGTACTTCGATAAACAAAAATTAACCAAGTAGTCTATAAAGTATACTATTTTAAACACGAAAAGATTTGTCGAAAGGAAAGCTACAATTTTATAGAAAAAATCTCTAAACGCCCTCTTGGGTGAGTTACTTTTAATTTTAAAATTTTATGGAGTTCGCCCTTAAAAGAATTCAATCGTAACTTCGTAATGGATTTTCAATAAAGAAATTACAAGGTATAAAGTACAAAAAGATACGTGCTATAAAAAAGTTTTAACGTTGTGGGGAGGGAAGAAATTGCGAAGCGTCCACTTGAAAAGCTAGCCCGGTTTTATGACATTTTAGGGAGCGCGGCGTCTATGCACCGGGTGGTGGAAACGAACGAGACGCGCGGTGACTCATCGAGGATCCTCCGTGAGTTCGCAGGACGCCTGGTCCCCAGGTAATTGGCCGCAAAACCGCGCCGGTATAAGCAAGCAGTGTGGATCGCGGCAGAAGTTGACTCATCCGCGGCTGACACGCACGACCTGACCCTTTCAACGGCCACTCTCTCCGTTTTTGCTTTTTTTTGTTGTGCCCCTCCTCTCCTCACTCTCTCTCTCTCTCTCTCTCTCTCACTCGCTCTCTTTTTCTACACGCTGTCACGCCGACGCACAATGCCGCGGACCGGAAGTGACGCGCGGAAAGGGATCGGACCGCTTGCGGAAGGCTCGCGGAAAAATTGGCCGCGACATAATGCGGGGACCGTGGTCGCGGAACAATGCGACTGTAATTGGTCGTGATCGGTTTGATGGATCTTCCAGGAAAACCGTGGATCGAGGGACTGTCTGGGAGGGGCTGGAGCGATCTATACAGAAAGGGGAAGTTCGGAACTTCCTTGATGGACGGCTGCATCATTTTTCTCAGATAATATACTCATACTCATTCGCTTCATTTTTGCGCACTTTTGATTATTATTTTATATAGATCTATATTTCAGGACAGAGGATTTATGGATTTAATTTTTCACCCTTGTAACAGTTCAAATTCTCTCCTCAAGACACATACATACGCTATAGTAAAATTGAACTAGATTATCCAAGTGGTTTCATTTAAATTTTCTACTAAAACCTATATAAAATCATTCGAAAAATAGTTCTTCATCTAAAAGAATATACTTTAAATAATACTTTGCAATTTGTGTATTGAAAAATATTTATCCACTATAAAATAGTGGGGCTGAATTAACACGTTCAATATTGATGACACTAATTTCTGGTCAATTTTGAAAATACATTTTTATTGCAATATATTGAACAAACTGAATTTGACTAGAATATTTCAGATACAAAATAATTCTAATGCCACCCCCTGTGATAAATATTAAATTTCTACTTTCTCTCTAATTAATTAAATTGCTTTAACTACGTGGACATTTTAGCTAGCGCTGAACGTATTAAGAAACAAATTAGCCAAAGACTAAGTGTCCAGCGAAGTCACGGGGATGAGTCACGCGCGTCACTTTCCGCCACCCGGTGCATCGACGGTGGGCGCAAACAATAACGATAATGACTTAAACAGGCCCATCTGCCGGCGAGGGGTGCGGGCCCGATGGAAGTCGACGTCGGAGACTTCAGACGATAATGGAAATCAATCTAGCCCCGTCGTTGCACCTACGCGCGAACCGTGGACACGCAACGGTGCGCGCTCCGGCCCCGGGGTCAATTGTTTCCGACGCAACGGCGAGAGTTTCGTCCAGCGAGGCCCGTTTCCCCGTGTTCGACAACGCTGCCTATCCGGCGCGACATGTGCTCCGACGACGCCATTTGCTCCGGCTATTAATGGATACAGAGCGGCGATGTGTTAATTGAATGAATGGCCGCGCGGAACGAGGACATTGGGCAGCTCCGATGTCTCTGGCGCTCTGCGGAAGGGAGGCGACATTGACTGCTTGCGCCATTAATTTTACTTCTTCGCGGCTTTGTGAATGGCTTTTCGGTGCGTGTCACTTATGGTCTGTGAGACGATCGAGGGTTACAACTGGAGCGAGCGTGTTAAGAAGCACGAAATATTTCTGAGATGGGAGGTTCGTCCATTTTTCAGCTATCACGATTTTTTAGAACTATTAACCCTTTGCACTCGAAGCCATTTTATCTAAAAATATGAAATAATTCTCCTGGCTCATAGCATTTCTATTCTGTACAATAAAGTGCACCTTTACGCTTACGAAATTAATTCTTGCGATTTATAGCAACAATTTCACTACTCAACAATTTTTTTAAATCTCAACTTTATTATTATAAAAATTATTATCGAACGCAATAGAATAATTTTAGGGGTGCCTCAGAGGCACCATTCGAGTGCAAAGGGTTTAGGGTGGAGGACAATCTTTGGGAATTTGTTTTAGGTTTAGGATTATCAGGTAAGTCGAACTGAGTACTGATTGCTAGCAGTAGTATTAATGTACATGAAATTGGCTCTATATTATCTGGGTGCGTCGTCATTATCGAGACAATTGGACGTCAAGTTACCATCATATATATACAACAATTTATAGTAACATTTGTTGCAAGTCCGGCGGAACATGCTTAATAAACTAATTCTCATCTGTATAATAAAGTTTTTACAGTTTCAAAAAATTTGTTAGTTTATTGAAGGAGTTAAGTATAATTTGCTGTGATTATACAATAATATGCTTATGAGCATATGATCAATGTATCTGTTTTAATTTATAGAATTAAAAAGAATGTATCAAAATGATTGTAACTCCGCGAAAGTAAAGTGAGAAAGAAATTAAATTTAACACCCTTCGCACCCTTATCATTTCATCGAAGTTCCCCATTAGAACATAGTTTCCACGACTGTCGTTTAGCGATCGGAGGCAGGCGAACGACTTCGCCGCCGCTCATCAAGAATTCAATTAAATGGTCGGTCTAATCCCAAGAAAAGAGAGCCGTGAAAAAAGGACGACTTCCCGGGGGCTGACCTTGCCCGTAGAGGAGAGGTAATCAACGTACAGCTCTCATGGAACACATTACTCTTTCACGAGGCAGCTTTCAAGGGTTGGAGAGCACTCGGTTGAGATTTCTAGTGCAACGTTGAAGAAACACACGTTCCGGGGTAGCGCACAAAAGTACGAGTTTTTCACCGGGGGCCGGCCATTTGTTTAGGCATTAGCGTAGCGTCCGTACCTAAAGTGCACCGAAGTTCCAGCTCCGGTTACGTTCATTAGCAGGTACTCGAAAGCCAAGCCGGGGATGCCTTGTACTCCCGGGGCTTTTTCTTCCTTTTCAGTTCGCTCGCGGCCGAACGCGGACCGTTTCCCCGTTGCGCTGCCGGCCTCCGGCTGTTGCGCGTCCTCTCCTCGTTACCAGCGGCCAGAAAGGCATTTGTTGTTCCGCATAATCGACACGCTCGATACCCGCGGCTGAATCCGTCGGGGGACGCGGCGCGGAAACCGTCGCGAGAACCGCGCTCTCGGCCGGGATTCGTTGCGGGGCACTCGCATCCGCTCCAGTCAGCCCGCGTCTGCTCCAATGCTCTCCGCAGCCCGACGGAGGCCCGCTTCAGCTCGGTCTACTTTGCTCTCGCTTCCTGCAATCCGCTCCAGTTCGCTGGAACATGCTCCGAAATACGTCCCGCGACGCGCCGATGCGCGCTTCTTACCGATTTACGAGACCAAAAAAATCTTGTCTCACGGAATTATTTTTCTCTTTAGAACTGCGAGACTTTTTAGTCGACGAATATCTGCGGGCTTTGAAAGCGTGCATTTTGCAGCGTATCCTGTATTTTCTTACTGGAATATTTTTATGCGGTAGAAAGTTATGGTTAATCCTCTGGAAACGAATTTCGCGAGCTTTTGTAAAATCGAACCAGCTCGTTGGATGTTTTGGAATTTATTTCTGAGGAACTGTTGAAGCTGTTTGGAAAATGTTTCCGTGTTTAAAGTAGAGGGTATTGCAGAGTACCTTGGAATTTTTATTGGAAATTATTTATAAAGCTATCGCGGAACCTTTCGAGAAGAACTTCGTAAAGTTCAACGAAATTGGATAGCTTATTCAAGGGTCTTGGAATTTTTCTCTTAAGCAGAATTTCTTTGAGAAATTGTTGCTGTGTTTTAAACTGTCTACTTTACATAATATAATTTTTGTTTCGAAATATATTCTATACTATATGTTGTATATTATACAGTTGTGTCTAGTCTTCGGGAGGTTATACTAAAAGGAATATCTAGTGGTAGCCATAGCTTTTGTTTCACGAAAAAAAGGAAAAGTCGATAACCATTGCATAATACATTAAATTTCCTCATTTTAAAATAAATGAAATAAAACATAGATTTCCCAAAATATTAATTTGACACAAAATAGCGAACACTTTCCTATGTTTAACAGAAAAATCCTTCGCTCTTAGGAGATAAAATAGACGTACGTAACGAAGAGCGATTCTCTCAAAACGCACATGTATTCTAAGTGCACTATTCGGTAGCCGTAAAGATGCCATAATTTTTTAAAGAACCCAAACCACAAAAACGCCGCAGCAAATATCCGATAGCAATTTCTCAGCTGTTAGATCGCTCGCGCCCGTTAGAAAGATCGAATTGGTTTTCATGCATCGGTGGGTGCGACGCCCAATAATTTACGATTTTTACGGGACAAGCCCCCGTTTAGTCTCGTGCAACGGCGTGGCCCCCGAAGCGAGAGAGGGGTTCCCGGTGGTAATCAGAAATCGTAATTTCCTCGCCGGCCTTTCCAAGAAAACCCGTCATCCGCCCTTTCGAGGATTCCCCCGCGTGTGAACGAGCGGGCGGCTTTTGTCCTTTGCGGAAACGCGTCGTCACTGGTAATTACGCGACTGCCAAGTCAGCCGTGACATCGACGGCCGACCCATTTTTAACGGGCCGCGTGGCCGCCGGCCGCGGAGAAGAAATTCTTGGCGCTTTCGTAACGAGTTCCAACGTTAAAGATTTATGTCGCCGTGCCCGGCGGCATGCGGCCGCCGCTAAACAAGAGCGATGCAATAAATGAAAAATGCACGCGGAGCTCCCGAAGAGATAATGCGGCGAATTTCCTTTCACTTTTTCCGACGCCGAAGTATTTATGGTATAGGTTGTGCGATTTTCCGGGAAAAAGCCAGCGCCCTTTTGGTCGGTTTCGATGTAAGGAATATTCAGAACCTATGCAGTGTCTATACCTATTTATATAGTGTGTCACAGAATTATTTTATCGCTGAGAGACTATGAGGTCAGCAACCAAGTATTCTTAAGGCCATTTGAAGTAACTTTTTCCTTAGCGAAAATGAAATCTATGGCTTTGTTAACAAGTTATTAAGGAAAAACACTGACCAATGAGAGACGAGCTCAGCTAAGCCAACCAACCAAAACAACCGAGTCAATGGCAAGAACTCTGCTGCACTCGTTGACTCGACCAACCGATCTCGCTTCTTAGTAGTCAGTGATTTTCATTAATAATTCTTAAACGACGTCAAGGATCACATTTTCAGTTAGGGCAAAAGTCACTTTAAATGATCTCAGCAACCCCTCGTTTGTCCCAAGCAATATAATTTCAGGACACCCTGTACGATTTAAGGGTGCAACCGATGGGGGGCTGTTAGCTTACCATACAATATAGGTACCTTGAAAAGGTGTACCCGCAAACGATGGCGCAGGTAACTTGGTACACGTGTGTACACACGTGTTCGCTAATGACCGCATATTGACGGCGAGCGGGGAAGCAAACCCGGTGGACACGAATAACGAAGTATTGTGCTCCGGTCGAAATCCATTGTCATTCCACGAATGCACTCTGACTCGTTTCGTCACCTCGAACTGCTGCCGGTCACCGCGCTGCGAACGAAACAGACTTTCGTTTTCCGATCTTGTTAGCTTCTCGCGATCTGCCGGAAAGCACGTGGGAAACCGATAAAAACATGGTGCAAAAGATCGTATATTTATGCGAAGCACCTGGGATTGTGAATGACTATTGACAATCCTTACTTCGCGTAAAATATTGACAAAATTATTCATTATCTTCTATATATATTTTTTGACATTTTAAGATACATTTTTTTATAGTTAAAATTAACATAGTAAATAATATTAAAAAAATAGTAAAAACTCTATTTTGCTTCGATCTGTAACAAAATATAAAATGTAAAATTTGTACGTATTTTAAAATAATTCAGACCCGCATATTATCGTTTTATTACTGTTGCTTTTCTCAATTAAGCTTATAATAAGTAGTGCAAAAGAAAGGAGGTAAAATTCAGAACCGCGCCCCTAACAAATGCGACTTTAAATACGTCCGCAGCCATTCTCCTTGACGGCGCAGTGTGCGAACGCTTGCTACTCCCTTCAGCTACGTTCCTCTATCTTTGTTCCCGTTTGAAAAGGGGCGGAAGGGTGTTTCTCGTGCCGCATGATTACTCGGCGTACTCGATTATTCCGGGCAAGTAGCTCGGCGAAGCGGAGCGTGAAGATCTTCGCGAAAACGCGCGGCAGCTGGAATCGGTTGCGACACGTCGCTCTACTCCACCACCGGAGGGGGGCACCTACGATGATCGGCCCTCGAGCGTCGGCGATACCATCGTCAGTAGTCATTGTACGAGCTCGAAATAATAAGTCCGACGACGATTTCACCTGGCCGATCGCGAGGGCCCGATAAAAGCCGGGGGGGACCGAACTTCGCCGCCGCCGCCGCGCGCGCGATGCTTTCACGCATCTCGGAGAGTTATCGACTTTTAAGTGGGCTGAGATTTGCATCTACGTGATCATTATTCTTAGCGGTAGAAACGGCGCGCTGGTTTTGCCGGGGCTGGTTGTTTGAAAGTCAAAGTGCATACGCTTTTATGATCGTTTGTCATGCGCGCGATGGACCCCGCCGTTGCCTACCGTGAATACGCGCGTTCGACGATGCGGGACCGTTGCGACACGCTGGCCTTCTTAGCCTGAGAAAATTTCAGCGACGATTTAACGATCATCGGCGTGGCTGTAGTCGTTCTGATTCGACGTCGTCGTGGTAGGGGAGGCCAGCCGGGTCTGTGGTTCGGAGAATTCGAATTTAGCGCCGACGTGGTGGCGGAACGCTCAAACTGGACGATGATTATCGACGGTAGGGTTTGAATTTTTATTTATTAATTTCGTTGTTTATTCCTTGCCGGGATTAATCCATCGATTATTTAATTTGACTCTTTTGATTTATATGGTAATTTGGCTAGGCAGGTAGCAACATATATAAATATATGTACAAGAAAAAAAAAATGTTAAAATGTTTAGAAATGTACAAATTAGGTAATTTATGTAAAAGATACATAAATCTTGTATTTTTATTTAAACTCTAATAATTTGAATCGAATGAGTTCTCTCTGATAATGCTCTCTCTAGCACCATCTATAGTAGGAGGTCTCAACTGTTACTCCATATGGTATTAGCACAAACGAAGTATACGGGTAATGGGTCCTACTCCTACACACTTTCGTGCTCTCTAAGCTGGTTAATATAATAAAATATTATTAAAGAATGAGGAGGAGAAACAATATATATTTCAAATTAAATGGGAACATAGAAAACAATTCCCTAATGTAATAAAACATAGTTTGATGAAAGATATGTAGATTAATAGATTAATTTACTATCATCTTCATAATGCTGCCAATAGTCTTCTAATATTAATCAATTTAATTGTGTTTTGTTTTAATGTATCTTTAATAAATTATTATATTAGGTGTTAAGCTTCACACCTATACTTTTGCATTTCTTATTACTTCTTTTCTATGTATCATCGCTTTACCATTAGTTAACATAATTTAACATAATTGCCTCTTGAATTTCCCTTTTATTTCTGACAAAATAATATTTTCGAAATAAAAGTACATATTTGAATGTCTTCGTTATTTGGTAGCCAATAAAAAGAATCCTTGAATTAAAGTTATATTGTTATATGAAATATTGTTCTTTTCACCCTTCTTTATTTTTATAGTAAACAGATATTAATTAAAAATAGAGTAATGTCAAAATTGTTGATAAAACAACAACATTTATCGTATATAACAAAATTAGAACTTTTAAACGTACCAAATAGCTCCTGTAATCTGGTGGTGGAGAGTCTGAACTAAATGCTTTGAATACTTCGCGCTGACTTTTACCAGGGATCTTACGGATGTACTGGCACGAATCAATCATTTTTTTTAAATATTCAATATTTCTGGATTTTCAACAATAAAATGACCCTTTTCGGATGATAAAAATTCAGGAAATTCTTTTGGACATTTCTATATCCGCACCATCCATACTTCTGTTTCGAATTTGCTATAGTTTATATTTTTTCTAGACAATGCATTTTCCACTAACAAAATATAAGAATAGACTTTACAGTGTTTAATACAGTAATCAAAGAAGTGTTATTGATTACCATTTGAAAATAATAAAAATACTACATATAATTGCACTCTAGGCATCTCTGCAACCTTTCCTCCGTAGATAACACCTTGCTAGTAGTTTCAGTATTCTGCCACTGCATATTATGGCGCCATGCCTCTCGACACTTCAAACGCAAAATACCAAATAAAATCGAATAAATAACAATATCTTGTAAAATCCAAAAATAACCGACCGAATAAATTTTTCCAGAAAATATTCAGCAATCAGATTTCTTAACATCGAATCAATAATTATTATGGAAAAACGTCAATAGACTTCTATACGCAACAGAGTAAAGGATTCATGGATACGTCATTATGTTTTACGAATGTTTTTTATTATGATTCCGCTACAGCTTGCATATGTATATACAATGTCAATCTATCGGGGATACACGAAAAAACTCCGGGGTTACGCTTAACGAAACGCAAGTACAAAAACTCGTTACACAGTGATCAATCAACATTCAATAAACGACTGCGACTGTAAATGGCGTTTTCTCTATCTCCATAAAAAGACAACGAATCGATATCGATGACAGGTGAAAAGGGGGGAGGGGGGAGGTAGGGAAGGAGGTGAAACTCTCTGGAAAATATTCTATTGTTTCGCGTGTTCCGTGATATCCAGTTTACAAAATACGAACGAACGTGTCGCGCCTAAGTGAACGCCGGCCACTCGTCACACACCTGTATATACCGTACAGCTTACGTTAACATACCGTAGATTCTCGTTTACAATATACGTATAATAACCTAGACTTTTAATTATTGTATAATTCAAAGCTTAACCAGATAGATCTCTTTTCTTTACTCTCATTTACATTAGAAGGTAGTGCCTTACATTAAGTTTTGCAGCGAGCAATATAGGAACTGTGATCGCCTGATGTACCCGATTCGTCCCGGCTTCGATTACTTTCACTCATCGAAGATGTCAACCCTTCACCCCTCCAAAGACAATTTTATAACGACGATTTTCCAATGAGAGTTCTCAGATTTTTCAAAATTTCCGTGGGTGTATAAATTTTAAGATTCAAACGCGTTAGAATTTAGTTAATTAATTATTAATTTAATTTATTATTAAATATGGAGGTACCTTTGTTCGACTGCGAATCGAGGCAAAAACAATTTCGATTGCTAAGTATAACATCCCTTTGTGGTCGTATTAATTTTAAACATAGGAGTCACGTTAATAAGAATTAATTTTTCGTTGAACGAATAATAGTACGCAATATGCAAGATTAAATAGGGAAAGCAAAATTTATCAATTCTTTTTTAAAGGTTTAATATATGTAACACAACAATATATTTTAATTTGATGTAAGAATAAACGAAATTAATAGCTTTGATGTCTGAGAGTAGACATACGACGACAAAGGGTTAATAAAGCATTGATTCAATACTCTGCCAATAAAAAAAGGATTTCTACGAGTATACGATTTCAAAGCTGAGAGAAAAATATGGAAAAATGATATAGAACAGTACATTAATAAATAAAATGTTTCCTCTAAACATTGAACAATCGTTCTCCATTTTCTCGTGAAAGAAAGAAATTGCATTTGAAGAATCTGATATAACAAAACGCGAGTTTTTCATCAACAATTCCATTATTTAGACGAACATGTCTCGTAGTAGTCGACTGTTCGACTAAACTAAAATTGTTAAGGATATATAAATCCGCAGCCTATGAACAATTGAACCAATTTACCCTTTCAATCGACCGATATCCACAAATTTTGCTTTGAGCGCGGTTTTCAGACTAGGAAATGATAGCTGTGAACGGGGAACGTGGTTGAATCTCCGGAACGAGCAGCCCGGACGAATTTCTGGTGCAGTTTGCGTACAAACAGGCCGCAAAAAGGCACCTCGCAACGCGATGCAATGGAACGCACGAGCTCCTGAATCTCGAAGGTCCGTGGCTGGCCGATAATAAAAGGCTTCCGTCGCGCGATCCCGATGAAAGCGCGCGTCGCGGCTTCGTTAGTATGTGAACGGCTCGTTACGCTAACGAGAGAGGGAGAGACCAAGAGAGAAAGAGAGAGAGAGAGTGAGTGAGAGATGGTTTCTAAACACGCCAACGCGTTCCGAGGAGAAAAAAAATTGCTGTCGCCAGTCGGCGGACGTTTCATCTCGCCGCGCGCAGACGATTCGGGATGATTCGTTTCCTGCGGAGGAAATACTTGCTCGCGCTCTGCCATCCCGTGAAATACGCGGCGTCGAAATCGATGGAAACGTCGCGCGCATCCGTATTAAAGCGGAGCTTTTCTACGCGCACCAAAAGCGGACGGATTCCTCGATCCGACACCGCGAATTCACGGATCCTCGGCGAGCTTTAAACGACCCCCTCTGGACGAGCGTCGTCGCGATCGATCGATTACGGAACGCGACGATCGCAGAGTTTCTTGAAAAATTCACGTATCCCCGTCGAGAAATTTGTCATACTTTCAACGATGATGAATAAAGAAATTTTCAACTTTCTGCTCGGGTTAAAGGAACTGGAGGCGAATAGAAGCATTAGTGACACCTTCGACGTTGGAAGAATTTCAAGAATAACTTTATCAAAATTTTTCGTTATTTTTGTAGTGTTACATGCTTCAATTGAGAAATTTATTTATCAATTTCCTGCGACAGAGTTTTCGTTATTTAAATAAAGTTAAAGTGTTTAGTGTCAAGTCTACCGATCTCTAAAATAACTAACCCTTGTCACTTTATTTCGACGGCGAGACTTTATTTAAACTTTTCACCAGGGTTTGAATGAATCCGTAAAAATCTTCAATTTATTCCCAAATACCAATTAATTTTTTATATATATACCTTTCGCGTCTCCAAAGAGAGTTATAAATGCACTGAAACTTTTATTCCACATATTTATGCTCGACGAGAATTTTTACTTTGAAATGGGAACAGTTCTAAATGAACAGTAGCAGATCTTCTGCATTGAAAAAGTACTCGGTTGCGAATTTCATTCACATATTAATTGAAACCCGACTAGGAAAGATTAGGGAATGAATTATATTTAATGTAATGCCTTTAACAAGAAATCCTATATCCCCGTTCCGATTCGGTATTATTCCCGGCATTATCCTGATAAAGCGTTCTTGTATTTAGAGCGGGATAATCGTCTTTTTCATTAAAAAATGTAATTAGAAAGCTGAGTTGGTGGAATAAGATGTCCTCCATGCAGAAAGTTGGATTCGAAATTGAAGTGGCTCCGAAAAGCGACTCTTTAAACTGTTGTAATTTCGCGAGAAATAATAGCAAAACAATACATCTCGGCTGGTTTTAATGCTTGAAATTTCTAGTTTCTTATATTATTATTCATTTTCTTTATAGATAGTTTGTTGTGAATATATCAAATGAATAACTGAAGACATTATTTTTCGAAAAAAGCTAGAAATTGAATTATCTCTGAAAACGTTAGAAATTGATTTATCGAATTGGGACTACCATAAATTTGGAGATTGAAGCTTCCTATTTGCAACGACACCTCAAAATTTGTTATACCATTTCCTTGAGTGGTTTTATTAAGCTCAGAGTGACAAATGTATTATCCCCTTTTCAGTAATATAAAACATACCCTGAAAATTCCACACGCCCGATCATGGTCCTCGTTTCCATTCCATAAAACAGTAAAAAAAAATCGTACATCAAAATTTAAGACACCATTTTAAAGAGGAAGCTTCGATCTTCAAATCTACGGCGAAATCAGTCCGCAAAAAAATTGTTTACCGTTTCTACAGACATTTGAATTCACATAATTTTCTACCGAACCAGACCGTCAGTTTCGTATCTGCAACATGCAACAACATGCAACAATAAATTTTCCAGCATGAAACGAACGACGCACATCAAAAATATAAGCAACGAGGTTCGAAACGAGACCAGCTTGACGACCGTGGAACATTTTTCCACCGAAAATTACAACAGTTTAAGTATTAACGACGCTCCGGAACACCGATAAACCGCTCGAGCACGCCCGACGGAATTTCCGCGGAGCACAATCATCCTAATAGCGGAGCCGATACGTTCCGCGTGTTTGCCGTAACGACGGCGATAACGAAATAACGGCAGTAAAGAACACAGGGTATAATTTACGTCGCGTCGCGTCGTACGGCGTCGATCCCCGGCTCGGTTTTACGATCGTTCACCTATCCTCGACGGTCGCCGCGCTGTTAATCTCACGATCAGGTGGACACACATATCGAACGCGATTAACATTCACGTTACACGAGGAATCTCTGGCTAGAGTTATCCCTCTCTCTCTCTCTCTTTCTCTCTCTCCTCTCTTTCTCTCTCCTCTCTTCTCCTGTCGTGCACGCGCGCCAATCCTGCCGGACACTCGCTTTTATTTTCCTCTCCCTCTGAAACGCGGCGCGGCGGTCGCCTCTCGGTTTCACGCTGTCGAACCGATCAGAGGCAATTTCCTGTCCGATTCATTATTCGCGGACACGGCTGGGGCCTCGCTAAATAATAAACGCCGATGGACCGCCATTGGTCACGTTCGTCGCCGCTGATCGCGGGTATTGAATCGACCGGGGGGGAAGTCTTGGTCGCCTCCCAGACAAACTTCGCCGCGTTCAATTGACGCATTACTCGTTGATTAAGTTCGTAGCTACCAACGATTACTACGTCGGCGAAGTCGATATTTAACTGATTTCTTTGCTTTTAACCCTTTCGGTGTTTAATCATCGATATTTAATCCACGGTGTTTGTGATAAATTCATTTAGAGTGATCTTTGTTTGAAGTATGAATTTAATGAAACGTCGAATGATACAAATTATGGATTGGTAGTTCTATTTACCGTGATCTTTATATGATTTATAGCATGAATATAATAGAAGCGTAAATAATTCGAATAGCATATAATACGAATTCAGGTCATCAAAATGGGGGAAAAAGTAGTCGTTCCATCTACCATGATTATTATTATATTGTTTATAATATGAATATAATCAGGGTACTGTAATTCATGTAATATAATCTCGCAAAAATAATATAAAGATTCTACCATACTCATTTTAATCAGCACCGAAAGGGTTAAATTAATTCTGGACCTCCCGTCCTTAATAAATTCTCTAATGTAAATTCATTCGTAGTACAGATGTACTTTACGATAGAATTTCCAAGATCTTCAATGTCAAATAAGAAACGACAAGACTCCGTGGCCGTTCCAATAAAACGATCGAATATTGACGTCCGATCCGATCGCTAGCTTGCGGCTGCTTATGCATTTGTGACAGATAAATGCGAACGCTATTCGATCAAATTACGATTCAACTATGACTCTCGCAGTCGCATCAAACCGCGTCCATCATTCATTCATCCCCAAAAAACGTAAGCTGCGATCGTAAATCGTTACTTTGTAATTCAAAAGTATCCTTTCGTAGATCGTAAGATGAATTTCCAGCTGTGAGAAAAAGAAGTCCTCGTTACCTGAAGACACGACGAAGCTTCGCTATTCGTAGTCCTCTTCGAACTAGCGTCCGCGTCCTCGGATTCGGATCCTCGACGGTAAAACCGTGCTGGATTCTCTCGTCGTTATTATTCTTTCTCTCATTCGAATCGAACCGGGCGACACCGTGAACTTCCGGATCACCGGCGGCGCTCTAATTATATAAATATAGTTACACGGGTAATTTTGTACTTTGACCGTAGCTTCGATTGCAGCTCGGTGGATCCCTGATTGGTTTCCTGCGGTTTCGATCGGCGGCTCGACGTACGGCGCGCCGCGGCGGACTTTCCAATCGGTTACGGACGATGAGACCGGGGCTTCGCGTTTTCCGCGGATCGGCACCGCGGGGGGGGGCCGATCGAGCGACGAGATTGCAAACGGGGACGTGATGACAACGAAATATAATCTTGTCGGGCGATCGCCGTGGAAAAACAATGACAATACTTACGGCTCGAGCGAACAGAGGGAACTGAAAAACAAATCTGGGCGTAAAAACTAAACGCATCACACACGGTCTCTTTCTTTCTAAACATATTTATTGTAATCGTATTGGCAAGTTGGATGGCTTACATGCTAAGAATGGCAAAAAAAAAAAAAACGAAACGTTAAGAACATAAGTAGTAACGTAGTACGTGCGAGGGGAGGGAAATGGAGATCGGACAGACTTGAGAGGGACCCGCGAGGAAAAACGCCGATTGAGATCGAAGGGGCGGGGGTAGGGTCGACGGGGGGGGGGGAAGGACGGGATCCGATAGTAGATAAATAGACTATATGATATTTACAAAATAAAAAGTGAGGATCGAGAGACGGGACTCGTGAGAATAGACGGGATAGATAAGAGGGATACTGTTCTAAAACATACTGGCTCGTCCAGAAGACACGAAGTGTGTCTGTCTCGTTGGCGAGGAGGCACGAATCGGAGAAGAAGATTGAAAGAAAAAAAAAAAAGTCCAGCAAATTCTATCGTAAAATGTCTTCTTCGATCTCGGGGTACAATTTTTTTATACAAATCTCGCGCGATTAATAAAAAAAAGAAAAAGAAGAAAAATATAGAACTGAATACAGGAGAGAATGAAACAGCGATAAACAGAACACGTTTCGTCTCGATTCCCTGCCAGGAGACAGACGTACATCCTCTCTTTCGACGTTCGGTCTAGCGAAGCTAAATTCTTAATGAAATGATAATATAATAACGTTAACCTTAACTGACGGTATTAAAAAAAGAGAGAGAGAAACAGAGAGAGAGAGAGAGGAGAGAGGAGAAGAAAAACATAACGTAACAATATTCGAAGCACCTTAACGTTAAATTTCTAACCGTAAAAATCAAAGAACGAGGTGCGCCAGTGTCTGAATGACGGGGCCGACGATTTCTCTGTCGCTTTAAAAAAATCTTTGAGATCGCAATTCCGTGTGTCAGTGTACCTGGACCTGTGTGCACGTACATGTATATGTGTGTGTGTCCGAGTTCGTGATAAAGAGAATTTTTTCCCCCGTTTTTCCGCTTCGTTTGCGTCGGTCCGCGCCGGTTTCCCGTTTCCGGTTTCGATTGCTCGTCCGCCGGGATCGACGAAACGCGAATCTCCTCGCCGATTTCATCCGCGGAACGATCCACGGGAATAATGGCGCCGGTAACGATACACGCCGCGCAGATCGATCGCGAACAGCGTGGCTCGTCGTCGGCTGTTTAAACTGCGCGCGAATGGATCGAGCGATCGTCGCCGAGAGGAAACCTTCTCTTCGGTCGTTCTGCGATCGATCGCCCATCGATTCGGTGTCGATGATCATCTTCGAGCTCGCTGCTTCGAGTCTTCCGCGCTGCTCGATGTTCCACGCCCGGCAATTTTCAAACGCTCTCGAGTCGCATAAAGCCGCGCCGTACGTCGAGATTGCACGCTCGTTTATAGTTTTCGCTGCGCGACTGTGTTCCTCTGATCCGACGTGAGTTTACAAAATAAGTTAGGTTTTACGGTTTCTATCACTAGAAAGACTCTATATATATAATGTAATATTATATATATGTATATAAATATATATAAATATATAAATATATATATATACATATATATATATATATGTTTATATATTTATATTTGTATATATACGTGCCTAAGGTTACGACGCGTCCCTGATTATGTTCTCTGTAAAATATCACGTAGATAGGTATATTTTATATTTTTTCTCTGTTTTCTCACTTTCTAATAATATATATGTATGCATACATATATTTTTTAATATTTATATATTTATATATATATTTGCGTATATCATAGGAGGCCATTCGAACTCGATATTTCTTTCGCGCGCACAGACACCCACGTTAAAACCATCATCCACACGATCCAACCACGCACACAAATCGTCGTCTATCTTTTAGTCGCGCACACTCTTTCTTTCTTTCTTTCTTTCTTTCTTTCCTTCTCTTCCTCCCGCTCTCGATGCAGCAGTAAAATCACTAACCGGTATATATCGACGAGTCAACGCGTAAAAACGACTGTAAGTACAACGTATTGCATTGTGATTTTGGAATTCAGCACTGTCGCGCTCGCGGAACGGACGAACCCTGACACGCTCTTGGCAGTGAATCGGTTTTTACCACTTTTGTCGGACCAACAGAAATGCAACAACACGTACACACGTCTCTACATAAATAATCCGGCTGTCGCGCGCGGTCTAGCGTTTAAGTGAGGTAGCTCCATTGTATTTTGCCCGGCAGGTCGGACCCCACTCCCCTCCCCCTCTTCGGACCTGCCATGCTCGAGTGGCTGGTGGAAGGGCGGCCGGTCTTCGCGGAATGCCAATTATTATAATTCCATCGCGAACTACGCCAACCTTGAACCCGCCGCATTAAAATTACCGGCTTTATCGTTCACGTTGACGTTACGATACACGCTCGATATTCTTGCAATAGAAATCGCTATTTTACAATTTTTTTCGTGGAATTTTAGCAACCTAAATAGCGATAATTTTTCAATGATGCTCGAACAATTTTTGATTATCTAACTTTTAAAAAACAGATATATCTGGCAGTATATACAATTGAAATCCTTATTGATACAATTTTTGATTTAAATTAGTACAACCACAAATTCCAAATTATTCGAAATCTTTCAAATAATTTTTTAAAATCCAAATAAATTCAATATTGTTTTTAATACGAAACTGGCCGGTAGGTTCAGCGGCAGGTGTTCGCCGGTGATAATTCTCTCCGCTCGCGGTGCATCGGTCGGTACCGAGGCTCGTAGTTTTGTGAAAAATTGATGCGCCGGCTAATTATTTTGCCGATCAATTATGCCGCTCCGCCGTGCACCTATTTCGAGCGGGTGTATTGAATCTTTTAAGCGCCGGCCGAAGACAGAGGGGCGTGTAAAGGGCCCGCCACACCGCCGGACGCAATCGATTGTTTCCCATCGCTCTCTCGGTCATCCTTCTTCCCTTTCATCTTCCGTAGATATTTATTTTGTTATTGTGTTCCGCGCCAGCTCGTCCGTTCCGCGCAAGGAGGCAGACTCTTAAACCTATGATCCGTGGAAGCTATATTACCTCGCGCTCTGACTATGTGTAAATATTGTGTATACATAATTATGTATATATATATATAATATATATCCGCTACAGAGACGTGGTTTTTTGGGCCGACGCGCGGCCGAACATCGTAAAATAACATATGCTTTAGGTAATATGAGCGTGAGTATAGCGCGAGAAGAAGACTGATATCTAATAACATGGAGGTAGCTGTGGTGATTTCTTTTTCACAATCATTTCTCTTCTTTTTTTTTCCTTTTATTCCCCGTTTCGTATCTTCGGCTGCGACGGATCCGACGAAACTCGTTACAGGCGACCGAACAATCAATACCATGGAAATATTATTTACTAAATTCGCGTTTACCACCGATCATTCTAAACCAAAAAGAATGGATCTTTCTGTATAAGAAAAATTCGAATAGCCATGACAAGTAGTTACCAAGTAGTAGCGTTACTCGCGAGAAAATATTTACTCTAAGTACTGTTGCAATTATAATAACGAAGCGTCATGCCTCATCGATACAGAATGATTACATTTACGTATTCAAAATGTTTAAAGACACCAGGTCTAATTTTGTTCAAATTAAACTTGATGAAGAGTTTCACCGATTTCGCTGAATTGTTCCGACGCAGTTTCTCAGGTGAAACGATCATGGTAATTGACACGTAATCTGTAGCAAGTTTCAGGGGAGCCGTTCGCGGCGACGGTGTGCACACGCCTTTGCCACAATGCAGTGTAAAATCTCGTAACAAACAAGAAACAAACAAACAAACGAAACAAAACAGAATCAGACGTCGATGCGTCCGGTATATAACGCAAGAATCACACCTGTCGTAGTAAATAGTAGCGGTAGTAGTTTCTATAAGTATAGTATCACGGCCTGGCTGCTTCAGTTTTCCTGAGTTTGTTATTACATTTACATAATGCGTTATTAAATCGTGCGCCGGTCACCGGGCGATCCGAGATTACATTCCAGCTCGCTGCGATCGCGTTTCGAGCTCCGTTTAAACGAAATTCTCTTACCGGCTCGATTAACGTAACTTCCGGGCGAGTTTCGACCGGCGGAACAACTGTGAATTCTGTTGAGCGAACGCAGCGATTCCAGCCAATACGGTTCGAATAAAAATCGCCTTGATAACTCCACCGATCGACTCGATCGAACCATGCGAACATCGTTGAAACAATCGCGCTTCATAATTTATGTTTCCTACGGAATATCCTATCGATCTATTTTAATTTACAAATTAATATCGAAAGTGCGGGGAACAACAGCTGCACTAGAACATGGAAACAGTGAATCTGCTGCACAGTTGTAATAAATAAAATCACCGAAGTATGAAAATTTACAGTTCCGGCGCAACGTGACTTTATTTACAACTCTCTGTATGAAGTACCAAGAGCACGGTCACCCACGGAAATGATGTATGGCGTGTAACAAGTGCATTAAAACATGCGGAACGTGAAGTACGACAACATATACATCTCTGACAAACTGTCTGGAATATAATGAAAATTTATTTACAAATTTCTATGAAGTACCAAGAGTCAGAAGAAGTTTAAAAGCGGCCACACAATGGAAATAAGGCAAACGGCATTGAAATAACAAAAAAAAATTGGATCAGCCTTGCATCTGTATAAAAATAAAAACTGACCAAAGCGTGCAACAATATACAGCTGATATAAAAATGAGTTTAAAAATCGTCTAAAAATTTCCATAAAGTAAGCTGGAAGTTCAACGTTATTAATACTAATTGAAATAAGACAAACCACAACGGCATTAAAGCGTATAGGAGATTGAATCGACTTGGCATCTGTATAAAAATAAAAACGAAGTAACCAAGGTAACGACTCGCAACTGTACTAAAACGTAGCAACGGAAATTAAAATATGGCTCAAGATATTTAGGAGATAGAAGACGCGATCAGTTTCAATTCTCGTGTTCGGATTCGGCGATGCCGTTCCGTGGAGTTTATCGAGACCGGAAAAATTCGCTTAAAATGAGCTCCGCTTTAAACAAGACGACGACGACGACAGTATTTCAGTATCCTGCTCGGTTCAAAGATAACGCACAGCAAAAACGCTCGACTCGGTGTCGCGTCTACAGGGAGTTTCATCGTGAGAGATCCTTCGAGGGCAGGGCAGTCTTTTTCGCGGGTTACGACGGCATTCGGCTTAGTCGTTTTCCTCGCGGGAATCGCCGACTCCTTTTTTTATTTCCGGCGAGGATAGTGAAGTCAGGACTATTCAACCCTCGGCCGGGGTGCTGATTTGCATTCTCCCCAAGGACACGGGGCGAAGAGAGAAAAAGTGAAAGAGAGAGGAGAGAGAGATAGATAGAGAGAGAGAGAGAGAAGAAGACCAGGGAGATAGAACGTCTCGACGCCGGGGCCGGATCCTCGCAGACAATTCGTAAAAGGCTTACCGCGTTTACGGCGTCGTTAATCCGCTTTTATAATCACCGTAAACCGACGGAGCCGGGCGTGCTCGCCACGGTTCGGCCTTTACGAGCCCGAGGGGCACGCCCGTTTATTATTGTCGGCACTGCGTTCCTCGCCGGCCGCGCTCTGCTGTGCGTTATCCGCTCGATCGTCTCCACCCCCTCCACCGCTCGCGTCGTCGCTCGATCTTACAATTCTCCGCAATTTTTGGAATATTTCGATCCGCGCTCTTTCGAATTGCTTCCCGGAAATGGTCGATTGTTCGCGAGAGCACTTCGCCGTTCCCGTTCGGACGGAAGAAACAGCATTCGTTATAATTAGACTGAGAATCTTAATGAAGCATTGAAACGGCTCGCGGGCGCTCGCAAGAACCGAAGCTCTTTCTTCGGCGTCGCGGTCTACTTTTAACCCTCCGGCAAGATGTGACGTTCTCTATGCCGCTGAAATTGAATGCAGCTAATTTTACAGCACTTTTTTTGGCTATTATTTGAACAAGAACGGAAGCGTCGAAATTGTACTTAATGATGGTATAAAAACATTTTTGGTGGAGCCTTGAAGTGCAAAGGGTTTTAAATTATAATGAATTTTTAAGTAATTTCTGAAAGAAATATATGAAATATTAATAGATGTTTAAAATAAAGATCATAGAATTAAGTGAAATTTTGTATCCGTTTCTGCGTGACAATTTCCAGTGGCACTTTATAGCACGAAGGGTTAACATGAAGACTATAGAACAAAATGAATTTCAGTATTCCATTGATGCAAACAAAATAAAATTTTGCTATTTTAATCAGTGACGAATTGAAATGTAAAAATTCGAGTATTGTTCTATGGGAGGATCAATGTCTACGAACACAAAAGAATTTCTATAAACGAAACACGATTAAACGAATTAAACTGTCGACCTAATATCAGTAAAATCTATTTCAAAAAATGACTAAGAATGCAAATAAAAAGTGATCAGCATGCACTTTAAAAAAGCTGAATCGATCGCGAACGTAGAAAATGGAAAAACTCGAAAAATTCCAGAGCGTCGAGAAACGATGGATCGCAGCTCGACCACCGCGGTCTCGGTTCGCCGGTCGCGCGCAGCACGATTGTCTCTCTAACAACTATTGCAATACTGTAGTTGGTGGTATTTATTCCAAGTGACTATTGCGAACTATGTTCAACGGACTATTACTTTAAACCTGGGGGATAGACCCTGGCGGGGGTTGGCGGGGTCGCTCCGTGGGGCGTCGTGTAAAAATACTTTACATGTATATATATATATATATATATATGTACAATCGGTATATACATATATATGCTTTCTGTCTGTATACATATTATATATATAATAGCTATTTATAAATACTGTCGTAGAAAACTATGATCTGCGGTTCGGGGAGCTCGAGGGGTCAGGGACGAATATCTGTGGTTCACCAGGTCGACGCCGCCATCCCCCGAAAAAAAAACTATATGCTCTCTTAACCTGTGTAAGTGTGTGTCTCCAGCTTCGACGAGGTCTGTATATAACCAGTGTCACCTGTGTATAGAACCATTTGTCCAGTGTGAGTGTGGGGTGTGTAGTTGGTCGCATCGCGCGACAATTCGACTCTTGTCGCTCCTATTTATAGTTTAAAAAAAGAACACGAAACAAAAACCATAAAAGAAGACGTTGCTGATGATGTTAATGATGATGATGATAATGACGATGCTGATGATGAAGAAGAAGTAGAAGAAGAAGGAGATGAAGAAGAAGAAGAAGAAGAAAGTCTATCGACGAGATCACTGTTGCTCGTCAACGTGACCGCTGAGATTGGATCGTTGACGATCGTCATGGGACTTTTCAATCTGGGCCGGACAATTCCTGTACGCTATGCTTTCCATACGAGTGAAAGAAACGAGAGAAAACCGAACGAAAATCTCGGGACTAAAAATAGTCGCACGACAATGGCACAAGAACAAACGGTTCGATTTCTGGGTCGGGACACGTCGGGGAAAACCGTGTTCACCGATATCCGATTTATCTAAGCTTCCCTCCTGCGGACGTGGTTCCCTCTTCGCTTTCCCTTTTCAGATTCTCCTCCTCGGCGAACAACACCGCGGGATCAATTTGTACTCTGTGTATATGATTTTGTTCACTCCGAATTACCCCAACACGTTCGCCACCCTAATTCAACTCTCCGATTCATTTTACGCGAGTTGCTATGTTATACATGGTGTCCAGATAATGTCTAACTTTCTAATATTTTTGTAACTTTGATATAACCGATACTTTGTTGCCGAAATATTATTCGTATACGTTCTATCAATTTAATGCGATTTTTAAAACTCGCGGAATATCGAAGAGATTAACAAATAATTCTGTAAGGAAAAACGCCGCATGTCAAATGTTTCCACAAGTTCTGATCAATTAATTCTTCTTGTTGAAATTGAATTTTCCGGGCTTTTTTCTAATATCTAAATCATATGCTCTGTATTAAATTTGATAAAATTGCGATATGCGATGTTTCTCCTTATAATCACAGAATTATTCAGATAACGAGAGTAACGGACTCTACTGCACTTTTGGACATAGCGTATCCGGTAGTGTACTGTCAAAGGTGATCGAATAATTAATAGGATGATTGTGAAACGGTAGCGAACGTGTCGATCTTCAGTGTTTGCCGGACGTAACCGCGCCTGATAAACGTATAGAGAGCTTCAAGGCAAGAAGTGGTTCCTTTGTACCGATTAGACCTGGACTCGCGTCTCGATCGATCATCCCCCCGCGATCCGAGCCGTGGATCCGCCGCGCGCCCTGGATCGCCAAGCGTTTAAAAATTCCCGCGCGAACGATCCCGCCGCGCGCGTCTCGTATACAAGTGTTCCGATCGTATACAGTGGCTTTCGTATATGTACAATATAAAGTTTAAAAAACCCGGAACCCACCCCCGCCGGGTTCCTGACAAATGTGCACCACACGCCTGGTTCTCTCAGCTATTTATTGTCACGCGAAGAACTGCCGATAAAATCTAACGTCGTCCAATACAAGGTATCGTCTTCCGAAAAAAAGCGCCGCTTAAGGGGGGGGGGGGGGGGGGGGGTGGGGTCCGTGAGTTGTCTCGCCTCGTCGCCAATGATCCTCGCGTCCGCGCGATCCACGCTCGGCCAATATTTTTTTTTTTCGTTTTGATTTCTCGGACTCTAATCCCTCCCGTCTCGCGATCTACGATTTTCTCCGTATTTTGCTTTTTTTTTTGTTTTGGACGTATCTCGTCGCGTGCACGCGATATGAGTTCGACAAAGTCGCCGAGACTCTGTTCGTTCGATAAAATGCTCTTACAGTCTAATTTACGGGGGTGCTAGTATACTCCGAGTATTGTGAAGAGTCCTACTTATCTAGTTAATAAGTGGACCGCGGATCCGGGCGCGGGTTTACAGCGTTAAGTTTTACAGTATTAGTTTTACATAGTATAGTAGCGTCCCTCGGTTTCGGGGGACCTTTCGATTCGCGCAGAGATCCGCGGCCTATCAGTAAAGTCTAAAACCTGAAACTCGTAGCTTTTTCCTTTTAAGTCGTCAACCGCAAACAGTCCCTCTTTCTCATACCATTCGCTCGCTGTCGCACGTCACACCCTTCACGCACGCAAAAACGAAAAATTTCTCGAAAAAAGAACAAAAAGTGAAGAAGGACAGAACAGAAAAGGAAAGGAAAGAACGAAACAGACGAGTCCCTTCGATGAACCGCGTCGCGCCACTACGGTATTGCTAAGAACCTGTTCCTTTCCTCGTCACTAGGCGTAACTAACGTGTCTATAATAATATAGATTTATAATATGTATTCTCCGTACGTGTGTGTATACATATAATATATATATATATATATATATTCATTTATGTATATATATATATATATATATATCGATTTGTATACGTGTATAGGCTACGAAGGTATTCCGCGGAAATCAAAGTAGCTCGTGTATGTATCATTAGTAGGAACCGTGTTTCGAAGACACACCCATCGGGTTAGGATCGAGAGGATCGCGCCCGGGATCTACGGGCTCGATCGTCGAACGAGAGCGCGTGACGGGAGACACCGCCCTCGATTTTCTACTTGAAGAAGGGAAAAAGGAAATTCCAAAGAGAAGAAGAGTTATAAATAATTCGGAGATCCTACGATTCGATGATTCCCGAAGAGATCGGAACGGATCCGCTCCTAGCGATCGACCATTCGAATTCGTGTCTCCTTGTTTAGAGTCGTCCGAATGTCAAAATACACGAGCAACTAATCGTCTAATTGTGTAATTCCGTGGTCGGAGAGTCTCGGGGGCTGATAAACTTAAGTACTAGAACGTCATGGCAAGCCCTGGGACAGTTCGAGCCCGATCAATCGAGAGCTTCGAGCCGAAGAACGAAAAGGGAGGAGCGTGAGATGACGAGAGGAACGATCTCGGATCGTCAGCCATCGCTTGGGATCGACGATCACTCCAAGAGTCGATCACGATCCGATTCGTTCGATCTCTGGGCCGGTCGAGCACCGTTTCGTACGACAACTAAGATCCGCTTCGAGAAATTCGTTGCCACTGTCGTTAGCCGTTCCCTTCACGTGGACGATAGTTAACAAAATATTTGTTTAACATTATGTTAAGCAACCAACGCATGCATCTGAACGTATTAATTAAAATAGACATTATAACGGGAATCATTTCCGAGAAATAATAAAATTCTATTCGATTCATCGATTGAATTCAATAAAATATATAATTTTCAACGGAACTTACGATTGTTAAAAAACTGCAAATTTTCATAGCAATATCTACAAACAATAAGCTAATTATCCCGGTAAGTTTTTACAAGAAAGACATTTATACAACCGAGATACAAAATAATGAAGCGAGAGTGGAGAGTCGGAGACTTCAACGCCTGGGTAAGCGAACACTTTCGGGCGTCGCGACAGATTTCGATCTCTCGCTGCTTCTATCGACAATGATCGATATTGCTATCGCACACGTGGTCACTCGGCTCGCTAATCGACACATTTAACCATCCCTTTCCATGTCATTGTCAAAAATAATCAATTTCTGGTCGAATCTACGAATTTCCCGAAGACCGTCTAGCCGGTTGCCGAACGCTATTCCTTCCGTCCGGACTACACCTTCTCCCTATCACTACGCTAAAACGAGACAATTAACAATCGTAATGAGGGGTGATTACTAATCACGTGCCTACAGCAACCCCTAATCGTCGAGACCGTCTGATCGCGCACGCGCCTGCACGCGTGTCGCGAAACAAACCTTCAGTTATCCTCAAAATCGTGTCTGTGTGTCCTTCGAGAATGTAATGGTGTATGTAATAATCGTGGTGTAGTGTGAAATGCACGCAACTTCTCGACGAAAGAAAGAAAACACGATGGGGGCACGCTACCCTAAACGCTACACGTATTTCTCTCTACTCGTTAATGCGCGCGTACGCGATTCCTGCTTCACCTGCTGCGTGTTTCACGTACACGCCCCGTGGTACACTAACTTCGCTATAAATCTAGACAATATATTTTCTTCCTCAACATTCATATATAATAATAATAATAATAATATAATATAATATAATAATAATAATATCTTCTCGGGTTCGTCGCGAGTACGCGACGGGCACCGTTCATTTAAACCTTTAGAAAATAAAAAGAATCAAACAGTTGCCCTGGTTGTGTCACCTAGCTTCCCGGTTTACAATGGTGTTCCCCAAGACTTCGGGGGAACACCGACGCGGAGAACCATGGGAACCGGCGAGTCCAGCCGATGCGCAACCGGTCTGTCGTCTCCGTCGTCTTCATCATCATCATCATCATCTTCTTCTTCTTCTTCTTCTTCTTCGTCAATGAGATTCGTCTTGGTCTGTCCTATCACTTATCGTTTATCGTGTTCACTGAGGTAGACAGATGGAATTTATTAAAACAGGGTTTAAAAAGTGTGTAAACGCGATCCGACGTGGCCGACAGAGCTCGCCGAGTGCTATCCAACCCGCAGCTCCACGGTCGTGGTCGTCGTCCTCTTCCTTCTTCTTTGGAAAACTGTATCTCTCGCAACAAAAGAAAACAGGAGTCTCTACTGAGGTAGTGGATGGATTTAAACTGTGAACGAGGCCCTGGGCCGGGCCCGCGCGAGACCCGGCCAGGCGCCTCCACTTCCTAATCGGGTAGCAAAACAGGTCGCCTATTCAGCCATCACGATCTCCGGCTCCTCGTTCTCGCTGAAGTCGTCCTCTTCGCCACCGGACGAGTCACCCTCGTCCATAAGGACGCCGTGCCTGTCCTGGAGGACGTCGTGTCGGTCCTCGTGCACGATGCCGAGTCCTCTGCCCTCGTCTCTGCCTATCATAGGGTAGTCCTCGATCCCGCGACCGCCAAGCTTGTCCATGGCGCTCATGTGCGCCATCTTGGCGGCGTGAGCAGCCGCCACGGCTGCGGCTTGCTCGGGGCTGAGCCCCATCGTCGCCAAGCCGGAGTTCTCGGCGATGAACTGCAGGTAGGTGTCCAGGATCGCGGATCCCGTCGCGCTGGTGTTATGGTGGCTCGGATGAAGGTGTCCAGGCGGATGGAGCGGCGCCGTGTTCGGCTCTCGGCTGCCGTGCATGGTGTCCATGGACTTGGCTGCTATCGCCGTCGCCGTGGAGTTCTTGGTGCTGCCGCTGCTGTTGCTGCCGCTGACTTTGGTGATCACAGTGTTGTTGTTCGGGGTCGGGGAGCCGTACCTCAGGCTCAGAGGCAGCGTCAGGTCCTCGGGGTCGTCGCCGCCGCAGATGCTGCTGCCCGCCTCCGATGGCGCGCCTCCTCGTGGTATCTCCAGCCTCATGTCCCCTCTCCGGGGCCCCGTGGGACTCGCTCGGGCTCTCAGCTCCGCCGGACTCACCTTGACGCCCGCCTTGGCCAGCAAACGAGACGCCAGCTCGGGGTCGAACGGACTCGGCATCGGCAGCACGGGCAGGTCCTTGGTGCTGATGCCGCGGTGCTGCCGCGACATGTGCGAGTGCAACGAGTTCCGCGACTTCGCCACCGTGCCGCACAACACGCAACGGTAGCCCGGACAGATCGTGTGCTTGTCCTCCAGGTGGGTGCGCAACGTGTGCGCCGATCGATAGATCTTCCCGCACTTCGGGCAGGGCCGGGGGTCGGTCGCGCGGACCCGTGTCATGTCCAAACCGCGCCGGGCGACTGCAAAAGAAGATAAACAAAGGAAATGATGAGAGAGCTGAACCGGGATTCTGCTGAAATATTTGGCGGTCGGTAAAATAAAAACGTGGGAAGTCGGTTTAAGGGGATCTTGTTGTTCCTCTCGGGGAACCTGTAAGGACGCTCTGCGAAATTTGCGGCTAGAACTCAGGATCGTCTCTGTGCAATTTGTAGAGTTACAACAACTGAAGCCCCGTCCCTGTGAAATTTCAAGTTAAAACTCGGGATCGTATCTGTGAAATTTGATCATAGAACTCGAGGGCTTCTCTGAGGAACTCCGGGTTGAAACTCATAATGGCTAGAGAAGCATAGGTGGCTCTAACTATTTTGTAATCGTAGGTAGCTTGCGATCATGTCGGGGTATAGCTATTTTGGGGCAACGTCGTGGTAGCAATCGTCGATTGAAATAAATCGTCGGGTGATAATTAAAAGGGCAGGCCAAAGTAAATCATAAGTGAATCCATGGAACGAACAGACGAGCAACACAACAAGGTTCTCTGAATACCTTTTATTGTACAAAGCATTACTTAAATAGTATATACTTTATTTCGTGTGTCGTATGTATAGTCTTACGTAACGCTAGTGTCTGCTAAAATAGTGCGTATGATGCTCTATACATTGTTCGTGGGACGAGCTGTCAATCGTGAAAGCGATCTCACGGTTTAAGAGTGTGAAACTAGCTCGAAGAAAATAGGAGACAGTCGTTTGATATTATTCGCTTCGTTCTAGAAATCGGAATTTTCGAGGGGACTAGCGTTTCTTATTTCTCGTTTAATTAATCACTCGCGCGAACAACAACTCGCCCACGCGATATATATTTATATATATTTATATATACGTACATAATATATGATATTATATATTATATGTATATATACATATATATAAATAAATTTTTTCGTATTCATTCGCAGCGTATCTCTAGTAACTATCGTACACGTGTGTCGAAAACTTAACCTGCCTGGGGGAAGTCTTCACCTAGGGAATACTGACGAAACACAAGACTGTAGAAAAATAAGGCTAGGCGTTGTTCGGGTCGACCGATCGATCCACACTCGCTCGCAGCGATCGCAACTGCGCTTCGAAAATCATCTTCAAAAAGAATGATACGAAATCTAATGATATTTTTGTCAAATGGTGACATAAAGCTTCTTCTGTTTTTTTTTATTCTAATCAAAATTAAATACCGTAATACTGATAGCTCTCGCGACCTCGTTTAGTAAGTGACTCATTCCAGCCAGACATGGAACATCTTTATTAATCCTATTTTCAATTATTGAAAATCTCCATGCCAATTGGTTCGATCGATAGAAAGTAATCGTTATCACGAAATGCGTACTCAACCATATCTTCGTCGATAATCACCGATGACTTTACAATTAATCTCTGCAGTGTCATCGATATATTAGAACGAAAGTAAAAAGCTTTTAATTGCGAAAATCGCAGGCCGTTTTCAGGCATCTTTAAATATAAAAAAATTTATTGAAAAATAAAAGTAAAAAATTAAATTTGAAATTAGACTTAGTCATCTTTGGGAAATTCTTTATCAAGAAGGTACGAAATCTCTTAGTATCAGACTTTGCTCATCTAGGTACCACAGTTCTCGACAATATATAAGAAATTTGAAGAAAAATGCCAAAAAGATGGGAAACAACCATCAATATAGCCCCGACTGTCGATTTTTGAAGCGCAGCCGCGCGTCTCCTAATGCGTTTTCTCTACGCGTGTTGTATAACTGTATGTGTGTAAATATACGTATAATATTGCGTTTCCTCGATTAACAATTACGGAAGCATCGCGAAGTTACTGTTCGGCAGGCCGCGTCGCGACCATCGACACAGTGGCTGCAACATCTGCGCCCTGGTTGCGCATTGCAACATTCTCGTGCGCCGCGAATATTCGACTACACGTCCCCGCTCGTACATAATTTATATTCTCTCGACTCCCATCTACGGCCTTAATACTACGATCTTTAACGTAAGGCTGGCTTACTCAGCTTTAGAGGAACATTGTTTTCTCTTGTAAGATACGTATAACCTAACCGTTTACGTCGTCGCCGACGCGCTCCGTAGTCTTACAGTCGACGTTACTCTTATTACACGATCCTATGGTGTGACTACGCGGTTATTCTCTTTCTCGTTTTTTCATTTTCTCTTTTCAGGCTCTACTGGAAATACTGCTTCGTACGTTTTATCATTTTCTCTTTTCTTTTATACAAAATCAACTCTCTTCTTTCTCTCACTATATATAATAATATATATATAGATTATCTCTTCATAATATATATATATACTCTCTCTATAATATTTATATTTATATATATATATATTTATATATAATATATTCCTTCTTTTCTGTTCATCAATATAATCTTCCGAAATATTTACAAAGTGTGCGCTTCTCAGTGGGATAGATTAAGGGGGGTTTTGGTGGCGGGTGGGTAGCGTTGAAGAAGGATAAGAGGGAGGGGGGGGCGCGCGTGTGCTTTTGTGCGGGTGGAAGCGTCCACATGGGACCGTACACTCGACCGTCGAACCCCATAAAAGTAGTTCCCGTTACCCTCTTGCATACTTACAACCTCGTCGCGCGACCTTTCGAAACGGTTTTATAGGCTCTGGCACGCGAGACCTTTCCGTGGAAAACGTAAACGCACCCTCCACCATGTGTCCAAGAAACGATATCGAGTCACGTGCAATCGATACACACCGTCTAGAAGGAGACGCGGCCGCGGTAGGAAGATTTCGGAGAAGAATCGATAGTAGAGGATCGAGAGGACAAGATGTTCCAGGAGGAGCAAGAGAAGATGGTGGAATATAGTCGTCGGTGTCCTGGCCGCCTGATTATCAGACGTAGGTCCACCTGAGGGTCTTGATCTGGTCCCACTGCACGGGATGCTTCAGACGCATATGGTTGCGCACGCTGTTCGGATGGGAGAAGGTTTTCGCGCAGGATGCGACGGGACATGTGGGCGAGTCGCGTGGATAGTGGTGCTCGAGGTGGGCCCTCATGGTGCTGATGTCCTGCAGGGTCCTACAACAGAGCGGACACCTGTAACCGTGCTGCTGATGGTGGTCGCGCATCATCTTCTGCTGCCGGAAGTCCGCGGGGCTCCTCTGGTACTTGCTGGTCCCGGCGTTGCTGCCGGACGCCGCGTTCCCGCCGCCGCCGCCACCGCCACCGCCACCGCCGCTGCTGCTGCCGCTTCCGGTGGTCGACTGGTCTTGCTCCTCTTTCTTTAGCGCCTGATGATGGTGATGGTGAGGAGGAGGGACGGATGGTGGATGATGATGACGATGCCGATGATGTTGCTGGTGATGGCTGTGGTGGTGGTGGTAAGCCGCGCCCTCTGCCTCATCGAGCCCGTGATCTGCAACCACCACCACACCAACGTTACCACCAGCCACCACCACCGTAAACCCAACCCCAACCCCCGTAATAAAAACAGAGTACACCAAGCCGCCGCGGCGCCCTACCCCCTGCCCCAACCCCCCGGGTCTCATGCGGAATATTCTAGGGGGGTTACATCCCGCAAATGGTTGCTGGTTGCTGGTATCTGGCGGATCGCTAATTGCTCTATCTCTCATTCCCTCTCGCTCTCGCGCAGACATCCCTCTCCCTGTCTCTCTCTCTCTCTCACTCTATTACTCTCTCTCTCTCGTTCTCCCTATCTCTCTTTCTCGCTTCCCGTCTCTCGGATTCGCTCTCTCACACACACACTCGCCGTATGCTCGATATCGCGGGCAATTGGCAGACAAGACTGCACGGAATCCGCGCAATCACCGCGTAAATCGAATACTGAAGCGAGGCACTCGAACTCGTGTTCGGGGTTGAATCTCACGTGCCAGATTATTACGAAAGCATCCGCTCCTGTCTGGATCGGAACGCGGGCTTCCTCACCTGCGATACACTCTGAACCTGCGGTCGGATCGAAGGTGGCGGAGGCGTGAGAATCGGGAGTCGAACGAAACTGTTCCACGTTGTACCAACGGCGCGTCGCCTAACCATTCGTCTCTACCCTTGCGTAGATAACTGGCGCTAACTTCGATATTCAATGACCGCGTGTTTTTGAAATTCTTATAGCTTCACCCTGGATCTATTCGGAATTATCCTCGAAAGTAGAGAATGATAGCAATTTTAACACGTTGAGTGCCGGAAATCACCCCCCAAAAATTCTCGCGTTTCAAAGTCATTTAATTAAGAAACTTAGATAGCTAAAATTTACTTTAGGAAATATCTGATCGACTCCTTTGCAGTCACCGAAATCTAATATCATTGGATTTGTTTAATGTAATACGAATGAAAATGAATCGGAGAATTTAGTTCAAAATTAGCGTCATCTATATATGATCGACGCGGTACTCAACGTGTTAAGGTTCTCTCAATCGTTCCTCGACTTCTCCTGTTTCCAAGTAGACTAAACATTCCTCAAATTTAATGAAAGTTTTACTCAGTTCGCAGCATTTTATAATAGAATATGCCACAGAATTACGCTGTATAAGTAATCGAAGATAGTCCCGGTTATCTGTTCCGGCTTTCGAGTACGTCAAACGCTTTTATCTCGCATAAATAGGTACGCGATCAAAGTTTCAATTAGCGGAAATGATTTTGTAACAGAAAAGCCACGGAATTACTCTTTATAATTAATCGAAGATATTCCTGGTTATCTCTTCCTGCTCTCAAGTGCGTTGAACGTTTCTTATCTCGCACGAGCACGTCAGCGATCATCGAGGTTTCAATTAATACGCGACATTGTTACAACCGAACAACGACAAAACTGCGCTTCGCAATTAATCGAACTTTGGAACAGTTTCGTTCGATCCTTAACAAGAGCTCGGTTAATACGCAATTCTCGAAGTGGCGCTAATACCTGCGAAACGTGCGTGCACGGAGTACGAAGACGCTCCTCGCTTTATGCATTAAGGTACGTTTCTTTCCGCCAGGTGTGCCGGTTTTCGCACACCGGACAGAGGGCCGCTCGGTGTTCTCGCGCGGGGATATATAATCGATGTTGCCATTCATCTTGTAAGCGATCTCTGAGATGTTCGCCGATCAGGCGGCATATACTGTATATGCTCGGAGATAAGAGAGGTCTCTGTTCGGGAGGTGAGATGGTTTTCGAAGAGAGGAGAAAGGCGGTCGAATAAAAGATCTTTGCTGAAGAAGCATCGCGCCAGTTAATTTCTCACGTTGCGTCTCTTACGATCTGTCATCGAAAATATGGAAAATAGAAAGAATCCGTCCGGGCTGACCTCGCGGATACAGCCCCGCCGCCGGAAATGGTCTCCGGCGACCTTCGGGTATATACGAATCGGGGCATAACCCAGATCGTAATCTACTTTCGGAGTTTAATCTCCGTCACGAAAATAACCGGCGACTTTAACCGGCGTGCTATTTTATTAGATCCGTGGAAAGTTCTTCTGTTCCGTTTTTAATAACTTCCGAACGCGATTCTATATCTGGAACTCGGCCGGAATTAGGGGCGCAAGGACTGGAAGAATACCGAGGCGGTTTTCGCCGAATGATTCTGCGAGGGTGTCGCTTGATTAATTCTGTAGCCAGATGGCGGAATTTATGGCGAACGTCCTGAAAAATTGATGCGATCTTCGATCATGCTTCACCTCTGTCGTCGTAGTTCTCTGCGACTTTAAATCATCTTGTAACTAATGCTATAGAACGAGACTAAGTTCCATCGATCAATTTGGCTTTATTATATCCGCACGGGTGTTCCATACGACACAGCAAATGCGTTAAACTTGAGTAGGTTGAGAAAGGAATGAATCGTTGCATAGCCTCCAGAAAATGACCGAACACTGCCATCTGACCACGAAAGATTCCCAAACACAAATTCGACAGAGTCCGTCAAACGGGTTAATGAAATTAACGTCTCTAAAACGAGCGGATTAATTGTCATTCCCTACGATATATATATATGCCCTATACCCTAACCGAGATGCACAATAGAAAAGTCGTCCCACTAAAAACTGACGTCTCGCCGAGGTTCCCTAGAATTTCAAACCAGCAAGCCTACAGCCATCGAGCCTCCACGGAAAGGGTACCCACCATCCCAGATCCAAGAATCAGACAACGAAGCCCAAGACCTTGACCCGAGACACCAGAAGACGACCTGCAACCTGTGCTCGGACCGTGGAACCGAGGGGGACACGTCTCGGCAGAGCAACTTTCCACGCGACCGTGAACAACGATCTATCCGAAACCGGAGCACGGGAGAGGTCCGCGATAGGGGTGCAGTTGGGGCAATCATCCTCGGGGGCCGGGCTGTGTTCAGGAGGGTCGAGGGCCAGCCCCCGCCTTCGTCTGTTCGCGGTGGGATTTTTCGGGTTTTCGTTGTCCGCGCGGTAATCGTCGGACTCGGAGGACCGTACTTATGGCAACGAGGAGGAGGAGGGCGACGGGTGCTGCTGATTGGGATTGTTCAGGCTAAAAAGGCGCTGGTGTATCCCGTGCGCCTGTAGCTGATGATTGATCAGGTAATGCTTGGTCTTGCAGCGTTTCCCGCACAAGTGGCACTGCGGCCACGTGTCCCGCGGCGGCCAATCCGAGTGGACATTTTTCATGTGTTGCCGGAGGTTGCTCGGCGACGAGTAGCATCTGCCGCAGTAACGGCAGAGATTCTTAGGGTCGTCGTGGTGCAGTTCCGTGTAGAATCTCGCGAAATTCTCCACGGCTTGCGAAGTTTCGCTGGCGGCCGCAACCACCGCCGCCATCGCGGATTCCTCCCTCCTCGGCATCGCGGATTCCTCCCTCTTCGGCATCGCGGATTCCTCCCTCTTCGGCATCACCGATCCTACAACCAGGATGTGCCCGTCAGTTGATACTGTCGCCTTTCATCTCTCTCTTTCTCTCTCTCTCGATCCCTCTCAATCTCTCTCTCTCTCTCTCTCTCTCTCTCTCTCTCTCTCTCTCTCTCGCTCTCTCTCTCCCTCGCCCACGCTCGCCTCTCTCTCTCTCTCTCCACGTCTCTTGCTCTCCCACACGCGCTGAATCGCAATCTTTCTTCCTACGGCACGCACACCACTCCACACCACGACGATCCTCTCCTCGCCTCTCCACTCCTTTCTTTCTTCCTTTCTGCACCACTTTCGATCACCACCCCTCCCCTCCCCGTATCCTGTCTTTCTCTCGCCTCCACACATGCCCACGCACACACATTCACACGCGACGTACCACAACGCTCTCGTATCTGGACACACGCACGCTCTCGCTACTCTCGTACTCTCAGCGCATGCCCGGTTGTAGGATGTTTGGTGTGTTCTGTTGTTCTTGTTGTTGATGTTGTTGTCGTGCTCGGCGGCGTTGCTCTTACACTCTCTCTCTCTCTTTCTCTTTCTCTGTCCCTCTCTCGCGCGCGCGCGTTCTCTCTCTTTCTCTCTCTTTCTTTATTTCTCTGGTATCAAAGTGGGTTCGATTTGCCGCGGAACGCATCGATCGCGACAGCCGGCCACCGACACGCACCGGTTCTTCTCGGTTCCCGAGCTTTTCCGTCCCCCTACCGTTCGTCTTCCCCGAAGAAGGAGCCGCTTCAAAGTATCAATCGCAAACGTGGAAATTTAGTGACGTCAAAGCGCGCGCGGAGGGGGGCTTAGATTGTCGACGAAAACGATTTTCCAAGCGAACGACGCCGCGAACGTCGAAGGGAGAAGAAACGCAACGATCCCGCAGGAACGAGCACCCACCTCCGTGCATGTCAAGCTCTCAGTGAGTGTATGCGAGAGAAACAGATGAGCAGATAGAGAAAGAGAGAGAAAGAGAGAATAGTATAGACAAAGAGAAAACAAAGGTAGATATCGAGAGAAAAACGAGAGTTCCCGATGCAAGAAAGAGATAAGTGAAAACGGAAGACGCCGGGCGGGTTGGTGGTGGCGGTGGCGGTGGTGTCGGGGAGAAAGGACGAGAGACACGGAGAGAATGAGAAAAGAGAGAGACAGTCGGCGAACTATGTAAGAACCCTCGTATTGATCCACCCTCTACGCCTCGTTACGACTATCTTTCCTACGAATCTCTAAGCAAAAGGCCTCTCCCACTTTTCGTGCGCGTCTCATTACGTAAAAAGGGAAGGACGTGCAGGCACCGCCGTCGCGGTTAAGCAGTCGACGAGATCCTCCAGCGAGATCACCGCGCCATTCAGATTCTTTTCCCAGGGAAATCGATGATGCTCGTAATTGGGAGGCAGGTAATTGCGCCGACGGACGCCGCGATTTAAACGGGCTTTGTCTCGCTTTGTTTGGCGATGCGATTCAGCTGATTCGGAAACGATCCGGTGGGTAGTCTGCGTGACGGCAGTCAAAAATGAAGACCGCTCGAATATTAAAAATGTTTAAACAAAGTCTAAGGTGTATTCGAGACTTCTGTGGTCGATTTTGCGAAGTTTATTATCGTAGCTTTTAACGCTAGGTTTATGGAGCGCTTAGAGCGCCTTTTATATTAATTTATGAAAATAACAATTTAACGTTTATTCGAATTTTTAACGAGCATTAGTTTTAGAGCATTAGCATTAGTGTTTAGAGAAAGTATTGTTTCGGTTGGCATTTTATCCAATGATTGAAAATCAGTCACGAAACTTAAGTACCTCAGAAATCCAGCGCTACCTCGATTATCTGGGTTAATTAGAATTATGTAAATATTCGTACAATAGCACAGTTGCTTAATCACGGTGTATTAATGTGTACACTAATCATTTTGCATATGGGCCGCGTTAGATTCTGCTAATTACGTATCGAACGTATTTGCACAACGGAGAATTGTGATGTTAGGATATCTAATAATCGAGTTTCCATTTTATCTACAAATAAATTATCTTCTTATTAAAATTATTTGAGAGAGCAATATGATAGAACAAACATTAGAAATCGCATCTGTTGCAAAAATCACAATCTCAGCCGAGCAAAATAATTTCTCCTGCAATATTTCATTTCATTTATATTTAAGTACGATTATTTTACCGATTTGTTCATATCCTGAATAAATAAGAATGCGAAAAGTTCTGGCAAAATTAGAGAAACACAGGAGCAGTGTAAAACACGACAAAGCATAGTAACATTTTTAAACTTCCGATACTTTGATATACACAAAATTAATCCGCTACTTTCGTTGCTTCCTTTAGGCTTTTGCAATATAAATATTCTTTCTTGCAAAATACGACTTTTCCGAAATTTTAATACGTCGCTAAACTTCCTCGTGCTTCCCATTACGTTCGCTTATTCCCCGAATTTCGCCGAAATCTTTTACATTCTCGTTAACACGGGCGGAGCAGGTGATAATATTAACGAGTAAGCATAACGAGCATAAAATAACAGAAATAACTCGGCACTTTTATTACGTATCCGCTGGAATCGCGTCTCGAACCAGAGGCGCGTTGCGCGTTCAACCCTAACGCAATTACCACGACGGCCTAGAAAAGGGCGAGACGAGCGCGGAATCCGGCGCAACGTCGACGGAATCGCCACGGTCTCGATAACGTCTCCCGTGACCGTTTTTCCCCTGTTTTCTGACCGCGCGCGCGCGCGCGAATAGCTCCGGCACACGGCCAGCGTTAAGCTTTTAGATACTACGCGCCACTATAGTGGCTTTCGCGAATGGCTCGTGCTTTACTCAATTGTTTTATTATTTATTAAAGCAAACAATTAAAGTGAAAGTGTGTATATACAATATATTAAGAAAAGAATATATGTTATTAGTACTATATATAGATGTCCGTAAAAAATATATATTAAGAGAAAATCGTAATTTAGTTACGAAAAACTTTATTTGCGCAAAATCCTGCCGTATCTAAAAGGTTAAAAAATCGTAGGAGCGTGTGTGTGTGTGTGTGTGTTGAGACGATCGCGGGGCTCCGATACCGTGGGCGGCACATCGCGTGTAATTTACGAGCGGACTCGTCCTCGCGACTACGAAGGATTAATTTTTGCCGGGGTTGATGTATCGCCACGACAAGAAGGAAAACGCGGCGGAGACCGCGCGCGCGCGCGCGAGCGCGAGCGCTGATTTACAACGCGGGACGTGCGACCAATTTATTAGAATTACACAACCGGTATACAGATCGCGAAAGCCCCGGGACCGTATTCACCGATGATTTACGAAACGGTCGCCCCCCTCCGATCGGCCCGGAATCCGCGCGGAACTAAGATCCCTTCCGTTCTGATTTTATTTTGTTATTTTTTTCCTCCCCGTGATAGCGACCGCGCGGCGAGAGTAAATCTCCGGCTGTCTATGAAACGACACCTGTATACGCGGCCGAGAACACGGAATAGTTTTTTAGCTTGTCATCGAGCTGATTTATTGTCGATGGTACGCGATGATTGCGATTGGAGAGCGGGTCTGGTTCCAATGGGTTTCGGTTTAGATGGGGAGGGCTTTGATATTATCTTATGAATATCGTGGGCGTGGATGCGGGATGTTATTTTCGTTTGGTAAACATCGTCGGGAGAAACTGGGTATTGACTGAAAGTCTTGTTACGGTGGCACCGAGCCGATGTTATCCTCTATCATTAGCCATGAACCCTGGTCTCATGCTATACTCGCTGATAGTATGCACGCAATTGCTGCATGTTGCTTTGACAATCGAACGCGGCGCAACATTGTTCAGGTTTAAGTTGGAGACGAGAATTTAAACGGTGTTTTAATATTTTCATAGTTTTAATGTTTTTCACTTCATCATTAACTAATGCAGTGAAGTGTTTAGGAGGGTAGAAATCTTCCTTTACACAGTATTTCTATTTAATTAAGATATAAAAATTCTGAAGGTCCTAAACTATCTCATCAATTCTCTTGATATTTCAGAAGGAAAGCGTGTCGCAATTAATAAAATTATTTAACAACGAAGATGCACTTAATAGCGTCACCAACTTCTTCCCGAGAAGTTATCAATCTTTGAGAAATTGTAGCTTTGTTAGAAGATACCATAAAATTACAACTTTTTGTTTAAATTAAAGCTTGAAGTTTCTGCTTTACGATGTCATACTTGATATTTTTCATATCAGGCATTCCGATGACTGCAGTAATCGAATAACGAGAAAAGTCATGGTAGAGAATAAGAGAAAGCAACGTCCAATCATTCTGCATTTCCTTTCCCTTTGCAATGAGAACTTTAGGTCATTAAAAATTGCAATGTAATTTTTTAAAATAGCTTTCACATTGTCAAATTGATTCATATCGAACCAATAAGCTCAATCTCATAAACGCTTGATTCAAAACTAATATAATATCAAAATCCATCGGAGAAAATACCTTTTGAACTCAAAATACTTTGAAAGCAAAAACAGTTCACAGCGCAAAGGGTTAATATTCCCGCAGTATCTCCATATGGCCCAAAGTTTCGAAATCGACGTCCGAGCGGAACGGAGCTCGGTAACGTGCGAGAACAGCGTTACAGCAACCGGCTCCCCAAAAATATCCTCTAATCGCAAGTCGAGGCGCGATCGCGGCGGAATATCGCCGGTCGATTGCGTTGACGTCGGCTCCTTCGCGGGAAAGTTTTTCCTCCGTCGGTGGGAATCACGTAAGACAGTCGAGTGAGTAATTGTAGCAGCGAGTCCGATCGATTAGGGTGGCGAGTGTACGCGCGCGCTTGATTACGACGAGCCTCCGAGCCGATCGCTCGGAAGAGAATGATAGAACGACGGGGCGGCGGCGGGGGGAGGGGGTAGAGGGTGGTCGGTGGGACGTTCGACCGGAAGAGAAAATATCCTGAACGGACAAGGGGCTGCTAGGAAACGCTAGGATCACGGGACGTGGCTGTTATGTTCGGTGAAAGAGGTGGTGAAGCAGAGGGCGAGCTGCTGGAATGAGCCATCAGGCTTTAAGAGCGCCGTTCTAGCCCAATGTAATGGCGGGAACAGTGGCCTTGGAATGCGTATTGGAGGACACTAGAGAACGAGCTATTTCTCGGAATAGTATGACAAAAGAACTTCGAATCGAACGATTGGGTTCCAACGATCCTAAGATCGCCATTTTCTAAGTGCTGATTGAAATGTCATCTTGAATTAACAGGAGCTGTATTCGACGTGGATAAATTCAAGATAGGGTGATGAACTTTTGTGTTAGATAAAGCTTGATAACTCTAATTCTGATAACTAAAACCTAGAGATCCGGAAATCGGCGATCGACACTTAATTTTTCTGCCAGACGATTGCCCTAACAGGAGCTGTCTTCGACGAGGCTAAAGACAAAATGAGAGTGGTTTGATCAAGGTTAGCACGATAAGCTCTATCCAACTTCTAGAGCTCTATTAAAATACCTTCTGGTCCTAGACGAAGACGTTCTCAAGGTTGAAGACACGATCGATACCAATTAGAGCAAAAAGGCGACTATACTAGGCTGATGATGTAAGTTCCACAGTACCGTGGATCAGAAATTGGAGCTCAAAATTTCCGCGAGATGTCTAAAACTTCATTCTATAAAATGGCCAATATTAATTGAAAGACGTGGGAACCAAGTGTCTAAACAATTTTACTAAGCTAAAATTAATATTCATACACCTATGCACTTTAGCCCTAAATGCATAAATTTCGTAATAACTAACGTTAGTGTTAAAATAAAATGATCAAAGTTTGATCGCTCTCCAGCCATCTTCAACATCAAAACACTATCCTACCCCAAATGAAACAGTCTCGAAAGTGATCGACGTCAATCGTAGCAACTAGAGTTCTTGCAACTGATCTAGGTTCCCAGAAGACGTCAGGGTCCTCGGCAAAACGCGAGAACGGCCTGGCGAGAGAGCGTTTGACAATGGTCCGCTTTGAAACAGAGCCTGGCACGCGGGTTCGGTAAATTGAAAAGCAAGAGAGAGAGAGAGAGAGAGAGAGAGAGCCCCTCATGCCGGGGAATAAAAGGCGGCGAAAGTAGGATCGGGGGAGAGGAGAGCCGGAAAGAACGGTGAAGGGGAGCAAAACACGAAATGACAGAGTTATGAAATGAATGCAGGAAAATGGGAACGAACCGGTGGACTTGGTTGGCGGAGAGGAAGGAAGGAGCACGAGGAAGCAGAGATTCAGTAGCGAAGGCACCCGGGATGATTGCGCCAGTCCATTAGCGGCGTCGCTCCGACGAATTGCGCTGCATTAACGAGGGACCTGGTTCTCAAGAAGCGGCCCGCGCGCTGATTGGCCGAAGGGAAGCCGAAGATCGATGTCTTCGGGTTTCCGGGGAAAGTTCCTCGGCGTCTGGCTCCGCTTACGCAACGGGAACATCCGCGCAAACAACATCGGGGACGACGATGATATCGACGCGGCGCGTTACCCGTCCTCGCGAGAAGAGCGGACGAACTCCACTCGAAACGGGAGACGAGAGCCTTCTGACGTAGCCTCGAACCCCGGATCCTTTCAATCGGATCACCCGCCCTCTCTGGGGAACTAATCAGCCGAAGGGTCACCGTAACTCGCCCCACCCCGCGGAGATGGTACACACGATACACCCAGCGTTTTTCGATCGATCTGCCCCCCTAAGTCCTCCTTTGTAGGGTCCGGGTGTTATGAACGATCAGGACCTATCGCGGGGCCTGACCTTGCTGAATCATGATTTTCCATGGAAATCGAGCTGGTCGAAGGCTAATCGCTTATTAGAGATTCTAGAGGTTGCGACTGGTTGCTAAGGTGGGGCCAGGGTACTGCTTTATGATGCACGTCTGTGACACTAACCCTAAAAGGATCATAAGCTGAAGACGTGGCAGTGTTACGAAGCGACTAGAGATCCTTATAGAGATTATGGAGATCTTCCAAAAATTGAAAGAAATAGCGCAGTAATCATACAATGATTAATACTAAATTCTTACTATTGGCAACCTGTCCGCGACTCGGCAATCTTCGGAAGAGGATTCGTCGTAAAGAGTATACAAAAATGAAAGCAGCAAGGTGGCTGTCGAAGTCCTCGCTCTCCTGGCAGAAAACAGAAAAGGGTCGCTAAGGCCTTGAACGGCCAATTGAATTCGCGGCAACTATATGTCGCGTTAGTGTCCTCGATAAGAGGAACGTAGAGACGGCAGCATATGCAGCGGTGCAATATGTATCAAGAGCACAATTGGCAGCCCGCTTCGAGCACCGCTCTCGAGCATGCCTCGAAGTGTTCCCGGGACCGATCCCCCCGCGCGCCCACGCTCTCGTTCCCCAGGTTTTATATTTCTTCGTAACTCCGGCAATTTTTAAGCGATCAATAAACGTTGCGCTTTATCTATCAGAAGGAGGGCCACGGGTTTCCCAGCTGGTATCCGCGCGCAGCGTCGGAAGGAACACCTGGTTTCCGGTACCGACTTCCTTAACGATCGGTTGCATCGAACGCCGCTTGGCACGGCTTAGGTTTATGACAGGCCGCGTGATGTATGGGGGTTCGGGGCTGCCGCCGCCACGGGCCAGTGGGGTGGGGAAGTTTAATTTAGCTGGCCCACGTTGTTGCCTACGAACTCGTGGCCCTCGTGCACATCCACGACCACATCGCCCCCTCGCACAGACGCCCGGCCAAGTTTTTACGAGCTTTTCAGGGCGGTCGGGGTAGAGAGTCAGAGAAAAAGAGAGAGAGAGAGAGAGAGCGGAGGAGGAGGAGAGAAAAGGAGGAAACGAGAAGGAAAAGAGAAAGAGAAAGAGTGACGGGACGCTGGAAAATAACTTTTGTCCTATCGCTCGTCTGCTCGGTGCCGCGGCCTGTGTCAGCCCGGATCCACGTAATTTCGATACCCCGGGGGCGAGAAGTTCGCGCCGACTCTCCAACCCCCTCGCGTTTTTTAATTAACCCCCCGTTTCGACGCCGAAATCACTCTGCGGTGCGTCTCTGTTTTTCAGTAAGCCTGCACCAAAGAAACGAATGCGCCGCTGTGCGACGAGGGGAGTGCAGCACAGAGGGACCCCTTCACTGATCTTCCCGGGTCTATGGGAACATTTACTTGTTACTACTCTTTTTATGACACTCGATTTTACAAGTCTTACGCGCACAGAATTCTGCCCTTTTATACGGCTTTCATTTGACACGGTTTGGTGAAATTAATTCAATTTCCTTCTCACAGGATTTCATTCGACTCAATACGCTTTTAAAAGTTAGATAGACATTTTAAGGACCGATTTCATTAACCGAAATTTTTTTAAATATGTTTGAGGTAGTGTACATACATTTTTCATGTATGTACATGATGTGTCTTTTTGGTTATTTTTTGTGATTACAGATCGAAGTAGGGGAGATGTCTGAAATAGGGTACAGGGTTGGAGAAAAATATTTAATGAAACTAGGACACCAATGATTGAATCAGTTTTGATAAAATCTCATTTTAATTCCGACTAGTTATTCCTAGTGAGTGATTATTAAATGAGAGCCTATTAATCGTAGGTTTAATTTATGATCGCTTTCCATGGACATCAAAGATGATCAAAGACGACGTCGAAGGGGTAATGAATTCATGATCGGAGGGCTATGCGAACTTTGATTGTACACCTTCGCATACTATAAAACGCCATTCTTCTCCATAAATAATGTTAACAATTACTAAAATATATTTCTCAAAAATAATCTCAAAATCGTAACCATCCAAACATAAGCAACAAATTCCTGTTCAAATAAACCAGGAACCACTGCTGAAGTTTCTCATCCCCCCATAGAATCTCGCGAAATAATTTCCAATGAATTATGGAAACCGTAGGACGCGTCGTATGGTTCGTGAAAAGTCTGCGGTAGAATTCGGAACGTCTTCTCTGGATCTAGAAAGTAGCAGAAGACCGCCGCGAGGCGGCACAGAGGACGACAGAGAGGCAAGTCGGCTCAAATTGAAAAACCGTGTCGGCCTTGAGGCGTGTCGTCTCGCGCGTGACACGGGCGCGTTAGCCCGTGACGCGGGTATCTAAGGCACATTAGGGAAAGAACTAAGGGGGTAGTTTCGAACGACTTTGGACAGCGGATGGCGCGAGGAGGGTGTTTGGCCGATCGGAGGAGCAACGAAGAAGCTAAGGGGTGGTCGACGGCGGCGGCGGTGGCAGCGGCGTCAGTGACGCCGTCAGCGGGGGTGGCGGTGGTTGAGTGTGGCAAGGGTGGGTGCCGGGGGCAAGTGAGGGCAGATCAATGCGGACATGTGCGGGAAATTGCACAGGGATCGATCGCAAGACCCTCGGGGGGGAAGCGCGGCCTCTCACTCTCTCTTTCTCTCTCTTTCTCTTGCTCTCTCACTCTTTCTCTCGCTCTCTTTCTCTTACTCTCTTTCTCTTACTCTCTTTCTCTTACTCTCTTTCTCTTACTCTCTTTCTCTCTCTCTCTCTACTCTGTCTCTCACTTCAACCCCTTCCCTCCACTGCCTTCCTAACCGTCGCTCCCGCCGTCTCACTACTCTTTCTGCCGTCTCTTTCCAGCGCACCAGACCGCCCCGATGGCTTTTGCGCCGCGACTTCGCCGATAACACGGAAATTCGGTTCAATTCGCGTCTTTCGGGGACATTCGTTGCGCCAGGAAATTCCAACAGCAAAACCCGGGTAATCCCAGAACGATGCTGTAAGGTCCCCAGACTGATCTGCAGGATCCGGAGGGTGGGTAGGTATCCCTTAACGCGTTCGCGGACGTGAATGCATTCATTTCCATTGTGATGCGAAATTACGTGAATGCTGCGGCATTCGAATTCATAAGCCAACGCTATCGTCCATTCGATTCTGTACAGCGATGATTTTTTTTTTTGAAGTTATTAAGCATTTTACCTGCGTATCGAAAGGGATGATATAGCATTCGTTGTAGAACTATTAACTTGTGATATTCGATTAATATTCATCAATCGAATTTATATATCGGAATTAATTTAAAAAGAAATCGTTCGTTAATTTTTTCGAATTATGTCTGCACAATCGAAGGGTAGATTTCAAATTTATTTCACTGGTTGTTGAATTGCAAATTTTTTCTTTGACACGAGACCGACAGACATATGGAAGAGAAGATATTAATTTAATAAAATAATATTGTTCATAGACGAAATAAATCGGATCAGATTTTCGAAATGATTCACCCTCTGCACTCGGAGTTATTTTAACTCCACTATATAATGTACTGTAGCATTGTGAATACCGAGCAATGTATATTGTTTTATAACAATAATATGGTTGATAATAATATTATCTAAAATCGTCATAAGATGAAAAATTGTAAAAGAAAAAGTCCCTGGCGACTAAAAGTAATTCTGAACAATTGTACATAAATTTTAATTTCGCCATTCGAGTGCAAAGGGTTAATTGTCCTAACAAAAGATGCGGAAGACAAAAGCGTACGCTGTCGTTAAAATTCAAAAATTCGTTTTTCATATGGCAGGAAACCGCGGCCTTAAAGCACGCAAGCCAAAGAAGGCACAGAGACGGAAAACACAGCAACGTGGCAAGACGAAGAAAGCATTACGGTGCGGTGGAAATTAGTGCAACGAAGTCGTAACCGCAGGTGCTGGCGGAACCAGCACCGGAGCGTGACCAGGTCCCGAAAACTTCGGCCCTTCGGCCTCGCAAATGAAATTGGTATCGCACCGTTGGCCGCGTGCTGGTCCGCCGCCATGTGTTGCCGCGTGATAAATCGCGCGTCGATTAAAGTGTCGAAATTTTTATTCCGCGCCATAACTCACCTCGACGTCAATGTCCGGCGGCGGCCCCGGGGATGCTTCGTTGCACCAATTTCGGAGACGTTATTGTATGCACAGCGGCGACAGGGTGGTGGGGGGAAAGTTAGGCGAGCGTCGAAGCGACAGAGGAGCGCGGGGTCGATTTTGCTCGCGGCCGGCAAAATGCGGAGAGCGAAAGCGACAAAGAGTCGTATACAGCGCAGGCCGGCAGAACGAGTAAACATCGAACATCAAAGAGTGACAGGACATCGAAGAAGTGCGAAGAAACGTGCCGATGGCGGAGATTGCACGGAGCCGGGGCACGGGAATTCGATTTTCACGCGAGACAAAGCGTTCCGCGCCGAAGAATCGGTCGGGATTTCTTTGACGCGTTCGAGGAAGAAAAAAAAAACCCTCGGCAACAATCGACTCGAAAGTCTCCGGTCCGGCTCTCCGCGGGGAATTCCAAGGAAAACTGGTGTCCCGGCCAGACAATGGGCCACGACGGCGTTTGGGTACAGCGGACGGGAGAAAGGACCTTGTTCCGTGAAATTCATGAGGGGAAGGACCTTGGATCCTCCAGGATCGGCGCGCCGACCGAAATTCGGGACAATGTCCTTCGCCTAACGGGATCATCGTGAAATATGCACGCCCCGCCGTGGCGAGAAACCCCGCGGAAATCCCCGGTGCACGGCCGTTCGTGCGATTCCAGACGACTTTTTTCATTTTTTTCGAGAGCGAACAAACGCTCCGAGAAAGTGAAAATCCAGAACGAAAATTATTCGCGAGCAGCGACGCCGGTGTATCGCGGTAAACAAGCTCGAAGGTAACAGGAAAATGCTGGCAAAATAAGTTAATTGGATGTTGATTCAGCGAGCGATGACGCGACGTTTTGCGCGAGAAGTGACGCTGGAAAAATTAATGTGTCGCTCGGCCGTGTCTTCTATCACTCTTTCGCGGAAAGTATTCCAGCGCGCAAACAAACACGGTGGCGTCACGCTGCGGATGATTATGCGGAATAAAATTTCTCTGTCTCTCGCTCGCAGCAGGCAGAGCGAAATAAAAATTAATTGTCAACGTTCGTTCGTGCCTCGACATTTCTAGCCAGGCGAAACCAATCGAACAGCATTGTGCAATTTTTCCCACTGCGCAATGGTAGCTGCACTTTAAATTTTATAAATATTTTCAACATTTAAAAAACTTTCTTTAAATGAATGAATTCTATGCAATGTATTCTACTTAGAATTCAATTTTTCATTAACAAAAAAGATTGCTCATTGTTGGAAGCAAAATAAAAATGCTATTGGACAGAGTTATTAAATGAAAATGCATAAAGAGCTGCAGTGTTATTATAATTCTATTATATAGAGAGAATATATTTTCTTCAATGGTCAAGGCAAATGCTGTATTTCGCAACTGATTAGAACTTCCTCGTCGCTGATAATACCCCGAAGAATGGGAAAAATTCATATTCGCTTTAATCGCGGAGTATCGTTCAGCGAACAACAGAGTTCCGAAATTCTCGTTGAAATAATTTGAAGCATTGAGAGGGCGCACTCGACAATCCCGGCCTCGACGGAACGTTTTCTACCGTCGCGCGGACACGAGGTCCCCCTATTTTCGTTTCATTTAAAGCGTCGCTTCCAAAGCGAATTGATTGCTGGACCCGGAGAAGATGGAAAGCTAGCAGAGCGACGGCATTAATTCGCATATTTGCGAAACGTTTTTTCGCGGTTCGCGCGCCGACGGCGCCCCGCGCGACGGGACAAAAGCGAAATAAATATTCACCGGGGGAATAAAATATCTATTCACCCGGGGCGTCGCTCAACTCTTTTCCGGTTTAATTTCGAACTCTATTTTAATTTCAAATACGTTCCGTCCCGGTGGGCGGATTTTAAAATTGAAGCGCGCGCCCGCGCCGCCGCCGAGGTTTTAATAAAAGCTCTAGCCGCGCTTAATTCAGAAACTACAACGGGAACGGACATTTAGTGGCGGCAATAACGAAACTCCGTAATCCCTCCCCGCGTTCTCTTTAATCCCTCCGGCGGACGTGAGAACCGAAAATAACCGGTCGGGGGGTGGAGGAGAGGGCCAAAACTCGGGGATAGAAAGGCTAAAAGCTTTCCATCGGGCGAGGCGCGGTATCGCCTCGGCCCGAACAAAAACTACGCCACCGGAAAACCAAGGAAACAACGTCTGCGTGGAACAAGACGGAGAGATCAGCAACTTGTCCATTTCCTGATACAGGCTGCTCGGTGGAATTCCATCAAACTTGCAGAGCTTTCAGAGGACGGTTTCCTGGCCGATGCTCCTAGCAGTTCAAAGGACCTCCACTGAGCTCGGGTATAGAGAAATATTTATTTATTGCTACGGTATTCGATTTTAAAAACTTTATATTAGAAGTACTGAGATATATTGAGTCACTCCAGAACTGCAATAACGTGGCTTTGACAAATTTTCAAGTTTTGATTATTTTTTAATATCTTGTCTCTTATTTTACTTTATAATTGCATTTGCTGATTTGTAAAAGACACGATATCTCTCTCAGAATTAACAAATTTATAATTAAAGAACTCAGTGATGATATCTCGTAATCTAAGGACTCCTGACGATCTTCAATCACCTGAGAATCCATCAAAAAATAGCTGTCAAAAATTCCAGAACGAGTAGAACGAGAAAGACAGCACAGGAAAGTCGGGGGAACTCTGTGCGGAACAAGACAGGGAGCGCGGCAACTTGTCCATTTCCTGATACCGGCCACTCGTTGGAATTCAATCAAACTTGCAAAGCTTTCGGGGGGGTCCAGGAAACTGGCCGCTGTTTCTCCGCTCGAGTGCCATCGCGGGCTAAGCAAACAGCGAATCCGATGGATGGAGGACGATAACAACGACCAAGAAAACGTTTCTTGGTTGTTTGTAGTAGACGTGGAAGAAGACGAAGAAGAAGAAGAAAGAAGGAGAGCGGGGTAAGATACGGGGAGGAGTTTGCCGAGAGAAAATTACCGGCAAGAAGGAAGAAGCGGACGCGCGAGGGGGAAGCGCACCGCGGAAAATCAATGTGGTCAGAGTAGATAGGGAGGATAGCGAGAGGGACGGAGAGAGAGGGAGACCGGTGTGCCAGCCGAAGACGAGGAGAGATCCTTTATGTCGGGTCACGTCTTTAATATAGCTCGCGTGGGCGGCGGCGGTGGCTACGGCAGCTTAATCAATCTTCCCGGTAAAGTGTGCTTGCACCACCCTCTCCCCCATCCGTCGCCGGTGCAACCGTGAAACCCAATCTCGTTCTATCGTTCCGACGTTCGACGCGGAACAATCGATACCCGGCCCCCCCGAAGCCGGCTGCGATCATGCCCGCGCGGAACTAAAGATTCCGGTTGATTCGAATTAAGCTCCGATAGCGTTCCGCGCGGTGTACGTTTGCGGGTTCACGTTGGTACTGCCGCGGAATCGAAGTCGGCAGTTTTCCGGGACGGCGCGGCGAAGATCGAAACGATGGCAACGCCGATACGGAACGCCGGAGGTGTAGGGTTCCGCGCGGCGCGAGACCGCCGCCACCCCACGACCGATTCGTCATTTTTCCTGATGGCGCGGCAAACTTTCGCAATTTCGAGGTGGCACACCGTGCTGCCGCGGAGAAATAACTCCCGGAAGCTTCTAGATTACTAACATTCGTAACTGCTGGCGATCCTTTTTGCAATTTTCATGAAATATCTCGGCCTCGCGGTGGTCTGACCCAGAATTCGCGATTAGTCTCGAGCAAAGAATCGAGGAAGAAGAATCGTGCGAAACGAATTTTTCCTACGACGCATAGTTCCCGAGTTATTTATGTCTGAACGGCTCTAGCGTTCGCTCTAACGCCGCTTTCAGACACGATTTCCTCCGCAACGGTGCGTCCTATGGAAAAATTTCTTTGAACGTTTTCGGTTTGTTTGGTCAAGTAGAATCGACTCCCGTCGTTGTTCATTGTATTCCGGAGATGTTTGCGGTAGAAAGAATGGCGCGAACCTGTCCGAGACAAAGCGAGAGCCGGTCCCCAACGATTTAACGTTCGGACAGGAGATTAATGCGATAGATTCCAAAAGGGAATTGCAATTGTCATTTGTCCGGAGGACGCAATATACGATGAACCGACCCGTCGGGCTTGCCCGACCCTCGCCGAGCCCCGGATCCCAAACACGTGGGTCTCAACGAGGGTAAAAAGGGGGATTCCGGGACATTAAGGAGGCAAGAAACGAAAAGGATGTCGGAATCAGGATAAGGTGGACCTTGCCGGCAAAAATGGCGAAGACAAAAAAAAATACGCGACGAGGGTAGAACGACATTTGAAGCCGACACGGTGCGCTCATTTCTGGCCGGCTTATCGCGCAAAATCCCATTTTTATTCGGCCGCCTGGCCCCGGCGCTCGTTCTAGAAGCAACGATCCTTCTCGGCCTACCCTAAACCCACGATATATCTGATCGCCGTCACCAAAGTGGGCCGAAGTATCCTATTTCCTGTTCCTCTTTCTCTTCGACTACGACCCGGCCGCTTGTTTCCCAAGTGATGATCCTCTCATGCCTTGGAAGCATTTGCACATCATTTTATCGAGGCCAATAATTCCTCAACCACCCTCTGCAATTATCTTTATAGACTGCTAAATGTTCGGATTTTTCTAAACGACTAAACGTACTTCTTTCATGTATTTATAGTTCCTCTGATACACTTACAACTTCCTTAGAAAATTAAATGAAATGCCCCACGATGGATTTAGTAATTAATAAATTGCTACTCTTATTAAAAGTAAAAGCTTTAAGAGAAAATTTAAGAAATTAATTTCTCGAACGTCAAGGAAGTACTTGAGGAAGTACTATCTATAGTTCCTATAGATTCTACATAAGTTGGGATAAGAATACCGTCACTAATTTATTAAAAGTCAAAATTATTATTCGTAGTGATTAATCAAAGACAGCAGGATGAAGACAAAACGTGCAGAATTTCTTGGAGCAAGCTACGTCGATTTACAATTAAAATGACACCTTAATGACTCGAGGGGAGAAGTCGAGGGGAGAGATCGAAGATAATTTGTATTCCGCACTTATCTTCGGGAGAGGCGGCCTTGACGGTGGAGCGGTTAAAGAAGAAAGGTATTGTCTGCAATCCTGCCGGACTACGTGACACGTGTTCCCCGAATAAGCCGGCAGATCAATGTCGCTCGGCCCGCTCCCGAAATACTTCTCCGGTCCGCCCCATCAAGGTTCAACCCCGGCAAGAAGAATATTGCGTACGACGGAAAGGACGCGCTCTTATCGAGGAAACTCGTCAACCCGATAAGAATCTCGCCGGAGCCGGAACGACGAACTTATCCGGATCGAATCCGGGTGATAGATGACTCTAATCTGCGGATAGCAGCTGAATCGAGAGTCGATTCGGCCGGCAGGATTTGCGATTCGATGACGGCGGATAATGTCCGTCTTCGACGAACGAAAAAGAAAAAAAAAGAAAAAACACCGCGGAGATCCTCCTCGATCATGCGCTCGTCGACGGGAAAAATATCGAATCTACCGAGTATCGACTACCACCCCGAAGTTGCTTCTTTATTCCAGATAGAAGTTTACCGAGTCCTTTCCTGTCCGTAGGTCTTTCGGCTCGAAACTTTGTTTCCTGATAGTGTCTCGGCGGAATGTCTCGCCACGGGCCATTGGACCGGAAACGCTGCAATTTTGTCAAATCCTGGACGGAAAAGAACGAGACAGCCACGGGGCGAAAACTTCTCCCGGAAACTTCCGAGACTTCCACGGGGAAACCGTGCCGGCCTAAAATCTGAGGCGCGCTTCAGACGATCCCAGACAACCCCCCCCCCCCCTTCCCCTAAATCCAATTTCTGGCGGCTACACGGTTAAAGCCCCTCCTCTTCGCGGAACCCCGGGACAGGCAATTTAAAAAATAAATTGCGCTAGGACGCTGTGTACACCGGCAACCTCGAAATGGTAATTGTTTTAGCGGGAAACGTCCACCTACAATAGCTGCCGGCAGTCTTTGTCACCCTTGCGCGTACCTTAATTTCATTGCTCGGTAAACAGCCGGGGTGCATCACCATTGCTCCCGGATAAGACTGAGTTTTTCTTGCATGTGTCACAATTTCAAAAATTTTCTCGAACGCGTCTACAATTCCGCTTGCGAAAGAGGAAGAAATTATAATCCGTGAATAATCTTTTATATTGTGTAAAATAGAAAAACAGTGACGGTTTTCGTATTTTTATAATTTATAAATTAGAAAGAAATCAAGGAACTTCTTTGGTCTATAAAACAAAAAGAAAACTGTGGATATTTCTCATCTATAAGGTGAAAAGAACTAAAAAGTCAAAACTAGTGAATCACAAACTTGATCCAGAAAATAAAAGAACGTGGTCGATCTTTGTCATCCGTGAAGCAGTATAGAGGATATTTTCATCCATCAAACGGAAAGGAACAAGAGAAAACACATTTGGTAAATGAAGAAACCAGCGGACTCTCCCCAACGGCAGAATAAATAGAAAGTACTCGTGTCTAGTAGAAGCCAATCACTATCGACTTCTAGTCCCACCCCAATTTAAAAATCCATCGGTCCGACCCCAAATCGAAGAGCCGCCGTCCGCCCCCCAGCGCCGAGAAAATTAACTTTCCCAGAGAGATAATAAAGCATCGTGTCTGCCAGTGCCATCGTTACCGTTTCCCGAGCTCCGTGAACGCTCTATAACCGAGGACCCTCGATTCTCCGCGGCCACAAAGTCAAAAGAAATGGCCAGGTAGGTAGAGCGAGTGCTTTCACGATCCCCGGCTGAAAGCGACTTTCCTGATCCGCTTCTGCAGGAGTCGCAGTGGAAAACGCTTTTAGCGGCGTCTAGGTTTCAGAGGTGGCGCATTTTCACGCCGACGTCGGCGGCAGGAAGTTAGGCTTACACACAGAGATATAGATAGATAGATAGAGAGAGATAGAGAGAGAGAGAGAGTGGGGTTCGACGGCAGGGATTGCGGGAGCCGAAGGTAAAAACGAAGAAAGCAGAAGGAACGGCCAGGCAAAAACGGGCTCGTCGGCAGAGGGGTTGGGGAAGGAATGGCGGCGGGGAGGGAAGGGTTAGGGTGTCGGGAACAAATGCGAGTCCCCCCACCTCCATTACGTCGGAACTGTGCGAGCGTCGGGGCTGGGTGGCACGGAAGACAGGAGATGGAAGAGATTCGTGGAAATACCGTGGAATTGGATAAGCCGGCAGGGTTTGTTTTGCCAGGGGTGCGCAATGGGGGTGATAGCCCGCCGGTGAGCTAGCACATCGCGTGGCCGACGCTCGTAGGGCCGGGGGTGTATCGCGTGTCACGTACAACTTTCTTCTCCTCACCCTCGAAAAATGGATATCCGATGATTCGAGAGACGGAGACACTTAGTCCGTTAACGATTGATCGGTCGATTCGGCGATCCCCGGGCCGGTTCTAATCGAAAACGTCTAGCTGCCTTCTACGCGGAAATGCGGCAGCTTAATTTTGTTGCAGAGCTGCGCAAAAAGCGCGGCAACTAATCTATGAGCGTCCGGCGAAAGAATAAGAGCTTAATTTATAGCAGCTCGTTCGAGTCATCTATATGTTTGTCAAAATTGTTAACACTAAGTTTACGGATTCATCAAGATGTTGGGACATCAATTTCTAATTTACGATTCTTCCAATTTATTAGAAACATTTATGAATTATTTATTCAGTATGTGTGTTAAAAATAATTATTGCTACTTTTATAAAGCAATATAAAACAGCTGGTTTTAGTGATCCGTAAATCTAGTGTTAAATGAATCGAGTTTAATATTTTAAAAATGACTGTCGATGTATCAACGATATTGCAACCACATATCTTACTCATTTGCAATTGCAAATTTATAATTATCTGTGGATCTTTATGCAAAATAATGAGTTTCACTCCTAATGAGATTTCTGTTCTCTTGATATCAATATTTAAACATTCAAATAAATGTAGGTAAGATAAATTTTGCTTTCCTTTTTAAGAAATTAATGATACAGCAAAGTGTTAATTAACTACATAACAAGATAGCTTGCGCTATTAAAAAATAATCATGTACTCCTTACATATCTTGGAAACGCTATGAGTTTCCAGTATCATGATTGGACCTTTAATCTCCGCAAAATAAAAGTTATCTTCATGATTTGAAAATCGCAGTAGTCTGATAGAAACCCACAATTTTCCTTAACAATTCCACCAAATTAAAAATAATACAAAAATATCCTCCAATTCTTTCCATTAACATTTTTATCACAAATTTCAAACTGCCAAAGAAAATTTATTTATTTATCCCCGTGGTGCGCGGTGGTTGAAAATAAAATGCGACGGGGTTAATTGCGCGAGCCGAAAGAGCATTAGACGGAAAATAGTAATGATCAACGCCAATCTATACCCGACAATGAGAGCGGAGCGGAACTATCGCGGAGGGTTGCCCTCATCAAACTTTATCCACGAGCGGAATCGAATGGTACGGAATACATGGAGGAAACGAGAGCGAGAGAAACGTGGAAAGAGAGGGAGACAGAGGGTAGAAGAGTAAGGCGAAGTTGGATAGGAAGGAGGAGCGGGTGGAGAGCAGAGTAGGTGCTGTTTGTTGAATCCTCGAGATCAATACAACCCACTCTATCTCTTTCTGCCTCGTAATTCCGTGAGCCTAAATGTGCGCGGGCATTCGCCGGTTTATGTACGTGTGCGCGTTCATAGTCGTACACGTATATATGCTGTTTCTATGAATGTGTATGCGTGTAGGAGAGAGGGAGAGAGAGAGTGAGTGCACAGGGAACACGTGAAGCGACGTGTCAAGACGAAAACCGACCGAGCAAATGGAAAACTCGACCGGCGGCGCCGCGTTTCTGGCCTCCGGTTTTAACGCGTCGATATTTTGAAAGCGAAGGTGCCACTCGCCGAAATGCAGCACGCCGCGTTACGGGAATATTGTGCCCTGAATAGCGCATTCGATCCGCTTCGAAAATAATCCGCTCCATTTCGCTGGCTCGGCCAGATGCACTCCGATCGTTGAATGGACCGTTTGTCCTTGGGTATATCGCAGTTACACCGTATTTTTAATTAATAGCCACGGTGATCCGAAAAAAGAAGCCGTTCCCTATTTTTTTCTTTAACGATAATGTCTGCTTTCCGTACTGACGCTCACGCGATGATTTATCTTCACGCTAAATCTATCTATTTCTAGAAGATCTAACACGCGTTGCTTTGACAGTATTGCATTTATTTAGATTTTTTTGCTGTATTTATATTTAGAGATATGTTTAATCATTTTTTGCAACAAAATTTGCATTATTTTAACGATTGCGAAATTAGAAATGTGATCATTTGAATAGGCTTAGTAGATTTAGTGTTGAGCATATCATCTTCTTTAGGATCATTTTTCTAAGTCTCGCGATATTAATCACTTGCACTATGACTTCTTCCACGGTGATTAAGAAATTTCTACGCGGAAAAGAATATTTATTGTGTGACTATAATAATTGTTGCTGTCGAGTATTGTAAAGAGAGAAATTGAATTTGATTTCGATTTACAAAAAGTGAATGATATTCATGTACAATGAATCATGTAATGAATCTTGCTACGAGTATCACAAGGTATTGTACACAGTGCAAGAGTTTAAAAGGATTGATTAACACCTTCAAAAATAGAATGTGTCAAATTTTTTAACGAAAGGTATGGATATTTCAGATTGCACTCACAATCCATTTTCTGAATGGTAAAAGTCCGAACTGCTCTATAACCTCAAAGTGAAGTCAAATAGTTCATTAAAATATTCATAGTTTTTAACTACAATAGAATAAATTTTAACAGTCCATCTTAACAAATCCACATTTTCTAAACTCACCATATACTCTATAGTTCGACGGATATGAAAGGGCATAAAAACGACAAAGTTCGCAAACCCCCCTAGCTTCTCTATTAGAAACACTAAGTACATCTTTCAACGATCATTCCAAATGATCGTTCGCCGAACAGTCGCCAATATACTACCAATCTCAATGACCCTATCGTTTCCACATCCCCTAGCAGTCTAGTTCAAAGAGAGCCGGAATACCCATCCTCGAATTCCAACCGAGCGTTGCACAATGGCGGGGTTCTATTAAAAGGGCGCGAGTAACGATAAGTCGCGTAAGGAAAAAAGAAATTACTCGGAGTGTCTCCTTTTCTTATTCGCCTCCTATTCGTCCCCCCCCAAAAACGAGGCCGCGGGCCCGCGCGCCGGGGGGGGAATGCGCCCCCCCCCCCCCCGCCCACCCACCCCCGTAAGCGGCGGTCTTTCAAGTAATCAGGCCGACGCATCCTTTCCGATTCGACTACTTATGCCGATAAGAATTCCACGAGGAGCCGTTCCCCGTCCTCCGCCCCGGCCAATCGGTGGTGCCATCCCTATCGCAGCGTCGAAGGATTGGCTGCGCACTGCGGAACCGTGCGAAAATAGGTCGGCCAATCCTCGTATCGGCACCCTCTTCCGCCTCCACTTGCCTAACGCCACCTCCGCCCTTCCGACTATTCAAGGGAAAAAGAGCTATCCGGCGCGCGGTTACTTCCCTAGACTTAACACGAGAACGAAGACAACGACGACGACGACGACGACGACGAGTTTGCTCGTCGCCCGCGCAAACGTAGACTATTGCGAGGTCTCTGCTAGCACTCGACCGTGTCGGAGTGTCTCTCGAGTGGTAGCGAGGGTCGAGTACGAATACAGATTACCAGCATCCGCTCTCGTCGACCCTGGTTCACAGTCCAGAGGCTCGCGACGGGTTCTAGGCGATCGATGTTCCAATCGATCGATCGCCGTGTTCTATCCCGGGGCCGGCATTGTCGCCGGGTTACTGGTGCTGCGACTGCTGGCTCGAGGAACCCTGCCCGCCGGACGACACCGGCGTCTGTATCTGATACAGCGGGTAGCTCTTCCGTTTCCTGATGCCGTGCATCGACAGCAGGTGTATCTGCAGGTACTGCTTCGTCTTGAACTGCTTGCTGCACACGTGGCACGACACGTACTCGGTCTGCACCGTGTGCACGTTCACGATGTGCTGCTTCAGGTTCGAATTGTTCGAGTAGATCTTCCCGCACTCGGGACACTTTGGTTTACCAGGCGGACCGCCGTTGTCCACCGGATGATGCTGATGCGGCTGCGACGGCTGGAAACGGCGCTGATGGAACAACGCCATGCAGTCGATTTTGTCTTTAGCCGACGACTGCAGCATCAGGTTCAGCTCGTTCTTCGCTGTTGACGGTTGCTGCTGCGGTTGCTGCTGTGGTTGTTGTTGTTGCTGCTGCTGCTGCTGCAAGCTCTGCAGATTGTTCTGCAGCTTTTGATGCATGATCGTCAGCTGGTCCGTCTTCAGGCTGTTCAGGGAGTTGAGCGAGTTCAAGGTACTGAGGGCGTGTTGCTGCGACGACGGTTGGCTGGTGGCGTGCAGCTGATGGTAATGATAGTGCTGGTGGAGGACAGACGAGAGATCCTGACCCTCAGAGTTGTGAGCCCCGCTCGGGTAATCTCCAGGCCCGGTCTGCTCGTTCCTCGTCGAGGACGCGCCCGGCAACCAACCGGAACTCGAGCTTGAACCGTCTCCTCCAGAGGGCTGCCATCGCCCTGGAACCACCAGCCAATGTCAGTCCTCAGCCAACCTCGTACCGATCCCTTAAACACTATGCGATTTTGCTCTTTGCCTCCCACAGCCCTTCGTTTTCTCTCCGTTCTTTATTATTTTTTTTTCGGTATTTTTGCGACTTACATTTTTATATTTTTGTTCGCTTTTGTTTTTTTTTTTTTTTATCGAGATCCCTCCCCCGATTTTCGTGTCTCTATGACCGAAGAAGAGGAGGCGGTTTTGTTTTTTTACATTCGATTAACGTTTTTCGGTTTCCGTTTTTATATACTTTTTTTTTTAACTTTTTGTTACTTTTTCGTTTCGAGAGAGAAGACAATTTTGGTACTTTTTTTTTTTTTATTTTTTGGCCGCTCGTCGGCGGACTCGTGCGTGCAACGTTTTTTTTTTCCTTTCTTCGTCGTGATTCCGGTACACACACACCGTTCCGCCCTCTCGTTTTCCAGAACGTTATTCTCGAATATGGTCGATCGTGTATGCGTACCTCGTCAACCGAGAGAGCGACCAATTAGCTCGTTAGCCTCGGCAAGGCTCGAAGGGTCGTTAAGAATTCGTGTAAAGAGTCAAGCCCCGGCTCTGCGTGGCAACCCTAACAAATGTTTCTAGCGACTGCAGGGCCTTTGCGAAAGGATAATCGATATTCCGGCGAACGGGACTCGAAGAGCCGTCGGAGACACAGCGGCTCCGCGATATCAACGTTTTCCTCGCCATGCCATATACTTTTTTTTGTTTTTTTTTTTTTTTCGTTTCTATTTGCGCTCTATTTTTTTCCTATCGCAGCTCGACATTACTCGCTTTTTCCGTTTCGCTTTCGTTACGTAGCTCGTTTCTTACATATTCGATTTCTGATTCATTTTTTTTTTTCGATTTACTCGAAAGGGTGGTTTGGGCAAGGGGATGCAGGGTTGTGAGAGGTACGAGAGTTCCATGCATTCAACGCAACAACGAGAGACCAGAGTCTTGAGGGAACGATGGGAGGATATACTAGTCCGGGCTACGAAATCGTAATAAACTGTGTGAAATCGGAATCGTTGCTCTGATCACTTACCGTAGTTCGGATCCTGGTTCGCCGCGTGGATCCCCGACGGGCCTGGTATCAGTCCTGCAAGTTCGCGTACTCGTCAGAACTTTGATCTCGCCGCCGTACGATTCGCGAAATCGTCGGCAGAATGCTCGATTTGTGAAATTATTCGAAGCGACATGCGTACAGGCATTCTAACGAGAAATCATTGCTAATAATCGTAAACTATACGAAAGTCGAATGTGGTACAGAAATGTCTATTTTCTTGGTGAACAAAATTGAGTAAATTTAATCTCAGATGAATCTAATCAGTAGATTGGATTTACGACTAAATCGAGTAGTTAGAATTTTGAACTATTGTTACTTATAATTTATTAAAGATTCCCATCTAGGTTTTTTCATTTCTTGTGATTGATGCAGACGATTTTTATTGTACACAAAACTCTGCGGTCTACTAATCTTTAAAGTAATTGCAGAATCTGAACATGAATCGCCGCACAGCAAAATCAAGATCTCTTGAGGCGATAATTAAGTTGCGATAGATATTAAAGACTTGAAGATGATACTGAAGCCTCACAGAAGGTATTAAAGTCTTAACGAAGATTTTAAAGTCTCAAAGATATCTAAGTCTTAAAAAAGGTGTCAAAACTGCAGAAAAGGTATCAAAGATTCCAAGAAGAGACCAAAATTTCAAAAAGATGTCAAGGACTTGGAATAGAGGTAAAGGATTCGAATGAAAGATTGAAGCCTCAAAAAAGAGATCAGAGTTTCAAATAAAGGAGCAAAGTCTCAAAAAAGAGGTCAATGTCTCAAGTAAAGGATTAAAGACTCAAAAAAGAGATAAAAGTTTTAAGTAAAGGATTAAAGCCTAAAAGAAAAGATAAAATTCTTCAAAAAGAGATCAAAGTCTCAAAAGAGAGATGAGAATCTCAAATAAAAGATCAAAGCCTTGAAACAAAAATCAAAGTCTCGAATAAATCACTAAAGTCTCGAATAAAAGATCAAACTTTCGAATAAAAGATCAAACTCTCGAATAAGATAGATTACCTGGTATTCCCAAAAGCGCAGCCGGAAACGAGTTACGATGGTGCTCCATGGAGTCGTTCAGGATGTCACTGGGCTCTGTCTTGACCGAATTCAAGATGCTGTCGTTGTTCGACATGTCCTCCACGTTGTCCGACATGGAGTTCGAGTCCTCGCCGGTAGACTGTGCCTGATCAACAACGATCCTCATTCTCGCAACTCCCATAGATCATATATCGCATAAAAGAACATCGACCAAGGATCTCACCTGTACATTATTAGAAGGTGTAGTGTGTATCGTGGGTCCTCCCTCCAAGGCTTGACCCAACAGCGATTCCTGAAGCTCCGACTTCTGCTCGACATGTTTACCAAGAGATGGACTCTGGCTTCTAGATCTCTTCTCTGGCGGTGGACTCGAACCACTCTCGTTTAGGTCTCCCCTGCCGTTGTCTTGCCAAGGGTTGCGGGGTGTGGCCTGTTGAACACATTGTTGGGACACGTTATAATCATTCCGGGCAGGTATCGCAAGTGTTGATGGGCTGCCAAGTGTTGGGGACTGGAACGAGTTGGTAGATTTGGAATGGGTGTTCATTGTAGTTGGGTGGAGGTGGGCTAGGGTGAATCAAAAGACACCGAGGTGGACGAAGGTTCAAAGACATAAGCCAAGATAAGGTAAGGTGAACCAAGATAGGCTAAGTTGAAGTAAGATTGGGCAAAGGTGAATTAATGTGGAGCAAAGTAGGTCCAGGTAGACCAAAGTGTTTGAAGAATCAAGATAGATCAAAGTAGAGCAGGTTAGACCAAGATAGAGCAAGGTGTATGAAGGTAGAAAAAGATAAATCAAGGTAGATAGAACAAGGTATATCAATGTAAACTATAATAGATCTAGTTGGACACTAGTTGAACTCAGTCAATAGGACAATAAATTCCTTAAAGAAGCTAAAATATTCTTAATAGCTTCTTTCTTTAACATGAACTTTCTACAAGCTCTAAAAGTGGTCAGAAGTTCACCTTAGAACTTTTCAGCAACTTTAGTCAACCTTTGTAGTGCAAAAGTTCGAAGACAATTTCTGATAGAATATCTAATAGAAAATTTGGACTAACCGGTGCACTGCCATTGTATCCGCCGGACAACGACGGCGGCGGTATCTTGGCTGTCGCGGTGCCGCTGTTGACATCAGCTAGTCCTCGCACCTGGAGCACCTGTGCCGTCTTGAGGAAGGCGGCCAACTGTTCTTGACCCACGTGCACCTCGCCGTGGTACATGAAACGCAGCAAGGACTCCATGTCGGACGAGGCTACGTCCCTCAAGATCACGATCGGGTGCTGGCATGGGTTCGCCTGTAGAATAGAAGCAAAAATGCCGGGCATTCAGTAGACGAAGAAGCAGAGAGGGAGGGGCGGTTCTTTAAACGTCGGATGAATTCCATCGAGCGTTGATTATGATCGATAGCCGGCCGGCCGGGATCTCGTTCATGTAAATCAGTTAATCCTATTTATCAGCGGAACTAGCCGGGTCCAGGCACCGGCCAATTGATTTACAACGACGATTTACAACCTGGACACGTATAACGAGCCACGTTTAATCCACGTCGTCGATATCTTTCGCCAGCGATTTTAATGGCTCGCGGACCGCTGCGGACGCGTTTCTTTTACTTTTTTTTTAACAAGCGGCCGCAGCCTACAAATTGACCACTCGCTGCCGCAGGACGATCATCCGGATCGAGGACGATGGAAATTTATATGGACGTGTACCGGGGGGGCACGCCGCGTGCACTTACATCGCGTCGCGTCGTGTCGCGCGGCGCATCGCGGTTGCACCGTGTTGCACAGCGTTGCACCAGCGTCGCGTCGCGTCGCACAGCGCTGCGTCGCGTCCGCGACGCGACGATCCGCGAGCATTCCGCGTGGTGCATGTCCTGGCAATATACGGTGTGTGCCGGCTGCCATTATCGGCGCCGATATTAATTATAATTAATGACCGCCGGCGTGGAGGTTTCCATAACGCCATCACCGTTATTTCGGGGCCAGAGGTGTCGCGCGACCACGCGTACACGAGCCAGCAAGAACACGACTCCGCGCGACAACATCGTTCGATTATCGATATACAATGCTCCCGGAATATTCGACCCCTTCGGTCGCGAATCGAGCCACTTTTCAACTGTGGATGGAAATATTGCGACCGGTTTGCGTGGGCTGTGACCAGTTGCCTGTACCTTCGGCTGGTTTTTTTGGGCATAAGTAGCATTTACTCGACAAATATAAGGTATTAGATCTTTACGTTCAATTTTTCATTCTTATATTAAATTGCTCGAACTCGTGTTCAATTTTTCTATTCAGGAATAAAGTTGTTTCATAGATAAAGTTGTTCTTTTTCACAGAATATCTCTCTTAAAAGAAAAAGGTAGTATCTCAGTGCATTTACCTAATTTCGTTACTTACGTCAATTCTATCGGAAAATCAGCAACGCGGATAGATAAAAGAAGCTTGCGCCGGAAAAGCAACGATAATTTAACCGGGCCGAACAGCGGCAAGTCGAGACTGGAGCGTGGCACGAGAAGTGAAATAAAATTCTAGTCTGTTCGGTTCATTAAGAGAACGTAGAGACCTCATTTAGATCAATCTACGTTACATAAAATTTTCGAAGCAGCCTGCTTGAAATCATTTCAACGGCTTGCGGGGCACGCCGAATCGGTTAAACGGAGCCGGGTATAGAAATGTTTATTATTATCGGCCCGATATCGGCTTACCGCGGCTGTTATAATCGTTCCCGGTTTTGTAATATCGGCCGGGCTGTATTGACCGGTTGAAACTTGACGCCGTCGATCGAGTCGATCGTATATTTTTTTTTTCGATCCAATATTTCACGACGTGAAAGTGGTAGCAATCAACGATTCGGTCTGAAAACTTTGTTGCGTGGACGTCTGATATTTCACCCTTTCACCGCTGCGTCGAAAATTCACGGGGGACGTCGAAAATGGCGGTCGTGAGATCGGTCACGAAGATCGATTTCGTCGTGCCGGCGAAGAGTTTAATCGACGAAAACAATGGTTGTGTGTGTGCAATCATTTATAATGATGACAATGTATGTAATCACTTATAGTCATGGCAACATATATAATCACTTATAGTCATGGCAATACATATAATCACTTATAGTCATGGCAATATATGTATAATCACTTTTAATCACGGCTATAGATATAATCATTTATAATCATGGCAATATGTAAATTATTTATAGTATCTTTATTTCTTTTTGTTATTCCCACCAATTATAATCTTCGCTGAATAACTAGTTATTCTCTATCACTAGTCGTTCTCAAATCAAAGAAAATAATTCAAGTCATTTGTTTCGATTTTGAAGAAATAATTGCGTTCCATGCAGCATTCATTCACTTTTGCAGATCAGTGCATTTTAATGTCGCCAACTCTTTCTAAAAAAATCAACGTAATTTCGTTGTCTTTTTCATTCCGAAAAAATATCAAAGAAAGGAACGTCCAAAAATCGTTTAAAAAATATTCACAAATAACATTGACAGTAGAAACAATCTTCCTAATAGATCTTCCTAAAATAAAAATATTTAAATACCGGTCACATTTCGCAGCGACAACACGAACATCTGCCTCTTATCTCTCAAAGAAAAGGATCGGAAATCAATGAGATCCTTTCGAAAATATTCCAGCGTCGATAGAATGAATATTGCATCGGCGTAAATACAAATATCTGAATATCGGTAAGTTGTTTCGTAGAATCGGCGAATATTTGTGACGGCCGGTTTGATTTCGAAGTCGCGGCACGTTCTCACAATGTTTTTGCGGGGAACGCGAATCGACTTTTATGCGTCGCCGAACGAGTTTCAATTAAACCGGAGAACCCACGGCGGTACCGATCGGGTGCGCGCGTGTGCGCGTATATACATCTGGTGTAATTGAAATAATCGCCGGGCCCGGGGAAAAGTATTTCTGCAGCGCCGCGGCGCAAAGACGAGCGAACAGAGAGAGAAAGAGAGAGAGAGATCAGGGACGCGACGAAAGAGGCGAGGAGAGAAAGGGAACAGAGAACTCCGGCATGGACTTCCCCTTTATCGCATTAACCAATTTAATTAACAACTTTGAGACGGACTCTCCCCTACCCCACCCCGCTAATTAGACCTAACACGATTAAAACGGGTCAATAATTAATTGTATGGACGCTCGTGCGTCGCAGACGGGAGAACCTGGGCAAATGGCCGACCCGCTCTCCGGCTGATAGTGCGCGCCGACGCGCTACCATTTTTTTTTTCTCTTTTTTTCTTTCCCACCGATGAAATCGTAATTCGTGAATCGAATCGAGGGTAATCAGACACGCCACCGGGACCGGTAACAATACGCCCGAGAGTTGGATTTCGCGCACGCATTCCGCCAACTGGCTGGAAAAATCGTTCCGCGCGCACCGTCGACTATGCAAACACGTTTTCGAATAAAAACGAGACTAGAACCGATAGAAATATTTTGCCCGCCGGCGCATTCGAACGCGCTCGGCCTATTTTTAACGTGTACAATCGTTATTAACTTTTCAGTTTTTTATTTTTTATTTTCGCATGAACAAACGACTGCGGCTTTTACGATGACAACGGTGGAGGGGGGGGGGGGGGGGGGGGGGAGCAATTTAATATTGGGGACGAATTGAAATAGATCGACGATATTCTATTTCGAACGTGTTGAAATTATTAGAGAATAATTTAAATGTGTTTCCGGTGTCTAACTTTTGCAATTGATTGCGACGTGTTGTTATCTTGCATGAAGTTACGCGAATTTCATTCAGTTATATAGAAAAGCCCTTTCAATTTTTCTGCAAAAGTTTCACGTAATAATAACGACGATAACGATGATAAAATAATAAGGAGAAAAATAATAATGATGAAAAAATAATAGGAAGGATAATAATAACAAAATAATAGGAATCATAATAATGAAGATAAAATAATAATAAGGTTGATAACAATGATTATAAAATAATAAGAGAAACGATAATAATGATGATAAAATAGCAATAAGAATGAAAACGAGAAGAACATGAGTGCAACATACGGCACAAAAATAAAGAGAAATTTATTTAAAATCTATCAACAACCCTCTAGTAATTACACCAAAAATGCTCTAAATAAAGCTACGGTGTGCTCGAATAAAACATCGCATTTCCCAGTTATCTTTTCACTACCATCGTCGGTCGATTCAAAATTTCGTTGAATACTTATTGAATCACTCGAGGACCCTCGGATGAATGGAGTCCTTCGAAGCAGGCTCCAGAATCTTTCCAGGTCACCGATGAAAAAAGGGGTGGAAAACAAAACGACGAGAAGAGAGCAGTATGCATTTCACGGCGAGGCGGGCGGGGCACAAACGCGTCGATTTAAGAAAGAAAACAGTGTAATTAGTTCTTCAACGAGACATTCCGCGATCCGATATTCCACAATATCGTAGCTCGCCACTTTCGTTCCATTAAATAAGAACGCTTTAACAGGTTTCCTTTCCTCGTATCGAGAGAGCAACGAGAGTGCTCCCGATAGAAAAACGCGGATAATTGGTTATTTTAACGGGCATTCCGATCTAACTTCTACGCCGCGGGCTCCGGCCCCCATTGTCATGTACACAGAGACAATGTTTGATAAAATAGTGTTTCAAAGGGGAAATTGCAAATAGATATTTCATTTTAAAAATAAAAATAAAGTATTTCTAAAAATGAAATATTCTGTTCGAGTGAACGTACTTCGACAAATAAGATACTGCATTCGTTGTAGAACATTTTTCAGATAATATTTCAAATAGTAATTGATCTTAAAAAGACTAAAAACATTTGTGGCAAAGATCGAAGTATTTACTTAATTTATTATTATTGAATATTTCTATTTCACTAAATCATAGTACAAAGTATAATTATTTCACTGATCTATAAAGCATTTATTCTCTATATTATATTCAACAATAAGAGAATAAAATAATAAATATTTTCAGATATTACAATTTCTTCGCTTTCCCAATTCACGCTAATCGGTTTGACAATTTATTTTCAAATTAATCATTCCGTGCTCTACGGTATTAAAACACAAAATATTTCATTCCATGCTCTAGATTATCAGAATAAAATATTTACTCCCGTGCGCCAGCAGCTTTAGATCACCGAGAGAAACTATTCCATTTTACGTTTCAGATTATCAAAATGAATTATTTATTCGCGCGCTTCAGCCGCGGATTATCGAAATCAAATCTTTTCATCTGTTCTATTCGAGCACCGAAGGATCTATTATTTAAAACGGTATTTCCAATATTTTCTCCACAGATATCGCCCGGCCTCTACACGCGCACACGTGAATATATACAACGGGACGAGATAGGGAGAGAGAGACGGAACGCAGGGTTATTCGCGCGCCCTTTATTTCCATTAATCAATTATCGGGCCGGCAAAGAGAGGCGCTCTCCGATCACGGTGCCGCCGCCGCCGCCGCGGCAAGAAAACCCGCGCCCGATCCCGGGGTTCTCGGTTTAATCGATCCGACGATCTTTCTGCATTACTTAAAGTTTTTAGAAAGCGGACGCTCTGGATTCCGCCGTGATCGCTTACAGGTGGCTAAGAAATTATGGCCGGCCGGCCGAGAGTGATACACACCGTGCCGAAGAAAATCCCCCCGCGGGCCCCCCACCCCACCCCGGCATCGGGCCCGGTGGCCCGTGAGCGTGACTACAAAAGCCTCGTAATAAACCGGGCGCGAGAGGTTTCCCACGTTTCGCGGTATCCGACCGCTCATCGCCACGGCCGCGGAAGGCGGATGAGAATTAACCGCGGAAAAATGCCAGGAATTATTGCCGGGACGTGGACGCGGATACACGCTTTTAAATCCGCGGGGCCGAGGAATTGCTTTCGCGCCGGATCGAACGGGATCTCTCTTCCATCGGACCGTTTATCGGCCCGTCGACGATCCCGATAACCGACGATTATATTCCTTAACAATTGATGCACGATTCTCGCGCGCGGCTGTTTCATCCGGCGATGATATTGCGCTCGAGATGTGGCTCTTTTTCTGGAATCGATGGGGACCGGTAACCGAGGTTCGCGGTTTGCAATGGAAAAAGAGCATCCTTTAGATTGGATTTTATAGCGGGTTTATACGCGGAGAAGAATTATGCGAGGCACGTGTTTATAAACAGGCTGCTGAAACAAGGACGACGACAGCGTGCAAGCCAAAATTAATCCCTCAACTATCGCGTTATAAAGGGTGTCCCAAAATTCACGCAACATGTAATCTTGATAGAAAACACAGATTTATAATTAAAAATTGTAAATTTTTTATTGATTTATATAGTATTTTGTGTAGTGCTCCATCTTTAATAACCCTGAACTGTCAGCTGTCATTCTGTATTTTTTCTTTTTTGGTTGGCAACACTCTACCGCACAAATGTGCGCAAAATTCAAATCTTGCGTGAATTTTGGGACACCCTTTAGTTTGTGCGCGGTACTCGCTGGCAGATGTCGCGATCGGAGTGGTTCTGAATATGAATATTAAAACAATGGTGATAATAAATGTATAGTGGAGTATTAATGATGTTAAGTTATAGGAGAACATTAGCGGCGCTTAGATTAATTTATATAGGAAATTAAAACAGTTAATAGCCATGAGAATTATGATATATATAAATAAATAAATAAATAAATATTATAATTATATTCAGTATCTAAAACTTGCAAATATATAGACTCGGAGCCGGAGGTATTCGATAAAAAAGAAGACAATTTGCAAACCCCTAAAGTAATTACGTGATGGAATTTAGGAGTGGGAATGTTAAGTAACTATTTTTATAGGAATTCGCTGAATAAATCAAGAGAGAATTTATTGGAAGTTTTAGATACAACCCTCTGCAATATTTTTTGGTGAATCGATAAATTTGTATGTCTCACCCTAAAAAATCTAAAAATCTAAATCTCTCTAAAAAGATCTCTAAAAATCTCACGTAAAATAACAAGAAATTTTTGTATCTTTATACATTTATAGCTTGTATAAAGTTCAAAATTCTTGCATTTAGCAAAGCCTAATGGCATCAGAAATATTTAATAAATAACGCTAAACAACTAAAACTCTTCAACCCGATCGCGAGCAAGTAATTCCGCGACGTCCGTCGCGTCGACTCCGGTGTCTCTAATTTCCGAGCTTTACGGTTTCAGGTGACTTTCCCGGAACGTGGAAAAATAATATCTCGCACCCTAGATTTGCGGCGTCGAATCGGCCCGCGTGGGGGGGAGGAGTAGGTCTTTCGGTGGTGTTCGCGGAATAGATCGATCCCCGTTCGTTCGAGCCGAGCAAAGCTCTTTTTCCGAGTACTCGAGCAGCTTCGCGCGAAAAGGTGGGCAAAAGAGGAAAGAAGCTCAAGAGAGAAAAAAAGAAAGCGAGAGAGAGAGGGGGGGAGTGGGAGGGAGGGGACAGGTAGAAGGAAAGAAGCGGGAAAAGGAGCGCGGTTCATAATCGCGCGTCGCGGCTGTATCGTGATCGCATGTAGGCGAAGCACCCCAACTAAAGCGTAAGTAGAAAAGTAGATACGATTGCATGGTTTCTGATCCGGTTATGCAGTGAACGCGCAGCCGTCATGGCTTCGCGAAACATATCCGTTCCTCGTCGTACGAGCCCCGACGTACACACGTACCACATTTTACACACGGCTATAGCTGTGTGTTGCACACACTGGCGAATCGGCTCGCATGTGTACACCGTTGTACAGCAGAACGTAAACCGGCGCGAGCACACGGCCTCTACCTCCACCCTTATCTGCTTATCTGGATAGTTGATGTTTCACTGACGCATGTTTTAAGCTTTCCTCGCATTAAGCAGTCAAATCGCGAGATAACAGGCGAGGGAGCGAGTATCGATCAAACATTGGCCACATAGTTACCGCGTCTTTCTACACGAAGTGCTATACCTCCCTTTTTCTCTCTCTCTCTCTCTCTCTCTCTCTCTCTCTCTCTCACTCCTCTCTTTATCTCCTACTTCCCTCTCTCTGTTCTCTGTGTAGGACGGTAAATAGACTTTAGGGAATCGGGCGTAGATAACGGCGACGATAATGGCGCTCCGGTATTGATTGATTGCGACCTCAATGAAAAGAGAGAGAGAGAGAGAGAGAGAGAGAAACTTTTCACTGTTTGCCACCGTCAGGAGATTTCAGGATTTTCACCTGTTTGCCTGGCTGCGATTCTACTGCGAATCACGTCTCGAGAGAAATTCGATCTGGAACTAGTTAATGGAACTACTGCGATCGGTGGGAAATAATGGCCTGGTACCTGGTTACCGATTCTTGGTAATTCGCGGACGAACTGTCCGATGCCTCGTAAGATCACTCACTCTGTTTTGTGACAGCCAGGTGTGGCACTGAATTTTAGGTATAGATTTTAGATATAGATTCTCGGAAATAAAGGAATAGTGTACGGTAATTGTCGACAGGTGAACACGGCGATGTGAAATGAGAAAATTGGTGGATGGTTGATTTTAGTTTCTAATTATTTTGCTGTTTTATAATACGGTTGTAGTTGGAAGTGTTGAGTGTGACTGTGGTAGTGGAGCGATTTATGGATCGTGTGAAATTTATTCATACTTTTAGAGATGACAGAATCAATTGTGTTTTTCTTGTATTGGTGATGTTGGAGGAGAGAACAATTTTCGTGCACCCTATTATCATGATATTTAGATTTATATTATATATAATTTTATATAATAATTTATTATATTATATTTTATAAATAAGTAGATTTATTTTTATCTAATATGAACCACGAAAGTAGATTGTAAGAAATCAGAGGAACTGTCTAATTTTCGTTAAATACAAAATGGAAGAGAATTCTTTCACGATTGTCATTCGATTATTAAATATTTGTACAGCAACATATCCAACAATACCTTTCATATTCTAACATAAATTATGACAATAAATCACGATAAATGAAAAAAAGATTCTAAACTTCCTTAAAGACGAAATGGAATAGAATTCTCGCAGAATTTTCATTCCATTCTTAAATATCAAAATTTTTATCTTTGCTGCATAGATATTATTTCTATTTTATATATCTAGTACTTCTATTGTACTCGAGTGATGGCTAAGCCATGCTTCTCTTATTACAACAAAGCGTTATAAAATTATCACAAATTACAAAAGATCCAAAGAAAAATTTCGAATCCTAATTAAAAAGACATCAAAGTATATTCCCCAACCACGAATGCGTTTCTCATTCTTCGACCGCCGCGTCTCACTCCTCGACTCTATCCTTCACCACGAAAAATCAAAAGAACAATTTCTAATTTTCGTCGTCGACCAACCCTACGGTAATTCCCGCGGCACCGCTAATCCATCGGCGCAGGATAGACGAGGACGAAAGCAGGAAAACGTTTCCCCGTACCAGGGACAGCGCGTTAAGGAGACGTCTAAAGATCCAGCTGCCATTCGAACGAGCCCCGTCGCGGTCGGCGGTGCCGGTTGCGGGCCGTCTGTTCGTAAAAGGATTCTAAAATAAGTCGAAAGGCAGCGGAGGAATTGAAGTTCTTAAATGGCTCTATCATCGTGGCCGACAATGCCGTCGGAACAAGAAATACACGTACTCGGCGTTTCACGGTCTCCCCTCGGCCCCCTCCCATCCCTTCTGCCGTCCCACCTCTCCCGTCGCTTTTCCAGGCTCGGTCTGTGCAGGAATGCGCGCACAGTACAACTACGCACTTCCGTTGATAAAAATACACGGGAGGTATAATGTGTCTCGGTACACGCGCGCGACCATCGTCATTTCGCTGTACAAGCGGCCGCGCGGATGGGGAGCAAGCGGAGAAAGAAAACCGAGAAAAAAAGGCGCCGAGCGAGGAGGAAAGAAACGGCGACGGGGAGAGAAACGCAGAGAGAAACGCAGAGAGAAAAAGAGAGAAAGAGAGAGAGAATGAGAGAGAATGAGAGAGAAACAGAGAGAAAGAGAGAGAAGGAGATGGAGCGTGGAACAGGCTGAAAGAGGACGAGAAGTCGTATTATACGCACACGCAGCACAATAATATACCAGGCGATAATTTGCTGGCCGCATGTGCGGCTGTTGGCTGGCCAGGCCGTGCGACATTAAGCGTAATGCGAGTTGCGCACCGCCGCGCATAGACGCCGCATTAACGAAAAACGAGAATACGACACACGCTTATTAGAGCTGCGCGGAGAGCGAATCAACGATGCGAAATTAAATACGCGCGGCGAAGCCCGACCGTCCGTCGCCGAGATCGTCGAAACGAGACGCGCCGACGACGATCGCTTTTGCGACGGCCATGGCGGCGGCGGCATTTACAATCCGCGCGCCCGCGGTAACACGCGATTTTCATGCACCCGAATCTCTCTCTCTCTCTCTCTCTCTCTCTCTCTCTCTCTCTCTCTCTCTCTCTCTCTCTCTGCCCGATATGATCCCGCTTTCCCTCCGCCCGCGTGCATTCCGCGTGGCCGCAAATTGACACGAGCAAACCCGCGGTCAGTATATATTTAGATGCGTACACTGCGGTGGGAGGGCAAGATATTTTAAAATATGAAGACACTCGGTGGGAAGATGCAATCCGCATTCTGTACGGGACAGGCTGGAAATAAAATTCGATTATAGACGCGCGCGGCTACTTCGCCGTTTTAGTGGCGGATCGGCAATTGCTATGCGGCGGTTGCGGCTCCGAGAATTTTCACGTTTCTCTGTACGCTGGTGGAACGTTGCGACGGTTTCGGTTTTGGGCGAGTACGGTTCGTGGTGGCGGTAAAAATACGCGGTCATGAATGACGGGCCCCGGAGAGAGTGCGTTAAAGGGGGCAACGGGTTAACGGTTCACAGAATCGATTTTCTTAATGGTTTAAGTGCGTAGAATGTTTTGTGAAAGTGATGCCTCGAAATTCGAACGTTTGGCAGCCGTCTAGTTCGTTTTGTATAGAATTCATTGCAGTTCTTGTAACAGCGTTGTAATTTATACGAGGAGAACGTCTTTATGTCTTCTATAATTGTGAAATGAGGCATCGGTCATTCAATCGTGGTAGTTTCGACGTCAGATACTAAAATAAAAATCGACGTACAACGAAGATACATTTTTTATTGTCTATAAGAATTGATTACACATATGATTGGTAGTACTTTGTACATGGTACAAGCAGAAACTACATTTTTTAACTCGTGCTTTCGAAAAGTCTGACCGATCTTGACGCAAACATAATTTACAATATAAATATAATATACAAAAGTATAACAATTTAGATAACATTAATAATATATAATGGATAACATATATATCGCAATATATACGAATATACTGCAAATGCATCTCATATAACCTGAATTACGTTTAGAATTACACGAATACAATTGAGCAGAACTAAATTGAATATATTAAATACGACAGCAACATAAATCTACAAAAACCATACAGAAACGATAGATTTCTCCAATTCCCTCAATTTAGACAATTCTCATGCCAATGAACAAATCGACAGCGAGAGAAGCAGCATTTTTACTTCACCTTGTCGAAAACAAATCTCGCGTTAAAGAAGAACGAATAATTTTGTTTTCGCGGAGGACAGGATAACGAGAATTCGCGAGAAGATCCTCCGCGACCGATAAACAAATCGACTGTCGTTCGAAAATAGATTTAATTTCGATGGAGCCTCATTCCGAGTAGCCTCGCGTCTCCCGATGGTAAAAACTCAATTATTCAAAGTATGCCTGGTAGCATGCTCGGCAACGGCCCGGCATCCGTGACCCGATGGCAGCCTCGAACGAAACCAGAAATACATATTTCGAATTTCTAATCCGACGATAGAGTCCCGCGGCGTGGCACTGGCAGGAGCCCGTGGTAATTGATAGTTACCGTAGGAACGTACTGTTACTCCGTTGGCCTATCTTCCCGGCCCGATCTTCGCGTATTTTAAATTCACGCCGGCCCCGGCATGGCACCGTGCGTATCCATTTCGGATCGGAGGAGACGACGCTGGCTTTCGATCCGGGCGTACACCGGGATAAATCACCGGTACGTTCTCCGTAATGGCGGCACGTAGGTGCCGCAGCAAGGGGTACCCTAGGTGCCGCGTTTAATGCCGCAGCTTGCGACACGAACGCGTGTGCGCACACGCGCGCGGCACACATACACACAGGTTCGGCCCTCCGCATTCTATCTCTCTTCGTTGTTCCATCTCTCTTCGTTGTTCCATCTCTCTCGCTCCCTTTCTCTCGTTTGCTCTCCGCTCGGCGTCAGATGGAAATTACCGATCCGATATGCAAATAGCCGCGGCGACCACTAATGCGCGGTTAACGGTAACGTTATTAACGGATCGTTACACGATGTCCGCGCGACGTAGGTGTACGAGAGCGTAATCATACGTGCACGCGTCTATTTCACGCTCGCGCGACCGCCCCGGAAAATCGGCCGACATTTTCGGTACGAAAAATTACCCCACGCTCGATTAACGCGCTTGCTCGGCAGCGCCAGGCGAATTCACGCGTTTCCAGAAACCGCGGAGAATTTTTCCTGGCGACGAATCTTCCGTAGAATCAAAGAGCGGAGTTTTCTCGTCGCGATGACTGCGACAAATTTAATGCGCGAGTTCTTTTTAGAGGTTTTACACAGCTCTGGCGATATAGCATATGATTCACGACTTTATAAAATGCGTCGTATAAAAATTATACTTTACACGTCTGTAGAAACGTTGCAGAATTTTTTCCGTGGGTGGATCTTCCTCGAGCTTGAAGATTAAAGATTTTCCTTTGCAAAGAGCTCGAAAAATTTGATGTACGATTTTTTTAGCGACTTTGTTCGAAAAGCGAAACTATCGTCTACGGTAGTATAAAATGCGCCATGTGGAAACTATGCAAATTCATGCGTCTGTAAAAACGTTCCAGAATTTTTTCTAAAGGTGAAACTTTCATAGATTTGAAGACTGAATCTTCTCCTTTCGAATGACACCTCGAAACTTGCTCTACGATTTTTTTTGTACTATTTTATACAACTCCGAATGAAACATGTATACCGCCGAGTTCACGGTGATACGGATCGCATGAAAATGTCACAAATTGATACGTCTGCGGAAACGTGGCCGGGATCTTCGCGCATGAATCATTCATGAATTTGAAGATTGTAAACATATATGAATATAAGATGAATGTATGATGATATAGCGCCGGGCTTAGACATAATAAATATTTATAGGTGCTCTATAAGGAATTCATCTGACCAAATTGGTCCCTCGCTTCTGATCGATAAAACGGCTACAAACAATCGTATTGCTAATTTTGAAGAGTAATTGTAAAGAGAAAATTACAATCTTTAACCTTCTAGTAGTGATCATATTTTTTATAGACATTTTGCAGAGTGATAAAAGATGCGCGCCACCAGTTGAATATTGAACTCGCTTTTGATCAATAAAATGATGAAAAACAATCGTATTCCTAATTTTGAAGAGTCATTGTAAAGAGAAAATTACAATCTTTAACCTTCTACTAGTGATCATATTTTTTATAGACATTTTACAAAGTGATAAAGCGTCAAAAAGCCGCGCGCCACTGGTTGAATATTAAAACTATGATAGACTCAATTTCGAAAAATTTCAATTTTTAACCTTCTAGTAGTAGTTATATTTTCAATAGACATTTTGTAAAGTCATAACGCCTCGAAAAGATGCGCGCAATCAGTTGGATATTGAAACCATGATAGACTTAATTCCGGAGAAATTTCTATACAGTTACCAGAACGCGATACATCAAATTCAACCAGTTATGATGACGTCCAGCCAGCAGCGCGGAATAACGCAGCAACATTAGCGCAAAACGCGAGACCATTAAGTACCCTGGTATCATCGAGGCCCGATCGAGCAGCTGTGGGACGCGTCTCCGATGGCAGCGCGCGGCCGAACGATTTAATCGCGCCGCTCTATGTTCTCGTTACCAATTGCTACCGATAAGATTTCCCGATAAGATGCCTGTTCTAGGAGAGGCGAGCCGATGCAAACGGGGGTAACGTTCGCGAATGAATAATCGGCTGGCAACGGGGGAGACCGGTTCGCGGGATCGATTCGCCGGGTTCCTTTGGGCGCGGAATGCTCGATCGACGCGCTCTCGCGCTGCCGGATCGCAAGAAAGGTAGAGAGAGGGAGAGAGAGAGAGAGAGAGAGAGAGAGATACGGATCGCGATCATCGGGTACGTTGGTCAGCGGCCGAAGAGAGTCGTAAAGTGACTCACAGGTGAGATTCTTGAAATGAAGAGCGATGAGTAACGCCGCGAGAATTAATGGAAGCCGAGGAAAGTGCTCGGTGCGTGCGTGGAAATCAATTAAACGAGCGGCGTCCACGAGCGTCCGATGACTCAGTTGAATTTCCGTGAACGATAGAACCGCTCTCGTAACACGATTTCACCCGAAAAAAATATAACATTGAGGCGACCGGTGTCGAACGCGACCGGATAAATATTCGTCGCTGGCGGACGCGTGCGGGTGTCGCCCAGGGAGATAGAGAGAAAAGGAGAAAGAGAGAGAACGAACGAGATAGAGAGAGAGAGAGAGGGAGGTAGAGAAAAAAACTATGTTGGGAGAGTGACTCAGTGACGAGAGAAAAGTGGGAACAAAGGGGGACTTGTTTGTTCGCTGGTGGTAATTGCGCGTTGCAATTGAACGTGTTGCGAAGACCGAGGACAAGTTACAGGGGAATTCCATTCGGCTGAACCTGTTCACCGCAGATAATGCGGAGGTTCAACGTTCTTCGAAACCGCTGCTCACTTGACCCGCGATCGACTAAAAATATAAACGAGATTGCTTGTTCTACATCGTGTTGAAAATCTGACTGCGACTATCGGGACGGGTTTATACACAAACGATTGGCTGGAACTCAGCTTCCTCATGACTTGGTCAATATGTTTATTGCAACGAACGAGTAGTTTATTTATTTGAATTTAATTTCGGTTCTTAGATCATTTACCAAAAACATATTTACTGGCAACATAATTTATGCCTTCAAGATAATATAATTTTGATAATATAAAATTTTAATATAATTGGATAAGTTTGAGTAAAGTAGATAAAGATTGATGCTGAAACAGGCAGAAATTGTTGATTTCTAAAGTACCATAATTATCAGTACCTTAGTTCTGCTTTTCTGAGGTAAGACATCCGAGTCTGAAGGTTTAAGTATGTTATATATACTCCATCGAAAATGTAACTTTATATAGGCACCATAGTCAACCGATTAACACGAGTAGGATCGAATGAGTCAATATGTAGCATTTGTAGTTTGTTCTTAAAAGGAAGGGACCTGAGATACACCGAGAGTCACAATATTATTAGCTGTCTAACCCCACTCCGCGCGCACGACTGTCTTCAGCGTAAAGTGGTAGGGCGAAGTCAACTATCATGACTAGACCGCGGATCTTATACAATTGTAATATAAAAATGGTTAAGCCTAATTTCAAACAATGCAATTATTAACAGGATTTCCCTTCCGCATTTTTCTGAAAGGGAAATCTGCAGAGCGAGAGCAGAACAAATATCGCGTTCGATCGTAAGATCGTTTGCCAGATGAAAAGTCATCGTACAGTTGTCTAATTCTTACACAGTTTTTCGTTAGCTCAACGCGTATCGAAACGAACACAGGCTCTCCGCTTTCTCCGAATCCCGTGTCCCGTTGCCAACGCGAGTGTCGCCAGTCGAATTCTTGAATTACATCGTCACATATATAGCAGCACCTTCTGGCGAACGGATTTATAAGTTACGCGCTACTGCCGCGCACTCGAAGCAATAGTGTTTTCGGTGGGGCCTCTCCGCGTCTTTTCGATCCCTCGTCCCCCTTGTGACTCACGTTATTCTTCACCCCCTCTCCCTCCAACCATCTTTCTCGCTCGCTCTCTCTTCGTCGATCCTTCTATCTCCCTCCCTCGCATTATCCATTTGTCCCCGTCTCTCTCTCCCTCGCAAGTAGGCTTTTCGTTTCGTTGCCCGGACCGTCCTCCGCGTTTCTTTCTTTCTTTCTTTCTTTCTTGGCTGACACTTCGGGACACGCACGCACGATACGCGCGAGAAGGAGGCACGCAGAATTTATTACGGTGCGGTGGCCGGTCTTATTTTAAGATCCGGCGAGGAGGCAACACCGGAGCGCCGGCGGAACACGCATATTCCTTCGTTCCCGCGCGCGCGCGACGCCTCTTGCACGCACCAACACCACGGTACGACGGCGTGGGGTACTTACGGGAACGAGTCAATGGATATTATAGTCGACAGATGTACTACGGCTGTCTAAATTTGACGCGGGGCTTTGCCGACACCGCCGCCTTCGACCAAAAATCCGACGGCGACGCCGCTCGTCTATAGTTGATTACGGTCGATTAGAAAAATCGGGGCCGCGTTGCCTTCCGAAGGCTGTGTAGCTAGGAATTTCCTTGGTGACAGAAGTCGTAACAGAAATGAAGAAATTAGCGATCCTTTTGACATGGTTAAAGTTAAATTTCGCGGTTAAAGTCGATCTTTAATAAGGCTACCATTAGAAATTGGAGAAGGAACATAGGAGTTAAGAGCTACCTATAAGCATTTCACAGTTCTTTAAAATTTTAATATCATTCTATAGGTCAATGGTTATTAGAAATTATTTATAACCGGTCGCATTGATTTCCATTACCTAAATTTGTACATAATGAGAATTGAAATTATTCTCGAAGGTAGTAAATTTTAATAGATGATTAGATTTAAACCATAACAGAAATGACGTACGATTTATTCTAAATTTTGTTTAATTATTCCTAAGAATGTAAAATTTACTCTGGCTTCGTAATTATTAACATTGCTATACATCTATCTATAAAAGAGTGTAATCTTCCTCTCGAATAATTCCACTGTCATGATCATCTAAGTTAAGACCGCCTAATCGCTCCAGAAATCAAATCAAAATGCACATGGACCAATTTCGGCCACCGCGGTCGGCCGTAAGTCGTTGTTAATTGCACGACGAAACCTCCAGAAATAAGTCGCGTGCGAGAGAGAGAGGAGAGATACTTTTTTCTGGAGGGAAAGGGCGGCCCGCGATTGGCTGTTAGGAATGAGAAACGCAAATGCCGGACGCATTAAGAGCGCGTGCCTTAATGCGCGCGTACGTGGCCGCGTAAGTGGTTCCGCGCGTAGAGCCGGCTGTAAAGGAAAACAAGCCACGATTTCATGACGCTGCCTCGGATATACGGCGTCATTTAACCCCTCTAACCCGCGTATACATCCTTCGACGTGGAGATCCATTAATGGGCCGCGCCTAAGGCTTCGAGCGACGGTTCGGATTAGAAAGACGATAAACCTGGCTCTTGTCCTAATTTCTTGTCGTTCTTTCTCTCCTTCTACCCCGTCTTGATCTCGCGGTGCGTGCGTGCGTGCGTGCGCGCGCGCGCGCTCGACTCTTTTCGTGCTCTCCCTCCCTAGGTTCTCACAAAGCGACGACCGTTCGACGTGCGGCCTTATGGAAGCCCGAGATACGTGTATACCGTTTGCTGGAATTAATTAGAAATACGTTTTGATCCGGTAACGACGCCGTTTTTCTTGCGAGCTCGCACGGATAACTGGAATATCGGTCGCTGGCGCGCGCGCGCGCGCTCGCGCGAGAGAGTTCGTTAAAACGTCTCTGCGAGACCGGCTCGCGCGCTGCTGCATTCAATGACGAATAACTAGCATTTCTTTTTTCCCGTGAGCGGCGCGGATCGAAGGCATTTAATGATTGTAAATTTTATGCGCGACCTTTGCTCGGCCGTCGCGGCACCGCATTAAAAATAAATTAAGGAGCGAGATATCGGATACGATACCGTCTCGGATACTGAGCCTTTCTATTCTGGCCCCGTGAAACGTGTAATTACCGACTCGAAAAAGAGAACCGGTGGCCACGCCGGGGCCACACCATCGATTTTTGCGTCGAATCCGGAGCCGGAGCCGGAGCCGAACCGCGCGCGCCGTTGTCCGCCGTAATCGACAATCGGATATTTAATAACCGCGCGCGGCCTATCCTATCGGACATTCATACCGGCTCGATTAGCTTCCCCTTGTAAAAATATCGGCCGTATCTATCATTAATCTGCTAGACAGTGATAGCCGATCAATTTCGGCTCGGTTCGGTGCCCGCCATATGGCTTCGCCTCGAACTTTTACCGATTTCGTGCGCTCTTTTGCTGATTACAGGCTCGCTTTGCCCTATTTGCCGCGTTAATGATCGTATATGCTCGCTGTATACCGTAGTTGATTAAGCACCGCGAAGGTTGAAAGGGTACTCGGGTATCTTAACTTTTCAATTTCTCTTCCATTAAAACCGCCGCCGGCAACTCGAGGTCTTTAAGCACTCGGCCGGAACTTGGACGAACTTGATCATCGATTGTGTATTAATTTAAAAAGTTCGATAAGTTTCGCAGGATTTTTTCAAATTTTCTTGAAACTTGGAAGAATCAGAAAATTTACGGTGAAATCATAAAATTGAGGTTGATTTTAATGGGAATATCGTGTTGACCAAGATGGCGCATGGAGAAGATATAGGTTATGGTGTTCCAAGAGTAGACAAGCGAATAAAAATTAGTTTATAAGAGAGTGAAGGCATTGAACATTACAATAGTCTTGTTAATATATTCAAACAGGAAAACTAGGAGGAATGTTGCTTCCGTCAGCTTCCAATTGAATTCCTTAAGTACCAGAACCGACAAATTGGCGCGTCTCAAGCCAAGTACATTATAATTATCGTGACTAATGACACTTTCGTAGAAAATAATTGTATAAACTGAACTATTACATCTCGTATATCTTATTTATACTTTACTCTACATTTGTCCTATTTATAAAAGAATAACGCTATAACAATAAGAATTTTTGCATCTAAATTACCTACATACTAATTCACACGATCTCTAACAAGATATTCTACAATCCCATTTTGTTAAAAAACCAAAAAACGTCGGATCAAAATTCTACGCCTCGAACGAGCTATACCGTACTTAGTAATTCTCGAAAATCTCGTCGACGAATCAATATCCTAGCATCCTACAACTTCCCAGTTCCTTAACGATCCTAAAAATAGCGACGCCATCAGTGCGTACAATTAAACCGAAGAATTTGAATAAAATCAGCATAAACGTTCGCGGGCTGGGAACCGCATTGGGACTCCGCGAAATTCCGAATCTAATAAATGAAATTGCCGTAGCCGCGGCGAAGACCGCCGTAAAAAGCTGGGGGAGAAAAAAACCTTTGGAATCGTGTCGCGGCGGCGTACGAAGCCGATCGCGGCGAGTAACAAGGCGTTTTGCCGGCGGTGCGACGACGCGACAGATGGCAGCCGCCCGGGTAAAACGTTGAACCGCGCCGTGCACCATTACGCGTTACGTCGGAGACGGCTGCGAAGCGGTGCTGCGCGGGTCGTAAGTTTCCATCGGATCGTTGCTCGCCCCGTCTGGTGAGAATCATTACTACGCTTGGCCATTATGCGACTCGGTTTTTTTTTTCACCGAGCAGCGCGTGGGTGTGCTTGGCCATGACGCGGCTGGTAATCGTAAACGGCCGTGACGTTGGCGAGGCGGAAGAAGCTGATTCCGATTGGCCGGCGCGGGCCTTATCTGCGGACGATTCCCGGAATGATCGTCGAAGCGAAGAGGCATTTCAGGCGTACCGAGCGATACCAGCCTCCGCAATTTGATTGCCCTTATCGCAGTAAATCGTAATCGATGCGCACGCGATTCTCTCTCTTCCGCTGGCCCGTGTAAAGTTTCCACTTGCTGCACCGCGCGGAGCTGACTGGGCTCCGATAAGCTGCTCATTCAAGACTGCGAGCACGTTGTTCGATCCGGAAGGGTGATACAGTTTTATTCCAAGCCGTTTCGACTAACGATTTTTACGCGAACCGGACATTCTCCGCGTCGGGAATCTAAAAGCTTTTCGGTTCTGTTCTCGGACCTAACGTTTTGCTGCGTCTACGCTAATTTTCAACCCTTAGTTATCGCCGAACTGTGAGACCACGGTTAATTACTTCATCTGTGATGACAATAGAATCGTAGAAAAAACTATACGAATAGGAACGGTTTTAACCCTTTACCATATTTTAACGTCTGACTTGCGATGGAAGTTACTAGTAATAATTTATTAAGTAATAAGATTCTAACTCCTCGTCATTAATATTTTATTCAAGTAAATTTAGGCACACAGTAAACTTTCTGTCGCTTCTAAGAAATTATTCTAATTCAAAAATTTCTAATCAAGGGATTAATACACTGGCGTCTATTCAATCGAATTTGGAACTATCTAGGAAGAATTTTTTTAAACACTTCTATACCAATAATAATGCATTAAACATTGGCAGACTATGGGAATTGAAAAAATAGTTCCTCCGGTAAATTTAGACGAACCAGTCACGGTTTCATGAATTAAACAATTTCGATACTCTCGGATGCAAAAATAGAATTGTCACAAACAAGAGCAGAATGATCAGACTCAAAAATAGAATAGTCGAACACAAGAATAGAATTATCAATTGGAGGAGTAGGATTATAAGTTTCGAGAATAGTAAGTTGCAAGAATAGAATTATCAACTGCAGGAATAGAATTATAAGTTTCAAGAATAGTAAGTTGCAAGAATATAATTATCAATTGTAAGAACAGAATTATAAGTCGCAAGAATATAATTATCAATTGTAAGAATAAAATTGTAAGTTGCAAGAATAGAATTGTAAGTTGCAAGAATAGAATTGTCATTTGCAAGAATGGAATTGTCGGATGCAGGAATGAAAATTCCCAGTTGCAATATCAAGGAGAGCTGTGAATTTCAGCGAAGTCCTGGCGATGAAGATCGGAATCTTTTTAAGCTTTAAAGTTGAGATGCGAGACTGGAATTTCCAGTTGCAATATCTGGAAGAGGGTAGTTGCAACTTTCCTCACAATCCTGCAGATGAAGTTCAGAATCTTCTCAATCTTCCCAGATGCAAGAACGCAGATTCCATTTGCAACATTCCGATAAAGCAAGCCATAATGCTGCTTAAAACCTCGAAATTAATCTTCGAAGTCTTCTTAATCTGCTTGCACACAAAAATGCAATTTCCAGTTGCGGTATCATGGAAAGACGAAGTATAATGATCCAAAGTATAGTGATCAAAAGTATAATGATCCAAAGTATAGTGATCAAAAGTGTAATGATCCAAAGTATAGTGATCAAAAGTGTTATGATCAAAAGTATAATGATCAAAAGTATAATGGTTCAAAATATAACGATTCAAAGTATAGTGATCCAAAGTATTATAGTAATCCAAAGTATAGTGATCCAAAGTATAATGATCCAAAGTATAATGATCCAAAGTATAATGACCCAAAGTATAATGACCCAAAGTATAATGACCCAAAGTATAATGATCCAAAGTATAACAATCCAAACTATAATGATTAATTTTCCAGCTAATCTTCAGAATCTCCCCAATCACCCCATTCACAAAAATAGAATTTCCACTTGCATATCCTAAAAACAGATTTCCAAAAATCTGGATCACAATCGATCTCACTATAAAGATTCCAACACAGTGACTCATTCATCTACAAAACATAGACTGCGAGCGCGTATTGCGAAGTAACGGATCGGTTTTTATCGATGAACGAGGATCGATCCTTGGACCCAATAGCACGGCAGAAGCGTCTTAAATCACGGTAATCGCTTCGCCGGCGCGGAAACAAGCGGGGATACATCTTCGGCGTCCTCGGCGTAGAGTCTACGACCGCTCGTAAATAATCTCGAGTATTTCGAAATGATTCAAATTTCGACTGTATTATGGTCCGGGGGACAGGTCGCGTAGAAAATAGAAGCGGTGTCCGCTTGTTCGTCTCTCTTGCTGCCCTCTTCGGCGCGAAGGTTCTCGTTACACGGCTTCGAATCACGCGTAGCCGGAAACAAACGAGATCGAGCGACGCGACGTCTCGTATATTTCCAGCGTTCTCTCTCTCTCTCTCTCTCTCTCTCTCTCTCTCTCTCTCTCGATCTTTCTCTCTCCTTCCATCTGTCTCTTTCTGTCTCACGTCCTTTCTCCGACGAGCATCGCACGCGCGAAGATCGAGCCGTAGCGGCGCGCATCGCTCGGTAAATTTAAATGCGGCCGGTCACGCGACGGGTAGCGCATGGGTAGCGCGCGAGTACAGCGCGAGTACGTCATGGTAACACGCACGTGGTCTCTCTCTCTCTCTCTCTCTCTCTCTCTCTCTCTTTCTTTCTTTCTCTCTCGGTCGTTGTCAGCTGCGTACGCCTTTAAATATAGAATATGGAGCACCTTTTGCCCACCACACGGACCCGATGGATTTGTGGTATTGTGCAAGCGTGATTTTCTGTTCCCTGCACTCAGCACGTGCCGGCTTCTGTTTTTCTTCCGATGCCTCCCTGTCAACTTTTCCTGCCCCCGTCCCCTTCCATCGTTTTCTTAGCTCATTTTAAAAGCTGATGTTTACAATTTTTGAGTAAATCGGTTCTCTAGCACTGCATCGCAATATTGTTTGTGGCAGCATCTTTCCAACTGTGTTTGTTTCACGTCAGTAATGAAATTTGGTACACTTTTGGCAAGCGCATCAATTTTTGTTGCGATTCGAGTCTGTAGTGATCTCGAAGCGGGAAGTTTCCACTTTACAACGAGACCAGAGTCATCGCTCTACGATTTTTTGGCGACATTTTATAGCATTTCGATGCGCAAGCGTGCGCTGGCATACAACGCGTAGCTCGACTGAGTTCAAGTTTAGAAAAAGAGTCATCTTTGTAGACTTGTGAGAAGCGCAAACAATTTTTTTCACAAATCAAACTAAAGCTACAATAAAACTACAAGTCTCTCCTTTCAAAAGAGTCCAAAAATAACATCCTGCGATTTTTTGGCGCCGTTCGACGCCAATTTGAAGCAACAGCGAACACTTGCTTCCGCTGCAAAAATGTAACAAACTTCGAAGTACTGTAACTTCGTTTAAAAAACTTGTATCCTGACAATTGTTGTCTCATTTTAAAGAAGGAAATGTGCGCGTTTAACCCATTTCAGTTTTATCCAAGCGTTATTCAATATAAGATACAGAACTCCCTTCGTACACAGACTACAACTGTGCCAGCGCCATTTTCTGTTCGGTGCACTGAGCACGTGCCAACCGCATCTGTTTTTCTTCTCGTCAACTTTTCCTCTCCCCATCCGTCTTTTTCCGACGTTTTCCAGTCTCATTATCGACCGCGCATCTTGTATCACGAGGAAACCTGTCTCCGAAGGAACGATGCTACCGATTCGACACGAGGAATCGCGAGTTCGAACGATACCTTCATCTACACGCGTTCCATACAAGGAAGATACGCTTGTTGTTACGTTGGCCTTGTTGTTGCGTCGATCTCGTTGTGCTCGGCTGCTGTATGGACGAGGCCCGGCGATCATCCGACCTAGATGAACTGTCCTCGAGAGCCGTGTTTTCGACGATACTTCGACGGAATGGGGAAACTGGAGCCCCGAATGACAGCTGTATCCTGTCCGGGGCTCATCCGAGTGTATTTATACTTTTGTAAGTGGGATATAGAAGAGGAATAGGTCCCATTAGAGCGACTTTGAGCCGTCCTGCCACTTGACACCGAGACTCTGCATCAGAACAATATGGTAGGCTTCAATTTCTTACAGAGTACTCTTTGTGTGGCGCATGGACGGAGGAGAGCTATTAGCTAACCACTCTGCCGCGTCCTTCGCCGCACTTTCCCTTTTGGATTTTCTCAAAATTTGAGCTCCGCTGCCGTCTGCTTCGGTCTCGTGACGAAATTAAGACAATGGCCTTTCCTCCAATTCATATTTGCTGTTTTGTACGAACAGGTCTCAAATTATAATAGATTCTTTTGGTAGAAATGATATTTAGTTGCAAGTGCAAATACCTTGGAAATATAAAGTTCTATGTTATTAGGGGTGATTATAAGTTAGGTAGGTTAGTAGATAATTTATAATTGGATAAGTTAGAGAGTGATAAACTATGGTTAAATTAGAAGAGTTATACTTATATATTGTTATACTTTAACACTAAATCTACCATCATTAAACGATCGGTTAATGAGTGAATATATCAGATTATTGGATTAGCTGCTACAATTAAAAGTATACAAAATCTAAATTAATTGCATCTTTTTAGTTTTATACCTCTAGACCTATCACATCGAAAATGACATATTATATCTACAAAATTTAGTTAATGATTTTTGTATCTGGCAATAATGAGCTGTGTGAGAACTATTGAAATTTATGTCAATTACCAAAAATAATGTCAAATGTCCTCTGGTTTTCGATTATTTCTAAAAGATTAATATTCATTATATATAATATTTTCTATACAAGCTCCTATAAAAAAAAATAACAAAACTCCCACTAATCTTAATAAATATATCATTGAAAATAAAATAGTTATTTTATTTGAATTGAAATATTATTAGATCACCGCAAGCAAAAGGAATCTTGTAGAAATCGATGTACCACTAACTGAAGCTTAAAACATGCCAAATTTACCATCATACGATTCTGGCACCCGAATTTCCTTCTACTATCGAAAATCGGAGGTCACTGTACGTCAGGCCGTAAAACGTTGCTTCTGGCAACGGAAAGCGACGGTGGTGTCCCGATTCGTACGGAATCGAACAACGGCGATCGAAATAGTCTTGTAATCCTCGTGTCACTCGTCAGCGCGCTACTGATGCTAGGCGCGACGTGTACGGGAGAAGTTACGGTAATTCGTAGGAAACAGCGCGCGGATTAATTCCTCTCGAGCGGTCATCACGGCTGAGCCATTAATGCAGTTATCTCGAGGACCGTGACAGCCTTCTGAAAGGCGTGCCTCGGATGCAGGGAATATTACGGGTGGAACAGGCTTAACGAGTTTCCCTTAACAGTTTTATCGCGAGCCCCGGCCGCGCGCTGCTTAGCTCCGATCGGCGCGGCGATCGCGCGCCGATTGCCCGGCGAATTCATTGATTGGAGGGGAAACGAGGCTAATCGAACCGGGACTATCGCCGATATAAATTACACGGATCCTTTACAAGCGACAGCCTCGCGTTCGTAATCCGGTCGTTGATAAAACGACGAAGGAGGAGGAGGAGGAGGAGGGGGAGAAGGGGGGCTGTGGAGAGGAGGTGGTACGAAAAATCGGAGAAAACGAAAGGAAACGGATCGGGACAGGAATAAGTTACAAATAAGTGGCAATTAAGCGTGAGCGAGGCGCGTGCAAAACCGAGTCAGCGGTTTCCGCGGTGCTATCGCGATCGCGTGCTAGACTTCACGAGCCAGCCGTTGCGGAATTTTCATTGACGAAGGAAACCGCGAATCCGCGGCCGACGACGATGATAAACGAGACAAGAGGTGCGCGCGACGCGACGCGCAGACTTTACGATCCCCGATAAATATTTAAACTGTCTCGCGGTGGCTCGTTTCGACCGATGCCCAGACCCGCGGGAAGAGCCCGGAGCCCCTCGTTATCGCGTTCACGGAATCGCATGATGCACACGCGCCGCGATGCTATATAGTCGTCGCGAACGGTAATATATCGAGACGCGGCCCACGCGTCGCTCAAGTACACCGGCCGCACAAATTATCGCCGAATCTCAGGTGGAAATTGTTTATGTTTCACCGGACGTGTCTTTCCAAGGAAAGACCGAGAACGATTTGCACCGGTTCGGAGAACGTAAACTGCACTTGCCAGACGGTTTGGGGTCTTTGTGCATCTCGCGGATGTACTTCGTGTGATACTCGGTTCGATTTCTTCACAGGACGGCACTGCGAAGTAGAAACTTTGCAGACTTGTAGGAGACGAGAGGAATTTTTATCTGAACGACGCTATGGAGGTTATATAGAGAGAAGTCTCCACTTTTTAACGAGACCAAAAACGTAGTCATACGATTTTTTTGTGCCGTTTTATGGTCGTTTGAGTCGGAAATGTGCAGACGATTTCAAGAGGTCCTGAATAAGAGGTGAAAATTTAACGAAACTCGGGGTACTGTAACTTTGTGTAAACAAATCGTAGAGCAGTTCTTCATAGTTCATTTTGAAGAGCAAAGTCTATACTTTGTAGATAGTTAAGCTTATTTAAAGATAAAATTGCAATACGATTTGTAGTAGAATTTATTTACACTCAACTTTACGAACCTATAGAAAACATATGAAATCTTTTTTCTACATCACGCTAAAAAATTTATATAAAACAAAGTTTCTACTTTATAACGAGACCCAAAAGCGTCGCTCTGGGAATTTTCAGCGCCATTATATATATTTTTTTTATTAAAAAATACACTCCAATGCTCGACTGAATATTCGACGTAAAAATTGAATAAAATTTGACGAACTTCAAAAAACCGCAACTTTGTTAAAAATATCTACATCGTTATGGTTTTGCCCTGATTTTAAAGAGCGAAGTCTACACTTTCTCCACGTTCCCGATTCACCGACGAAAAAATTATTTTCAGAGCGAATCCGTCTTAGCCAACCGATCCCTAATTTCCTCCGTCCGTATAATAAGAAGCAGACACTGATGCGCGCGAATGTTAGGCGACGACAGTGTTATTTCGATGACTGTAAAGCAATATCACCACGACGTAAATTACAATGAACAGGGCAATGTGGTACACACCGCGCCGCAGGGATCGCACAGCGCCGAATGAGATGTTAAAATAGAACAACGGGGAACCGTGGAGTCGGTTGTCGTGGCGTGAAGAACGATAGCACGATTTTTCCAACAGCCACGGACGTCGTATCAGATGTATAAACCTTTCAAACTTTCTGTTCGTTAGCTGCATACAAGTCGCTCCAACAAATCTCGGAAGCGGCGACGTTTCCGAAAATTTTGTCGTTCGATGACCCTTGACGACAGCCTCGCGATCTTAACAATTTTATAAATCGAAACGATATGTAATTGTACTTTGATTTATGTCTATCTTCTTTTATAAATATTAATTGCGAGAAATATGATTTTTAATAATTATTAGTAATCTATGACATAAATGACTATTTTCGATATAATATTTTATGCAAGCAAGACCTTCTCAACAATTATTTTTAATACTTTTTAATTTCTTTTCCTGCAATATTTGATTTTATTTCTTGAAAATCCTGGACCATAATTCGAAGAACTGTATTTCAATTACATCATATTTCAATCACATTAATTTTCAATTGCATACTACTTCAACTGCACAGTCTTCCATTGCGTAGTACTTCAATTGCATGGTACTTCAAATTACATTTCAATTACATTACATACCAACTACATCACATCACAATCGCCTAATATTACAATCGCATTATTTTTAAATTACACGGCATTTCAATCGCACAGTAATTCAATTACATTACATTCCAACTACATTATACTCCGATCGCGTTGTGTTCGAGCTGCGCTTGTGATTAAACTAATTAACAATTCAACAAACTAAGAGGCTCGAATTATTTAATTAAATTACAGCGTAGTTTAATTGCAACGTAATTGAAATCGTTTGCAATTGCCCTCGCGAAATTCGATAACGATGCAATTGAATTTACAGCATAATGCAATTTATGCGGAACTCCGCGATCAGGTTAATAGTTCTTTCGCCGCGACTTTTTGCATTCGGCGCATCATAGTTAATCGGTGAACTATACCCGGGGACTCGGTCTCGTTCAACGCAGGATTCACGCTCCCACCATGGACGACGAACGACCCTCCCACCACCACGAAATATCGATCAGAAAACGGTGGAGGTGGGGGAAACCGTGAGCTCGGAGGATTAGGTTCGGGACTGTCGAATGGTATGCATCGGTCAACCATAGTCGAGAAACAGGAGAAACAGGAGACAACCGTAAGTGCGGTTCGGGGCACCGTACCGACGAATTTCAATTTTTCCTGCGAATTTCGTGCCGGCCGTGACAGGCTATTGCCCGGCAGCCAATTTATTACCGATACAGGACAGGACGAAATTTATTATTGGTCGGTGGCGGGGCGCGCGCGCGGGCGGTAAGGGGGTGGCGGAGGCACGGGAATCGTATTTCGGCAAATATCGTTGCGGACGTAGTCGATAACTCAGTGATTCGTCATCGACTCCCGGCCCGATAGTCAAATGAACGGGGGAGGGGGGAGGGGGGAGCTGTCGTAAATCGTTGCACCGGTGCACTAACGCATAAATCAAAGCGAGCGCGGCTGTCAGGTGTTCCAGGCAGACTCGTTATCGTTGCGTCACGCGTTTGATATCGAACACGCGAAAATATCGACTGGTTTCGCAAGCGCTCGATTATTTTCGTCGTTTTTTTTTTCCCCTCCCTCCGTTTTCCCACACCAAAGCAAACTCGAGTATATGGTATACACGAAAAATCCTGACAACCGCGATTTATTCCGGCCGCTGGAAACTAGTCCAGTGTTAGTATGTTAATGTCTCTAATTTGTCAGCCGCGGATTTCAAGTCTTTCAACACACACGCCTCTCCTGCGCCGCGCGTTTCCACCCCCCCGAGCCGATATTTCTGCTTAGCGTCCGATAAACGCTCGGCATTGTTTCGTTTAATTAATCTCGAACAATCAATGATCAATCTGCCGTCGACCAGTTACGGCAAGATCGATTCAGTAGTCGCGGGCAGGAGTTTTACGGAATCGCTCGACGTGATGGATTTATTTATTTATTTATTTATTTATTCCTCCATGGCGAATAATGTGCCATTTATTTGTAGAATTTCTTGCGAATCCCGCGCGATTAAACCGACGATTCTTGTAGACTGTGCGTTAGATAGGAAGGATAGCGTTGCTGGCCGAGCAGAATTTTTGCTTGACTTTCAATCTAAGCGCGGTCATGCGATTTCACATTTTCCTCGTTCTCCAAAAATTGAATGCTACTTTGATATTTTATGCGTATAAGTGTTTTTAATTCTCCATTGAACAATTGATAGTTCGCATTATGTTATATATTACTAGAAACTCAGTTATTGCTAATGTTTTATACGCATCTTTTTCATGAAATGTAAAACAAGTTAAACGTGTAAATAATGGAGATTTTACGCGATTTTGCGAGATTATTACAAGATGAGTTTCTGATGTTATGCGAAATAAAAATCGTCTCTAATAATTGCAAGACAGAGAGAGCTATGTACAATATTTTTAATAAATTAAGAATGATCTAATAGTTGCTTTAACAATGAAAAGAGACAATGCCTAGTCACATTCAACTCAATTTAAATTAGTACACCTCACGAAATAAAATACAAATCTATGCAATAAAAAATCCCACGCCAAACGTAAATTTTATTTACATTCCAAGAAATGGAATACTATCATAGTAACAATCATAGTAACTGCGAAGAAAATGGTACCACATTCGATTACGTATCAAAGGTCTGTCTTTAGTTGCGATCCGAAGCCCAATTACTCCCACAATTCCAATATGTCGATCTCTCGGCGCGGTTGCGACAGAAAATGTGGAACGGCTTGCGAAACGATCGGATAGTCGGAACGGTAAAAACCCGTGGTCCACCTATGACGTTCGTCCCACACGATAGTTAATCCCCGGCAATTGTGCACGGTGTAATTTCATGTTTTCCCGTGCACGGTTTAATGCGGCGGCGTCGACGACGACGACGGCGACGAGTGCCGCGAACAGAGTAATAATAATAACGCGGCGCGGCTCCGGTCGTCTACGGGCATTAAACAAACGTTCCGAGCGTCACCGGGGACGCCGGTGAAAGTACAATAGCGAGGGATATTAATGAGCACAAAAGGCTCCACCTTCGTAGCGACGCAATGCGCGCTTTTTATTACGTTGCCCGCGTGACTTATATTTAAACGACGCGACGCGGCACCGATACTCGTCCCCGCCGCCGTCGTCGTCGTAGTCGTCGCTGTCTGCATGGCGTCGTGACGCAAGCCAGCAACCGGGGGAACGATTCGTGTCCGGCGTTATTAGTTCGAGTACCGCACCGCTGACACTTAAAATCAATTAGCGGTACGCGTCAATTAGAAAGTCGGTCGCCTCTTCCACAGACTCGATTTCTTGCCCCGCGTGCAACAATCGTTCTCTATCGCCCCGCTGCAAGCCTTTGACAGTGCTGCTAGACATGTTGCTGGCAAACCGCTAATTTGCTGGAAATTAACACCGCAGCGACGAGTGCGGCGAAAATATAACCGAGCGTGCGCGTGCGATATTTTATCATTTTATTTAAGCATTTTTGTACCTTTTCGCGGTGCTACTTCGAGACATATTATGTATACGGAAATTTAAATTAATTGTCGGAAAATAGACGGTTGACGCATGGTAGACGTCTACCAGTATGCGTTTGATAAGGGTTCGTTACTGGCGTAGGAAAGGGTTTATTTATATCTTTTACTTATTGCTGTTCTTTTTAATGTTGGCATTTAAGAGAGACTTGATAACGATCTATAAAGATGCTTTTAAAAAATTGTAAATCTCCTGAATGTACATCGCGAAGCACTTGCAATTTTTACGTAATCTGTATTAATCATTACTACAATATTTAACTTGTATTTCATATAGGCGAGAGACACCTTGTTATATTTTCAGTATTTATGAAACATTCTCTATACGACTTTTATTACATATATTATATTATTGCAAAGACTAACGTAATATAAAAAAATCCTGTAAAATCTATATACATTATAACACTAATATCAAAAATAGATAATACAAAAGGAAGAAATAATTAACTAGAAAATAATTTCTCTCTGCATTTTTAAGGAATCACTAATTCACAGACTCATGTGATCTTTGAATATCCATACCTTCAAGAAAAAAATCCTATATCAATTTACCTAGAATAATTTTAAAGAAGGGATTTCCCTCTATAAGATCATTCCATAAAGAATTCCAAAGAAAATTCTTTATATTCAGTAGAGTATTTTGAATCTCCAAGATAGAGCGAAGGAAGACGGAGAAATTCGTGTCGCTTGTCAATGGCTTGACCGCGCCCGAATATCTCTGGTCTGTAATAAAAGGTGGATCTATAGATCGTTGGACTCTTTGGGTGGCGATGAGGAGCTCTATCGAGGGGGACTAGGAAGGAAACGGGTTCCCCAAGGAGACAGGTGTACGACGCGGTTGACGACATCTCGACGACACGTCCAAGTGATCGATAGTCCTTTGGGCGAGGAGGAGGAAGAGGAGGAGGAGAAGGAGGACTCCCGGTTGGTCGTCGGACGACTTCGTTATTATGCAAATCGAAACGGAAGTCCTTTCTCGATTCTTCCACCCGCCGCGGAGCCCGTAATTGCCATCTTCCGCCGAATTTTATATTCGCGCCGGCTGCATTACGTGCGCCAGCGAAATTAAGGGCGAATTTGATCTTCCGAGGGGCTCAATTTTCGTACACCTGAATTTCATACTAATTCGATAATTCGCCTTTACGCCGGCTTCAAACTCGGAGATCTATCGCCGCATCAAGATTACTGTATATTACTGACGTTGTAACAACCGCGATTTTGAAGAGGGTAATCCGGTTTTCGCGGTGAATTTCGAGCGACCGACAAGGGAGAGGTCAGATGGATATCTAATTAGGTTCGAAGCGCATTAACAATTAGAAATTATTACGTTCCATCTGCCGCTAACCGGCGTTGCCCGGGATTACAATTAAATTACAGACAGGTATTAGAATTACAAAGTAATTCCATTAAATTGTAATTCAATTACGATGTAATTAAATTACGTTGTAATTCGTGATTCGGATCCCCCTTTCAATTAAATTACAATGTAATTCATAACTGCGAATGCAATACGATCACGAAATACTAAGTAATTAAATTGCATTAATTACGTACCGCGATATAATCGAATTAATATTTTACATATCATTATTTTGTAAATTATTATTTCGTGAATTATCATTTTGTAAATTATTATAATACGGTAGAGAATGCGAGGAATGAATTAAAAACGAGTACACGAAAATTGAACGGAAAAATTTATTTCAATTCTTCGAAGTCTCGAATTTGAAATATTGTATTCCAATTTACATTGTATTTTAATTACGTCGCGTTTTAATTGCATCGTGTTTCGATCGCGTCGCGTTTGAGTTCCACTCGTTATTAATATTTTTCTAATGAATATCAAAATTTTCCGAGCGATGCATGGTACACGGTACTGGTTAATAGAAGGTTGGATATTATGACTTTTAATAATTAATTTTTCAATTGAACGTCTGCCTTGAATATTTGTATACGTCGGTTACCGATATTCGAAAGATCGCAGATATGTGTTTTCTGTTTTTTAATGAATTTCTCTGTGACCACCGCACACACACGGTGGTCCAAATTAGGCTACTCTCCCCTATCGTCGATGAAATTCCGTGCACGCCGACCCGGTAAAAATGTTCCACGCGAAAGCCGTGTGCGACCGATTTCACCGGTGTCGAAATTGAAAATCGGTACTCAACGCCGATACGATAGAAAGCATCATATTTCCAATATTTCGACAATAGATCAATTACGGGGGTTCCGGGGGATTTTTCGCAACGGCGTCTCGGTAGACGGGGCATATTTTTTGAAAGCATGTTCGATTTCTCCCTGTGGCATTAATTATGTAATTACTCTCCCATTGATTAGCTGTCTAGCCTCTTCAAATGTTCTGGAGGCAAGAAACTGTTGTTAACTTGACGCTTCGCGTTTTTGAAAATTGTTTATTGCACGCCCGGGGCGAGTGAGTCAACAATCTCACAGCAGAAGAAAATGAAAGCTATTATAGTTAATATTTTTATTATTTTTAGTATATGCATATAGTAGTTTATATTATTATAGTATAGCGAATAGTTTCATTCGCTATTTAATAATTTAACATAATAATTCATTCGCGATTAATTCCTTCGAGAATAAAATGCTATTTATCTCTGCGACTAAAAATAATTGATTTCCCAACTATTATTCGTTTATTGTATCTTATTTTCTCTCATAATGCCATTTTACCTATACTTTTTTTAATGGCTAATTGTACTTTAATTAATGGCCAAGGAACCCATTATACTTCCATAGAATAATTTCAATAGATATGCATATTTGTTCTTCTTTCCACTGTTCACAATACACGAATTTTTTCTTCACCATAATTATTTTCTAACTTTAAAATATGAAAACAATTAAAGGTAACACAATCAGCTGGGACACCCTGTATAAGACCAGCGTGGGCAGTAATATTGTTCGCTTTGAGGTCAGCACATCTTAAGTATGGTGTGCGAGCGAGAAAGAAATGTGTCTACAGGGTGTTCAAAAAAGAGCATTCAATATAAATATATTCTATATAGAACAGACTGTACCGAATAAAAAGTCTCAATAAACACAGGTCGAAAGGTCAATCATTTCAGAGATATAAACATTCTTGTTTACTGTTATCAGACACGCTTGTCAAATAATTCGCCGCAGACGTGGAATTTTAGAGACTAATTCTGTGAAAAGAAGACACGAACAAGCGTGTAGAGAAATGGAAGGAGGACGCTTAGAAAATCTTCTGAAAATATGCCCAAGTAAATAGTAAATCAATCATGATGCTAACAAAGAAAAATGTTTAATACCTCAGCTACGCTTGACCTTTCGACCTGTACTCCCTATAGCTTTTTTGTTTAAATACTGAAAGCTTTGTATGAACATCCTGTAGAAGAAGAATGATGACAATCAAGAAATCAAGGCTCTCTTGTTCCGTCATTTCTTCAGGAGACTATATAATTAAAAATAAAAATTCGAATAGAAATGAAATAAAAGATCGAACACCGATTAAATAAAAGATTGAATAGCAATAAAATAAAAGCTTGAATATAAATCAAATAAAAGAATAAATAGCAATAAAATAAAAGGTTCAATACGAATCAAATAAAAGGTTGAATACCGATCAAATAAAAATCTGAATAACGAACAGCAATTTAAATGTTACTCGTTACTCGTCAATGGAGCAATGCCGGACACTGCGCGGCAGTCGAAGTGCATTAAGAAAGAAGAAATAAAAACGGTCGTAGGGTCTGCGTGTATAAATTGAGTATCGAATGACGAACAATGCACTGACCTTGAGGAGGCTCCGGAAGTAAGGGCTGCAGGCAGAGAGGACGACCTTGTGCGCGGTGAAGCTGCTACTATCGCATGCCAGCGTAACATCGACGAAGTCCTCCTCGTCCCTCAGATGGCGGAATGAGCTGAGGATGCTCGAGTGGAAGTCATTCCACCTGAGTGAGTACTGTTGCTCGCCGCTCGACGAGGACGAAGAGGCCGCCATGGCGTCCGTCCCCTCGGGACCCACGGCCGAGGGCAACAGAGGTGCTATCGTGCTCACTCTGGCACCCCACGAGGACACCTTCACTGCACCCTCTCGTCGCGTACCACCGCGCACCCCTCAATCCTTATCAACCCCGTAAACCGAACCAGCTGCCACCAGCCCGGGCCGCGTCCACGCGCGATTGCTTATCGCTGAACCACGTAAACAATCGCCTTGGATCAATGAGTTTTTCTTCTCGATGCCGATCCACTCGCTGCCCTCTCTCCGCTCTCAATTATTAGCCAGCCTTGACCTCGTTCTACGCTTCGCTCTCTCTCTATCTCTCTCTCTCTATCTCTGCTAGCAATAACGATTTTCTTTGGTAGTCTTCCTCTCTATCTGTCGTCTCGTCACGCTGACACTCTTAGGCTGGTCTCCCCGGATTGGTCCAGAGGAAGCGCGATCGCCGGAAGAAACGATCCCTCTCGGTTGCTGTCAGGTGTAAGGGAACTTCGTAGCCAACGTGGATCTCATAATAACGACATCGTGATAGCGACGAGAGGACGTTGTCCGCCGCTGTCGGGGTACGCTGAGACAATGAGCCCGCGATCGGTTCTGAAAACAATGCGACGGCTATTGTGAGGCTCCGGGGCTCGCCGCGCCGGCACGTGACGGGCCGCCTATCGGACATTTTTGAATACCGATCGATAAACACCCGGACGGAGATCCGCGGAGCGTTATAAATTCAATCGTGCAACGAGCCTTTGCACTCGAACCAATTTTGCTTCGGCGAACTCGTTATCCGTTATCGCTAATTTCGAAGACGCGGGCCGCGTAACGTGCCAGCCGCGAAAATTATTAACAAAGTCCAATAAATTTCCAATAAATTCGCCGAATCAAATTTTATCTGTGAAATGTTCCGTTGCAACTAATATATTTGAGTAATATTTGTGCGAGCAATAAACGTAGCAAGATTCGTGATTCATTAGTTAAATAGATAACGCTATGTTTTCTGTAGATCAGTTGCAAAAATATTGTTAAGAACGTCGTATATTTTATCGTGCTTTTTTACAGACAACGTTAAATACTTTTGAAACGAAACACCCTTTAAACATGTAATCAAAATTCTTATCTGCAGACCGAGGCAATAGATAACAAGATTACATCTTTATTTGCTCCGATTGCAGGTGGCTCGATACAAGTTGTTATTATTTCGTATTTATTACACCGGGGATTTTCGAAAGCGTGTTGCAGTATATAAAATACAATGTACTTCCGAACGGTCAAATAATAATGTTTGATACACGTAATCATGCTCGCAGCGTTGTATTGCGAAAAACAATGACCGATGTCCTCAGCTTCGATGAAACGACGATAATTTCGTAGACGATACGCGATGCAACTTGAATCTTGATAAATCGACAAAATAAAATATTACATCAAACTTTTTTAGATCTTGTAAAGAACATCAATATAAATTTAAATTTATGCTAATTTCGAAAAACATTTTCAATGATTTTAGAGATATGTGAATAGGTACAGTATCTTCGTCTAAATACAACAAATAATTAATTCAAATTATTGTATACGTATGTAAACGTGGATCATATGTCTTCGTCGATAATATAGGACACGACAGATAATAGATAATAAGCATTCAATACTAATTAGCTTTACGATGACATCCACTGTCCGATTATTGACCAACGGCTTTAGACGTTAAGATTTAGATGTAAGCGAGCATTATACATGTAAACTCCTGTCATAGTTATTTTAATATTTTAAACTATATAAAAAGTACATATGAAATCCACTGTGTAATAATAAAAATTATAACATGAATAGGTAGATATAACAATTTATTCGAATAAATAAACGGAATAATTTACTAGAATAAATAGGAAAAATAATTTACACTAATAAGTATGTAGAATAATTTATACAAATAAGTAGAATAATTTATACGAATAAGTAAAATAATTTATACAAATAAGTAAGTAGAATAATTTACACAAATAAATAAGTAGAATAATTTACACAGATAAGTAAGTAAAATAATTTACACGAACGAGTAAATAGAATAATAAACACGAATAAATGAAGTGTAATTTATGACAAATAATGAATAGAATAATTTATGCTAAATAATGAATAATTCTTATTCGAATAAAATATATATCTAGAAATAATCCATTCGTCTAATTCTCTTAGATAAGTATTTATTCGAAATAATTGAAATAACGTTCACCACTGGTCGCAACCCTTAATTAAAGACGGGATTCAACTCACCCAATGTAAAAGCGAATGAACGACGCCCTCTATCAGTCCGTTTCTCCGCCGTTTGCACCAACCACCAACCACGTATCACTTTCTCCCGTTCAACGAAGTCCTTGGCACCCTCTGCCCTGCCACAGTTTCACAGACGCGTCATTCCGACATCCGTCGACGAGAGGCACGACGACAATCCTGTCGATGCTTCTCAGTCCTCTGGACACTCACGGCTCGATAAATCTCCGGCAGGTCACCTGATTGTTTCGGCGCACTTGTGTCCTTGCTTATCATGCCCCTCACGACTGCCTCTCGCTCTGTTTCAGAAACCTTGTCTCTCACTCTCTTCTCTCTCTCTGTCTTCTCTCTGTCTCCTTGTTCTCGGTCCTCTCCCGTTCTACCTCCTACTCAGCCGCCTTGATCTCTCTCCTATCCTGCGGACCGGATAAAAAGGCCAGGTTAACAGGCGTTTGCATACGAGACCCGTCGCGGTCCACGATAATGGACGAGATTATAAATGAAACGAGCAACGGCCGAGCATTCCGACGCGGCTCCGCGCCGTTCCTCGTTTCCTCGCGAAAGCACTCGAAACGGAGACCAAGCTCTGCGCTCGCTTGGAAATCTGCTTTTGATACCGCGCTGCTGCGACCGAAAATTTTGAGATCGCCGAGGTTGTGAAAGAAATCGCAGAAGTTGAAGTCAAAAGAAATTGCTAAAGTTGAAGTAAAAAAATTGCAGAAATTATGAAATAAATCACAGAAGTTGAAGAAGAAATCGCAGAAGGAACGGTCAGAATTAGAGAAAATAATTCAATGTTTTATACAGTGTTTCTTGCTACGAATTCTTTGCATTTATGATAATACAATTAATAGAAGAGATGTAGACATTACTGCAGTTTAATAATACTGTTTCATGATTTATTGCTTAGAAATTTTCGACTCGTTAAAATTGTGAAATCTAGATGTAATTTATTTCTCTTGCAAATCAGCTTAGATCATTTTTATTTCGCATCAAGCTGCGCCACGATACTTTTAGTACAATCGTGTGTTTTAATGGACTTAACATGTACTTGTTGCAAAGCAAGCTTCGCTATTAGTATAGCACAGTAGCAGCTTCTAGGTAAGTCGCTTCTCGTTGCAATAACTTCACCACACAATTTTAAACATTCTCCAACAACGACTGATTAAAATAAACATTTAAAAGAACAACAAAATTCACAAAAAGTTATATTACCAATTGCTCAATAAACTAACATCTCTAACATTTAAAATAAATTTAAATCACTTAATCTCGTTCTCAAGGAAATTATGGCGCTTTATACCTTACAGGCCGTCACATTACCTACCAATACAGCACGACTTTATAAAGTGCGCTGCAACTATTCTGTACACCGTTGAATTATTTTATGACTTCATTGACACGATCACCGGGGACTTCCTTCTCACCGTGAGTACCAAGTCGTGCGTACTTCAACTTTACCGTGAATAATCTTACAAGCTAGTGTCGCAATGTTTCGAGTACTTTCGCGAGCTGGTATACATCGTTCGCCGTGGTGAACGCGCGGATATGCCTCGATCCTGCGAATCCAAACGAACGACCTCCGCAAGTCAGTGCTCGGTCGTACGAGCGACGAGGAGCCGCATGAAACGATTTCTCAATGGGAAAACCCGTGGTATTCATATTTATGAAAAGTGAACCGAATGTTGCTGAATCTTGCGTGAATCATCGGGGGAAAACTGTACGTGTAGTTCGTGGACAGGTGACTCTGTAACGATGGTAAGTGCCGGTGACGTGGACGAGGGGGAGGGAGGGGGATTAGGGGCGGGATGGAATAAAAATGTGTGTTGTTTTATGATTGCGAATTGTGGAACGATCGAAATAAAAAAGAGAGAAAGAGAGAGAAAGAGATGGAGAAATAAATGAAGAAAGAGACAGAAATAAATAAATAAAGAAAGAGATAGACAGAGAAAGACAGACGGCGAACAACAATGCGAGGAGCGTATGAATATCTGGATGCCCGGCGATAAGGCTATCGGTCTTGTTTACGATCCCGTGAATTTACTTTGCACCATTCTCGGCAAATATTAGAAAACGCGATATCGAACGGCGCGCACGGCCGGCCCGTAATTACTTCTCCCGCCTTTAATTACGGGAAGGGCCCGATTTCATCGGGGCGCTGGTTACGTTTCAGCTTTGTAAACAGTCACGGAACACCTTCGAATATTCCGCGGGTGGGTGTTGCTTTTAAATTACAAAGGTGTGCTAAGGCTGCCGGCGGAGCACGCGAACGTTATTGGATTACAAAGCGACTGCGAAACGATTTCTCGAATCGGATCGAGTCGATCGAACTCGTCTTCGATTTTGTCGAAGACAATGCGCGATATCTCTCGGGAATTTAACGACAGCGACGAAATAAATTTCCACGATTACTGAAATTATAAAGAAGTTTTTTTAGATATTTTATTACAGAGACCACTTTGCTAGACAATGTCTAAACATTGTTATATATGAAACCTTTAAAGTTTTATTACAGACTCGGATAAAATCGTTGGTTACATAGTATTTTTTTTTTATTTTTTCCATTATTCTAATCAGAAAGAGAATTTTTGCAGAAGTGTTTTACTCATCGTTGATTATTAATTATTCAATCAGTTTTATATCTCAAGAAAATTTATGTTGTCTGCTCTGATTTTAAAAATGTCATTCTATTTTAAAATATAAATGTTCTATTTTAAAATACAAATATTCTATTATAAAATATAAATATTCTATTTTAAAATACAAATATTCTATTTTAAAATATAAATGTTCCATTTTAAAATACAATACTGTCATCACTCACTGTACCATATCATAAATTGTACAAAGTGTGCAGAAACGCGTACTTGTCATCGTCGCAACTAGACTGCGAATTTTATGCAGTTTTAAAAGGTATGACTGCCGCGTCAAACACGAAATAGTGATGACATTAGAGAAAAATTGGATATCCTGACGCTTGGAATAACCAAGGTTCCGCTGTACCTCTAAACGGCGCGGTGAATTACGAGCCGAATGATTGATACATCTTCTTTCGTGTCGTCGCGGAATAAGCTGAAAGACAATTGAAGTATCGATGTAACAGAGTGGCGCGACCATAGCCGAGGAACACATACGCCTCCGAGCACTTGCACATTATGAAACTGACATAATGACCAAGAGGAGGATTTCGCAAGCGGATACCTAGAAAGCGTTACGAGGCGTAGAGAGCGAGCACACGTGTTATCTCGGTTTCGATACTGAAATTAAATACTCATTTTCCAGTCCGCGGAGGAACGAGTTCTCAGCGTGTAAGAAATCAGCTGATCGGTGTACAAGCTGCTCCAAAATTACGAACCTGAATCCATGGATCATTCAGATATTAATTCAAAAAATACTTTATTAGATTTTGCTGAGTTTGACCCTTTTTATTATAACAAGTTAGACTCGTGATAAATATTAAGAGTATAATTTACTAATTATAAATAATCAGATTTTGTTTCTTGGAAAATTTGCTTTTGATTCAGAACTAATTTCTGCTAAACCAAAAAGAAATTAATTTACCAAGAAATAAAAGTTGTCTTGTTATACTAAAAACATTATTAAGGAAAAACAATGATCTATGAAAGAAACCTAACAGAATACCTTCCACATCATCCATAGTATTCGTCAACTTTAAAAATATTTTATCTATTTCGTATTTATATTTAATACTAAACCCAACAAACCCTGAAAGCGATTAACGTGCGTCGCTATGAATGACAAAACTTTTCGCAATTTTTAATACAACGTAAACTGGAACGAAAGACTTTACTCAATCGTTTAAAAATAACAAACGCGAGACTTTTAGTTAGCAAAGTTGAGCGTGTTAGAATCATAGCGGCGTAAGTGACAGCGACATCTAGTTTGTATATCGTTTTGTATGTATGCGACCTAGTTTAACAGCAACGCCGTAACATTAAACACGTACCGTTCTGTTATAAGCAGAAATCTATAAAGTATAAAACAGGTTCACTCGACCAACACGGCGACGGTATTAACGTAAATTTCGATTAAGCGTCGAAAAGTAGATAACATCTGTATACAAGAATATTTCTTATTTATCATACAAGAACGAGTGAAAGAAATCTGGTAAATTTTTCGTCAAAAATATTGAACGTTCAGCAAGAGAACGATCGTTCGTCTTTCAGCCCCTACTTTTGCAGCGTTCTGTACCGTCCAATCATATGTCCAATCGCGACAGAATCGTGCAACGTTCCACGTGCGCTCATATTCCATTATGCCGTGTGAATGAATCCCGTGTCCCTGAATATATTTTGACGAACGATCGATGGATGAGCTTACGCTCGAACAGTTCCGCCCCCCACGCTGCTTGCGTTTTGCAAACAGTATGAAGTCGGGCCGACCAGGAGGCTCGCCGAGACCCGCGATCCACGGGACCGCAGATGTTCGATCGACGCGGAGATCGCTCGGTGCTCGACGTTAATTGTCAGCCTCCTAGCCTTTATGATACATCGAGACACAAAGAAGAGTTATTCGACGTAAAAACACGTTGATCTGCATACGTCCGGCGCACGGCAGTGATTTATGGAGACGAGGAGTAGATCGACGGGAGCCGGTTGAAAGCCGACATCATTAGCGATCGTTGCTTTTGTGCCTCCGGCTCGAATAACTTCGATCTTTTTGCGATGCTTAGCCGTGTCTGCCTTTTGTGCGCCGGTTTAATTGAGAAAAAATCGCCACCGAAAGTATCTAATTACTCGACTTTTGGCTTTTGTGGCGGGAACGAGTAGCCGGGGCACGAGGGAACGAAGCATGAAGCACGAGAGAGCGAAGCATAAAGCTCGAGAGAGTTTGTACAGAAAGAGAAAGAGAGAGGGGGGGGGGGGGGGAAGCTGCGTTATAAAGTACAACGGGGTGAAATGTAAAGTGGAAGTAAAATATGAAGCAGAAAGAGAGTAAAATATAAAGTAAAAGGAGTGTAAAATATACAGTAAAAAGAGAGTTAAATATGCAGCAAAATGGAATGAGATATGCAACAAAATAGAATGAAATATGGAGTAAAAAAGGGTGAAGTACGAGGTTAAAAAGAGCAAAGCAAAGGAATCGAGACAGTCGGTAATAATACAAGAGAATAAAGCAATATTTGCCCTCTTTCTCTAACAGCTTTATTAGTAACTAATAATTGTATGCGAAAACAATTTAACTAGTTAATGCAGTAAAGAATAAACTGAGAGAAAAAATTTCGTATTTTATAAGTTTATGCAATAGAAATTATCATAAGTTAATCAAACACTTTTGACATGGATCGAAGAATAGAATTTAGAAAAAGATAAAATTCGACCGGTTCAATATAAAATGAGGTTAGAATCTCATACTGAAATTTAAGACATAGTAAAACATGAACTAACTACATTAATCAAGTATAACAACAATTTTGTTAATAATGTAAATGTAACAAGACTTTATCTGTAACACAGATCTCACAAATTCTCCACACAATTGCATAAAAGTTTATTATTAAAATTGTAATTTATTCGTTAACATGTTGTTCACAGTGTTGCCACATCTTCCAGTTAATCACTATAAAAATGAAGCGATAAAAATAACGAAGCAGTAATAACGTTCATACATCGTGAAGTTAATTAACAAGAAAAAGAGGAGGAAAAACTGAAGGAAAAATCTGAAGAGTTTAGAAATATTGTTGCATTGCTATGGACTTATTAAAATGATTAAGCAACGAGATAGAAGTTCGCGTGTCTCCTGTATCTCGTAATTAAAATACAAACGGTTCATGTTTTGCATAAAAATCCGCAGGTCTTGTTTCGCGTAAAAATCCGCAGGTCTTGTTTCGCGTAAAAATCCGCAGGTCTTGTTTCGCGTAAAAATCCGCAGTCCAGTTATGACAATGTGTTAATTTTGTTTTCGGCAGTGCGGTTATTGTGGGAAGAGCGGCATTGGGATCACCGTCGCCATTTTGGCATCGCAGTCGGCTGAGAGGGCAGTGCCGATCGAGTGATTAACGCTAAAACACTTTTCCTGTCTCTCCCGGTACACGTCTGTTTGTTCATCACCGTTGCCCCCCATTATCGTTTCGCATTTTACGGAATATTTGCACGGAGTTGAAGTTAGGTTTAATGGCAGCCTGATGACTGTGCCTTGCCTTCCACACACTCCCATTTGCATACTAATTATGCCATTCGTATTTGCATCTTTATGTGTTGCAATTTTACGTAAGGAAGAGATTCGAGAAGACCAACGAGTCCTAAACGACGGGCGCTGCTTAACGGGAGGGGACAACCACCCCGAGGCGTTCAGGAATAAATAAAATTTAAAAATTATTACCACAGATAAATAAAAGATTCAACCTCCGTAAGAAGATATAAATGTAACTTCCTGATTTGATTTTTAAATGTTAAAAATGTAAGCGCTGCTTTTCAGAAATTTTAGTAATTGCAGATACAATCGCAGTTTCGAGAGAAAACTTTAAACGCTGATAAAAAAATGCAATAATTGGTATATCGAGAATATCATAACGCTACATTCTAGTATATACTCCATTTAGAATATCTCTATAATTACAGAGATTTCGTGACGTCCGCGTTGGAGAATGTAGTTCCGCAACAAACGTAAAAGCAGTTTTAAGATAACTTTCTCCTCTGTAAAATTTGTTAAACTTTACCTTCAGCCGATAAACATTCGAAATGCCGCGTCGACGTAACAAACTACACATTTAGAACATCGAACGTGGAAGAAATAAAGAACAAAACGATGCGCGGTATCGGCGATAGAGAGAAAGCGAGAGGCGTAATTGAAATTGTGCATAAACGTTTCCGTGATCGACGCTCTTCCGTCGATCTGACGCTGTTTCATTTTTTCTTCTTTAGAAACGCGTTCGCCGAATCGACGCGGAGACGCATAAACAACGATAAATCAAAAGATGCGACCGCTTAAATATTTCATTCGCGACGAAAACGGAGAAAAAGGAGAACCCGCTTCGCGGCGAGCCGAGAGAGAGAGAGAGAGAGGGGATGGAGGGGAGCGCCGTCGTAGCGCGCAACTTCCTCGAATCGACGACCGTTTTATATTCCGCAGAGCAATCGTAAACCTCATTGCAGTGCGGCGCAACGCGTTGTAATCGCGAATCAACAACGCCTATCGCATTACTCCGGTCTCGCGCGCGCGGCGGCTGTTCAATGGTTTATTGCGTTTCTCTGGCCGCGTTTACCACCCGGCCGTCGGTGCTCCACCACCTGCCTCCTCCTCCTCCTCCCCCGCCCGAGCAGCACTTCATTGTTTTCATTCATAGGCCAAGCGTTTCTCGCATTCGATTTTTTCGCAGACAATGCGAGCCGATCGTTAAACAGCGAATTTTAATGTTCCAAGAAAGCCGTGCGCGCGCGCGCCCGCGCGCGCTCGGTCAATCTAACAATCCAATCAATTTCTTAACGATTCCCAGCCGGCCGTGTCGCGACGCTCGTTGCGTAAACCGAATTGCATCAGGATTTATATAGGATACAGAAAGATTCAGGAAGTAATCGCTGTAATTGTCAATCGCTTCCATTTACGAAATTACATCGAGACTAGATAGGGAATACCCAGCAAAATTCGACCGACCACGAGAATAGACATCGACGCAGGGTTCTTCTTCTTCTCCCCTATTTTCGCGATGTTTAAGACATTCCGTAATTGGTTCAGCCCCGCGCCGTTCACAATTTTTCGTTTCGCCGTGGCATCGCGCATGCAGAAGGAGCCGCTAATAATTAACGAGCAATCATTTTATTTCCACGTGTCCGGGCGTGCTCGGTTGATGGCACGGTTTAATTAAAATGAAGCCCACCGTGTTGCCGGTTAATTAAGTCCATTTCCAAGATTATACGAAAATACTCCGTTACTCTTTGCCGGAATGTATGCAAATGCAAAATCGATTCGAAAGGTGTTCAACAACACACACACACCGCCGCCGCCGCCGCTGCCTGGGATCATTTGCATACGCATTAAATTTCGCGCGACGCGTTATAATCGCTAGTCAACAACGCCTATCGCGTTACTCCCAGCCGCACGGCGTGAATATTTTCCGACGGTTTAATGCGTTTCCTGAGAGCGGCTGCGGCGACGACCTCGCGTGGCACCGGTCGAAAATTATGCGATCCGCGCCCGACATCCTGTCTGTCGTCGATCTGTCCCGATCGCTTTCGATCTCCGGGGAATCGGCCACGAGCATTCCCATTCACCGAGCGGTCGCATTTACTTCTTCATTAACATATGTTCGCGGTCTCCGAACGGTTGCAACGAAGTGTCGTTCGAAATAGAGTGTTACTCATAAGTCAAGCAATGCTTCACGCTATGGGAAACGATCATGCGGCGGCGATACATGCTAGGATTTCTAGAAGATAGACACTGTCCTGGATTTCTTAGGAGGCGCTCGTTATGATCCTGCGTTATAAATAGAATTCGATTTCATGGTTTTATGCGGAATGCGAAGTTCGAGCGAGTGATTGAGTGAGTGAAAATTAGGGGCGCTTTGCACAACTATTTTTATGCGCGCGAGTTGAGATTTATTAGCAATTGTTAGAACCAATGGACGAGGACGTGGAATAAGTATATTACTGCCTCGCGGACTATGATGTATGATATTAAAATGTACGATGATATAAAATGTTTATTAATGTTCGAAATGTTTAATGGTATGTCTAACTAAAATGTTTGACGATGTTAAGTATGTATAAGAGTATGAAGTGTATAAGAGTATAAAATGTATAAGAGTATAAAATGTATAAGAGTATAAAATGTATAAGAGTGTAAGGTGTATAAGAGTGTAAGGTGTATAAGAGTGTAAAATGTATAAGAATATAAGATGTATAAGAGTATAACATGTATAAGAGTATAAAATATCTAACGATGTAAAATGTCTGACGATATAAAATGTCTAACGATATAAAATATCTAATGATGTAAAATGTCTGACGATGTAAAATGTCTGACGATATAAAATGTCTAATGATGTAAAATATCTAATAATATAAAATGTCTAACGATGTAATATATCTAACGATGAAATATGTCTAACGATATAAAATATCTAACGGTGCAAAATGTCTAACAACGTTAAAAACATTTAACAGTATAAAATGTCTAACAGAAGACCTTTAACGATGTTATAAATATTCCGGCAATTCAACTAAAGATTTGACAATGTTCCTTTATTCTTTCCAATCGCACATTTTCCACAAAAATCTTAGAACTCACTCTATGTGACACCATTCTATACTACATCATAAAAAGCAAGTCCATACTTAAAAGTACCGTTCAAGCATGCTCGGAATATTTCCTAATATACCACGTCGTGCACATAATTTATTCTCGCGTTAAATCTGCACCGTTTAAACGCATCATTAACGAACCCCAAAAAACTGAACAAACTCCGAACAAGATCTAACGAAAAATTTCAGCTCCGCCTAAAGAAAAACCTAGCAGCTCGAAACGGTCGACCGGCTACCAGCAAAGAGCCGAAGCGGCGAGTCGAAACTCGAAGACCCGTTTCCCAATAAATCGGTAAAGCCGTTTCCGCGAGGTCAGCCGCGAAGTGTGTCAAATTAACACATTAACGGCTCTCGGTGAGCGCGCTGTAACGTTATTTGCCGGTATCGGACGTAGGTCCCGAGAGCAGAGACAGACGACGCGGGTTGCGTGCCAACAGGCGAAAGTATCGCCGGTAACAACAAGTCGTACACGTAGAAAGCGTACGCGACGCCTCGCAGCTTGTCCCAAGAAAGTGTCATCGCCGCTAAATGACCGACGGTCTCGTACACGGGTTTACATTGAGCCTGGTACACGCCCGTTCATCGGCTCTCTCGGAGAGAGACGCATACACGCGCGCGCAAGCACGGTGAAAGTCATCAACGCGGCGGCGGCGCGCGGCCCGCGGCCCGCCGGGCCGATTATTATGCCACCCGGGCAATCGTCGGTCAATTATGACAACGTCGCCAGGGCCCCGCGATTCTGACGGCGTAATTGCACTCGACGCGCGAAACGGGCGCCGACAACTGCGTCGCGGGAAATTCGACGAACGCGATCGCTGTTTCGCGTTGTCTACGCGGACACGAAGTCACTCTGCCAATGTTACGCTGCTGAATTTGCCACATTCGAGTGCTAAAACTTCCTTACGAAGTTGAACGAATTTTCCGAGATAAAGATCCTTCTTAACCCTTTGTTGCATTATATGGTGGCAGCGCCGTGCAATTTTAAACGAGTCGTAATTAATATACGTTGATGTATTTATTTAGATGTAATCCTCCATTAATCGTCAGGTTTGGAATATTGTAATGAGAATTTACTTGGAATTCACTTGCAATAAATTAATTTGGAAATATTGCTAGTATTTGCTGAAACAATAACTGGCAGTAATTGGTGTTCGGATGAGGGGTTAACTCGTAATAATTTGGCCGTGTTTGTTCGCGATGGGGTAATATTGTTTCGAATCAAATATAAGATGACGTAACGTTGAGAATTATTACTTTGTCGAGAGACTGTATTTATACAGAAATTATTACAATTGTCAGTTGCTAAGTTACTTGAAATTCGCTGTAACATCTCTTAAATTGGCTACGTTAAATTTGCATACAACAGTCGTTGAAATTTGTTCTCATTTTCTATGAAAATAACTTTCTTACTATTTTGTTAGCTTAATCGTATGCTATTTGATCATACTTATTCGCCATTTAATACCTAACCCTTTCCATAAGCCATAACACAATACAATATTAAAAATAAATTCGGTCGCTCGCGCTATTAATTTCTCTGATCAATTTCCCCAAAATCGAAACAAAATTTGATTTATCTATTACCTAAAAATGAAAATGAAAATATCCCCGAGGAAATTGAGGCAACATTGTAGCACTCTGTGCTTGCCTAAATGTTGCAATACCGTATTTACGGCATTACTAAATGTCTGCCGCGGTACAGGCAGCATTCCAAGGACCAGTATATCTAAAGTCGCGCTTTGCATAATAACAAATTAGATTAAAACAAGTTCCACGCGTTGCTCCGCAACCGCGAGATTAACAATTTCCTCAAAGGCTATTTCCAGCCGATTCCCATTACGAGCCGGTTGAATAATTAAACGCAGAAATTCGCGCGCCGCCGTTAAAGAACGAAATGATTGATGTTCCGGGTTCCCAGGGCGAAGCTCCGGATGGAAAACATTCAAATCGGAGCTGAGGGCTTGACCAAAATCGTCGGAACAAGCGCACAGTTTTCGCGTTTCCCTCGACATCGCGGATCGCTTCCAGCAAATTGAACGGATAGTTAGCATGATTTCCACTTCCCTGATCGCGTGTTTACCTGGCTCGTCGGTGCCGGCACAGTAACGATATACCATGCGCGCTCCCGTCGATCGAACCGGGCACTCGAAATTTCGATTTTCCTTTCTCTTTCAGATTCCAAGCGTAAATGAACGATCAGCGAGTGATTAGCCTTATCGGGCCACGGGTATCGGCACAACGCGCACACGGATACCCTCCTACACACGCGCGCGAACACGCAAGCGATACGCAACGACGTGAGTTGCCCGTGTGTGTACAGGTCGTGTTTACAGGTATTTCCTCGATCGTTCCGCACGGAACGTTAGGTTGACGACCCTTTGATAACCACGCGCGTACACGTCGCGGCGCGGATCCACCGGCATCCAATTAGGAGACATTTAGTAATCGAGGCGTTAATGAGGCCTCGATGGCTAAAGCTACTACGACTCGAGCCTCAAAACTGAGGGCCGCTCGAGGACACTCGGTTCTGCCACGTTCGTTTCGCTACGTGTCCCGGCTGCTCTGTCTCACATTTTTCTTCGCGCCACAGTCGCCGGAAACTTTGTCACCGGGGCTTCGACAATTAAAATTGTTACCCGTAACAACCTATTTTTGCTGTGGTGGTCTGTTTTACTATTTTATATCTGATAACGCGTACTAATAATAGCTACTACGTTTTCTAAGAGTTGATTAACGGATCTAGGGAGATAGCTCTGTTTTATTTCTGGATTAATCTGTAAACGTCGGTTCTTTTCGATAACGTAACAGAGTATGTTTAGGCTGGTGATTTATCAATTTATTCAGTATATTCTTTAATGTATTTTTCCTAGACACCTTAGTCTTTATATTAATGTGAATTAAATACACGAATATTTAAAATGTCACTAAAAAGTCAAGTAATAATATTTAAAAATAGGTGCAAATATACTAATAAATATTTTAACCCTTTGCACTCGAGTGGCGACTCTGCGGCGCCATTCAAATTGTTGCGGCATCTTACAAAATTATTTCTATAGACATCGCTAAAGCTTAGATCGAAAAATTTGTTGAAAAAGTGTAATTGTTATATGAGCCACGAGACTCAATTCATATGCAGAGAATAAATTTTGTTATATAAAATATAAACACTAGAAGTCAGAAAAATTATTTTAGATTTGCAATTGAAATGTCTTCGAGTGCAAAGGGTTAAGTGTTGACTAAAGTAGAAAAGTATAGTGAACAAAATATCATATTTTTCTATTCATTATAAGCGTTTATATAGCATCTATACAATAATAATGCTATTCGAATGACGCTATTCTCTCTACCTACATCGTTGCCGCAACACAAAAGTGTCTGAACAATTTTCCCATAAATACCAAAATTTGAACCACGCGGCTCTCAAGCCATTGAAAGGGTTAGAATTGCAATCGGCGATCGTTTCCAACAATTAAAGAATGCAGGAACGGCGCCGCGGCGACGCATCGTCTTTTATTTAATATCTTCGGTAAACAGGGAGCCGCGTAAACGATCAAATATTTTCGAGCGGCGTTGTGTGTGCGCAAGAGGCACCGCGGTGCACAAAAAGACCTCTGCGCATTGTCGTTGAAGTATGCAGCTCCCGCCGGTGGAAAAAATCGTCGAAGAGTGGTACCGACTGGTCGACGGGATGGGAGTGAACGTTCCCGTAAAAACGGTCGATTTTTTCCGGCGACTTTATCGCGACGCGTAATCGATGGTACATGGGCGGTGGAATGAAGCTTGGTGGTATGCGAGCGACGATAGAGATAGAGAGAAGGGCGAGAGAGAGAGAGAGAGAGAGAGAGAGAGAGAGAGAAATCCGATCGGCGGGTCGCGCTGCAGAAAGAGAAAAAGCCGGTGATGCAGCACAATGCTCTACCGCGTACGTAAATAACACCGAGTGCTGTTATCTGGTCGGCTCACTGCAATATGGAACGCGTTATCTTGCAGTCGGCTGCAGAATATTGCGTTTTTATCGCGAAACCGCTGGATCCGCGCGGCGGGACACCGGCCGGCGCGAGGGGCGAGGCGAAGGGTGGGGGCCCGCAGATACGGGAGATCGGGATTAAGATCGATTACGCGTCGCGTCGACAGCATCTACGACACGATTTTTCATCGTGCCCCGACGATGCGCGAGCAGCGATACGATTCAAAGACGAAAATCCGCAATTCACTTCTTTCTTGTTTCTCTCTTGCAACGAAAATCCGCGTCTACTCCGTTATTATTGTTCACCGTTGCGTGTATGTTTGCCAGATTTATATCTGTCCGTCGACGGAAGGTGAAGCCAGACGAATCGTTCTCCGACCGACCGATAGCGAGCAGAAACAATTAATAAATTTCCTCGGGATCCCGTTCGCGCGCAAATAACGCGCGCTAATGGATAGATAATTTGCCTTTATCGAAGGTAATTAAGATCCCCCTTCGCGCAGCGCCGCGATCCATCGACCGTGATCCGTGATATTCAATTGTGTCTCTGTGTGCGTGCCGATTCCCTGTTCGAAACATTTGCCTCGCGGAGAATAAAACGAAGCAATAAGAATCGTTTATCGTCGACGCTCGACACGGGATTCTGCGAGCTAGGAATACTGTGCCGTGGAAACGGGAGCAATGTGGCCACGCCCACTCGGAGCGTCGAGAATCAGGTAAAAATGGACGCAAATAAAATTGCGTACTTTTGTAGCATCGATTGCTAAATATCTAAAGAATACGAAGTCTGAAGATTTATGAAGCACTGAATTGTCTATGGGGAAAGAAACAGATGAAAGCCACACCCACTCGGAGCATTCTGTAGCAATTAAAAATGGATATAAAGAATATTATACTCTTTTGTAGCCTTCACAACTAATTTTTCAAGAATATAAATTCATAAAAGACGTGATACCAAATTTCCTTATGAAACACTAATTTGATTACATGGAAACCGAGAGCAACAAAGCTACGCCCACTCAGGACACCATTAAACAGTCCGTGCATCGAAAATATCGTGGACGCGCGAGTTTAACCATTCCGAGAGCTCCACGTAGCACCGCAGAGCGTTCTCATGGCCACAAAATCCGTTGAACAATCGATGTTCTCGTTGATCGATGGCGTCGCGCGGCTATTTGTCGCGGTAATTACAGTGTTCAAGGTGAAGTGACTGGCCGATTTCGTCGGTTGGGCAAGCCGGTGGCGACGCTCGACGCGTAATCACGGCACCGGGAGAGCCTCGGTGTCCCAGGAAATCCCCCCCACTCCCGTTCGAAAAATTTTATTAACCGCCGCGGCGTCCGGCTCCGTAAATTATCCCGGCCGCCTAAAACGCAATTAAACGGGCCGGCTGTCGTCGGCCGCGACGCGATTCGCCGCGGTGGATCCAGGCCGAGGCGATCCGATATCCACCGTGTAATCTCCTCGTAAAACGTAATCGCCCGTGATTATTAAGCAGGCGGCGACGCGATTTTTCCGTAACGACGACGCGACAGCCGCCGAAGAAAACAGTCCGTCCGTCCGTCCGCCACGCTTGGTTGGAGAGACCCCCGGCTCGACGTTGACAATAATATTGCGCAAATTAAGTACCGTACACATTATCGAGGCAGTATAGATACCTGCGACTTTCCAGAAGATAATAAAAACGCCACGGTTAATAGCCACGGAGAGGGGGGGGGGAGACCAGGTTTCACGATTAACGGAAGAGGATAATATTATTTTATAACGACGCAGTAAAAGCCGCGTGGCGATACGAATTATTTGTGCTCCATTTCGGTGTGCGGCGGTCTCGTTAAACTTTTTCTAGAATCACAATTTTACATCCTCGCCCGATAGCGGGACCTAGTTTTCAGATTTTATAGCGAATCCTACTCAATAAAATAAAGCGCGGCGAAAAGAAAAGTTTTGACACGACCGCGCCGTGGGTTTAATGGTTCTCTTCTGTTAGATGGGGGGAGGGGGGCCGTTAACGCGGTAATAAGTTTCTATAAAATCCTCGCGTTGATTGGACCTAGGGAACACGAATTCGCGGGAATAACGCGCGCGCGCGCGTTCGAGTCTGAACAAGCGCCGACACGCCTCGTAGAATCCACGTATTACCGGTCTAGGATAATGGGAGGGGCTGGACACTTGTTACGATCGTCAGAAAAAAGCCGATGCTCGAGGAGAAACTTGCGATGATCGGGTCTTTATAAAATAATTTGTGAAATGAACCACGAGATTAGAAGCTTTATTAAGCAATCGGTATTACGGTATCAATTTGTGAATTTAAACATTTGATATTTCATTGCAAATTTCGCATTTATTGCAAGGATAAGAAATAGTGGAGCCATTACTAGAATTAAAGGGCAATGTTGAATTATCTTCACTAGATTCAAGTTATTAACAGAAGAGATACATTTTTTCCTCTTTCGTATAATTGTAGAACATTTTTATTTCACAGAAAGATCCGCAGTCTGGTTGATATAAAAATGGAAAAGGTCTGAACAAATACAATCTGGTCATTCTTATATAGCAATAGAAATTAATCACTATTAAGGGTAGTTTCAGTTTCAAAGCACAACTGCATAGCCACAGCTAATCCTGAAGCTCCGTATTTCATATACGCATAAGAATAACTACAAATTTTCAAACACTCTAGAATCGCAAAAATTGAATCTACTAAAAATCGTAATAAGCGAGAAACAACTATAAAACCCCTGTGTCCGGCAATACGAGCCGACAATCTTCATTTTCCCGCAGAAAAACAAATATACGAAGAATGGTGTCACCCGCATGCGTCCGCGCGGCGGCGTCGGCGAATGATTAAAAGAATCCAGGCGTGCTCGAACGAAGAACGCCGGCCATATTGTGGAGGGACGGGTTCACGGACCGCGCGCGGGTTTAAAATGTTCGGGATGCCGATGCGATGGGACGTTTCCGGTCGGTGTGTGCCCGGCTCGGCTAATTGTTATCGACGGAAGATTAAATTTAATCAAATCCACATCAATTTAATTGAATTAAATCCGGTGGGGTTTACCGCAGCCTGCATGACTAATGCAGGGTTAAATCCGTTCGGCGTCGCGCCGAGTCCCCGAAAAACATTAACGCGCGCGCGGCCGTGCATTTAGGCGAGGAAGCGGCGTTTGGTCGACGCGTCGGATTCGCCGGGCAACAACAGGTCGTTACATTTGCGGATAGAAAATATCGAGGGCCGGAGACCCGTTGCTACTCGCGGGCACGATAAATCGGCGCGTTCGCGGGCAGCGGCCATAACGACTCCGGGACAAGGGGATAACGCGTCGCGATATTAGCGCGCGAGCAGGAAATGCCGGAGCGCGTGCCCGCCATATCGATACGCCGCGCCGCGCAAAACGAGATACCAGGCCTCGGATAGATCAAGACGAGCCGAGATTGGATACGTAGCTGGAATGCCGCGAATTCGAGGTGTGGCCGTTTAAAGCCCCCTTCTGTCCACCCTCCTCTCTCTCTCTCTCTCTCTCTCTCTCTCTCTCTCTCTCTCTCTCTCACTCTCTATCTCTCCGTCTCTCTCTTCAGACGGCTACTCCTGAAGGATACTTCCTCCTCCATCATCCACTTACTACCGCGAGGTTATTATACCGCTACATGACGATGACATTCCCCGATGTCTCCATTACCGTTGCCGTTCGATCGGTTCATTGTTCGATCGCAGATCTGCGGAGATTATGACAACTATTTGGAGCAACGGAAGAAGTATCAGGGATTTTTAAAGGTTACGGGACTTTTTACCAAGCATCTATGCGGTCAGTTCATTACCGAGATCTTGAAGTAGGTTTATCTGAAATTTCAATGGAGGATATCGACATTCGTAAGAACCGTGGCTGATAATGTGAAAAACGGTGGAGCTATGGCGGGTATTTGGAGCAGCGGAACGCCGAGCCAGATTATCGCATTTACGGAAATATTTTTAAATGTTACGACACTTTTTATGAAATATCGTCGCAGTCTGTTTGCAGTGTTTATCGTCGGGCGGTTTTATCGAACAGTTCGTTTAGAAATGTTCATTGAAGAATTCGTAAAATTATGACGATATGATTATGATCTTGACGGTATTTTTGTAAATATTACTGAAATTTTTATGAGGTATTGGAGTAACATTTTCTAAAGATTTGTTAAAAAATAATATTTCCAAGTACAATGATCTATACGGCACAGAATTAGTGGAACTATAGCAATTATTTTAACCTAGAGTCTGCATTTATTTTTAAATATTATAAGACTTTTCAGAAAACATCTCTGTGCTGCGAAATGCATGTGACAAAGACGCATTCCCCAAAATTTCGTAAAGAAATGCGAACGTTCGTAAATAAGTGTTGCCCGTTCGTACCCAGCTCGAAGCCATCTTTATGCGAGACACCCTAATCAATCTTGCTCAAAGAAAATCAGGAAGTCACGGTTTCCCTGGCAGAATAACAGGCTCGAACACATAGGGAAGGCTCGCACGCTGAATCTTTGTCGCGAGATTAACACATAATCCTCCATAAATCATGCATTATCAACGTTAGAGAATATAAATCCCAAGGCCGGCTAATTCCATCGCGACTGTACAAAGGATCGGCCAGGCATTCCGAGCCAGAAAGGAAGCCCAAACATTCGAATGCATTCGCCAGAGGGAAAGATAGAATTTTCTTCTTCGCTGTGAGAACGGTCAGATTCCAAAATAAACTGTAAGGACTGTGATAGCTCTCTCGATTCATTTGATTCTAACCGGGCTGCCAGAGGGAAATCAGCTTCGCTCTGTGTTCTTAGAGAACTCGGATAAATCTAAATCCAATGGGAAATTTATAACGAAGAAAAATTTACTGTTTAGTTCTAATGAAAATTTTAGAACGTTGATTTGTAAATATTTAAGCAATTACTAAAAATGCAACAATGCTCTTAATGTATTTTACTGAACTGTAAAGATGAAGCATTTTTCTAGATTTATTTAAGACAATTCTAAAATTGCAGCATTTTTCTAAATTTATTTAACAGAATACTGAAGGTGAAGCTTTTTTCTAAATTTATTTAACAGAGTTCTAAAGGTGCAGCATTTTTCTTGATTTATTTAAGAAAATTCTGAAGTTGCAGCATTTCTCTAAATGTATATAAACGAACTTCAAAGGTGCAATATTTCTCTCAATTCATGTGACAAAATTGCAAAGATGTAACACTTCTCTCAATCTACATCATCCAACCCCAAAGTCTAATATTTCTCTCACTTTATTTATAGTAGACTCTAGCTGAATTGGCACGGGAAAATCAAATTTTCACTGCAATGTTAGAGACACTGAAACGCAAGATTGTCTGCATATAGTGAAATGCAACAGTTCGCTGAATTTACATAAAATTCATTCTAACTCTTTCTAGTCAACGCTGGTTGACATCACCATAAACACTGCTTATGAATAAACACTGCTAATAAATAAAGTAGATGCTAATAAATCGTTCGAGCAAGAAAATGACGCATTGCAATGTGAACTACGGTTTCAAAGAATGGATCTGTCGGCTTGTACGCTATCGGCCTCAAGTAAATTGCAAGGGACGTGTTCGTGGGTGAACGAGGACGTGGGTTCACGGCACCTCGTTGCGTTTCGGTCAAAGTCCACGCCGGTGAAAGTTTTTACCGAGAACCTGAGAGTGAAAACGGATTTCCACGTGGTGGGTGTGTGCCGCGGCGAGTGCAGTTTGCGGGCGCACGTGTTCCACGCGAGGAAAAATCCCATAATGTGTGGGCTCGTATTACTCCCGAGTCCTTTTCACCGACCGTTCGAGTGCGCGCGTTACGAATGGTCGGAACGGAACGCGCAGGCCACCGGGAAAATATATACCCGGACTGAAGATGACCGGCTATATACTCGTATTCTCGAGTTACGGCCGGGAACGAGAGGGGGGGGGGGGGGGGAGAGAGCAAGGAAGAAGAAAAAGAAAAAGAAGAACAAGAAGGAACGTAAGCATTTCCACGGAGAGAGAAGAAGAGAGAAGGAGAGAGATTAGAGAGAGGGAACGGTAATGAAAATGTGCAGCTCCCTGAGCATTCCGTTTCTGCCCGAAAATAAACACCCTCTAGTCGAGAGACCCTTCTTAGAAACCGTACCAAAATTCGTCTTCCTTCGCCCCGTCGAAATCCCCGGATTCTAAAAATTCGCACGAATCTCGGACGAATAAAGAGAATGCGTCGAGGTCGTTGCGAAGGTCGCAACCTTTGTGCAACGTTTATGCATCCTCTGAAATGCACTTGCTCCAGGTAGCGTGCAGTTTCTTGATGCAACAGTGCGACGAGCTATTTCTACTTTTTTGGTAGTTTTATTTTTGCTACAGAAGTGGATCAAGCAATTTTAATTTGTTGGTATGCGAGTGGCTGTTTCTGATGCAAGAATGCAGAGAATAGTTTCTACTTTTTCAGTAAATGAATGTGACAAGCTATTTTGATGTTATCGTACAGGAATGGAGGAAGCAATTTCTATGTTTTCGTATAAGAATATGACAAGCTAGTTTTATTTTTTAATATGAAGACGAGACTACAAATATCTGTATTTTAAATAATATAAGAATAATATATAATAATATAATAATATAAAAATAAGTATAGTATAATACAAGAATAATCCAAGTAATTTCTATATTTTAGTACCAGAATAATGCAACCAATTTCTATATTTTAGTATCAGAGTAAAGTAAGCAATTTCTATTATATCTTAGTACCAGAAATAAAGCAAGCAATTTCGATATTTTAGTACCAGAAATAAAGCGAGCAATTTCTATTATATCTTAGTACCAGAATAAAGCAAGCGGTTTCTATTTCTTGTCTAAAGAACGTGACAAGCAATTTTTACTTCCTCGTTACAAATACAAAGTACAGAACTTTCATAGTTTTGGAACAAAAATGAGGGAGCAATTTCTGCTTGTTTGCGCGCGAGCTTTTTATCTTCGTATCATCGTATCATTACAGAAAGAAAATAACAGGGCATTCGTGCTGAACAGTACTTTCGATTTGGATGGATGTGAATTTAATTGTGCGAAGTGAGAAGCCACACAGGCATTCATTAGGCGAAACCGTTAATAGCGGCGATGCTAAGAACCGTAACACTTACGAAACAGCGTGGCTCGTCGTTTGCAATATGCAAATCGAATAAACATCGTGAAAGCAGGAAGAGCGTCATCGAAGGTAATGAAAAACGTGCGTTATTGATGACGAGGATGTTTAATCGCCGATATACTTGTTGTCCACCGGTTGAGTCACAAAAACAATAACCGTGAACGTAATCTCATTATTTAACACAGTGGAGTATCAATTATCCGAAACAAGAATGACGCGATTGGTACAATAATAAAATAGTTACATATTAGTCGGACATTTATGTCATTCTTGGATATTATACTTCATACTCTGATATAATTAAAATGTTCATATTATTTTTAGTTACATAGCACTGGATCAAATCCTTTTGTATAATAGATAATAAATGTTAGAATAATAAAATAAATACGTAAATAAAAAAAATTTATGTAAAATAGATATTATTGGAATATTTATGTTATTATAAGTTACGTAGATACTACCTCCAATGCTCACCAATTTTTACAACAATAATCGCTCTATTCACACGCGAAACGTTTCTAGTCATTGCTCCGCCATACTTCGCGCCACGAGTTTGAAAAATAGCTAAAGCCCGATCGAAAAAATTCCGTCGAAAGACCTGCTCCGAAAAACAGCTTTGTCTCTCAAGAGCCGAGAGTCTCTAGAATCTGACGGACGGAGCAAAGAGCAGGAAGTCCAAAGCCGTCCTTTCGATTGTATCGTTGCACGGCCTGTTGCATCCCGCACTTTTTAACCTAAGCTCGCATAGTTCGCGAGTACACTACCGTTGGCGTACTGACGGGTCTACCTGGGTCCGGGCCGAAGCAAATCTTGGGTCCATTAATAATATCGCCGGCGCAATTATCGGGGCCAGCTGCACGGTATCCCGGAGGGGATCAACCGGGGCCTCTCCGCAGGTACGAAGAAAACGCTAGGAACCCAACCCTGGTTTCTCCGGCGAGCGTTTTCTAGTCGCAGGTACGTAGCTAGCACCACGAGCACCCTTAATCTCCGTTATCTCGTTGCGGTTCGCCGCTCGGCCGTCGAAAAACAATCGGCGTGGGTTGAGGGGGCGATTTACAACGACGAGGCTCGAGAAATTACGACGACCGCGTCGCTTCGTCGAATTTTAGCCGGTGTGCCCCGAAAAATGTATTCCCGACTGCAAAACAGAATAAACGAGTCGCCCCGTGACGGTCGGGTAATAAATTGTAAAACTTTATAACCGTCCGTCGATTATTGCTTTCCATTTTCTAGTAATTATCTTTTTACGGCTGCTACTCGATACCGCGCCGGATTACGATACGCGTTTATTAGTCTCCGGCTCCTGGTGCCTTGTGTTCATCGCTCTTTCTGTAAGCTGTGCACAGGGTGGCCCGTAAGACGCGACGCAATCGGAGCGGGAAATGCGGTAGGAACACCGGAAATACCGAGAGCCTTTATCTTGTCGAGTGTATAGTGTTTTATGGGAATAATAAGCTTGAAGTGATTTAAACTTCGTACTATTTTTGTTATCGTATATACTCGAATAAAGAAGTTTATCTAAACATTTCTTGTATAAACATTTTCATAATAAATGCGTTTTTAAAGAAAGTAAAAGACCAGTTATTTTGAGAAGAACGCAGTGTAGAATGCATATAATATACATTCTAGCAACGAATGGTCGAGATTTCACAGTAAATTATTTACTACTCTTGACAATAAACTTTTTAATTCAACTAACAGTTTAAGTAATGAGTTGTCTATAGCAACTGTGCAAATATTCGACTTTGAAAATGTGTTTACAGAGAACCAGTAACAATATGCGAATAGACTTCCTCAAGATACATAAATGCATCCTTCGGGTAAAAGAACGTTGCATCTCGTTATTTATTTATCGCGAAACGATCGCGGTAACCAGTTCGGGACCGATCAACTTCCAAAAATCGGGGGACTTTGGCAGAAAAACGGCCAGCAGGAGTATCGAGCGCGCGACGGGTTTTTCTGTAATCGACAGGATGCATCGGCGCAAGATTTATGCGCTCCTCGCACCCGTCGCCGGGTGGGGGGAGGGGAGGGATGCACCCTGCAACGATTCCCACGGCACGACAGCCCGACGAAGTCCGCGTGCAAGCCCGACAATTGACCGTCTCCCAGTGACGAATGTATGTACATCATTTCGTGGCCGCAATCTCGTGCCCGTCAATTCATTAATTAATCGGTGGACAGGCCGCCGCCGCTCGGCTCGGCTCGGCTCGGCACCGCGTGGCCCCCGCCGCCAATTACCGGCACATTGTCGCGCATAAATCATTAGCGAACGTGACGCTTCCATAATTCGGTTAATTTGCACTGTTTTTGCAACGCGACCCGCCTCCCCCTCTACTCCGCCGCCGCCACCACCACCTCCGCGCCACGGTGTTTCCTTTATCTTGACGGACGATCTGCTATAGGACGCGCGAGCGCGCGCGCGAAGGTACGTGTGCACGCTGTCTGTCAGCTGTCGCTCGTGTAAAAATAAAACGATCGCACGTAATAAAAGAGTATCGGGGCCCGTGGACGGAGAGGCGAGAATAAAATAGGGCTCTCGTGGTCGACGCTGGAAAATAAAACTTCTCGACTGTGACGGAAAGCGACGGTGTTGCTGGTTTGCAGGGTTGATGGCTATTCTGCGAAATATTTTCTTTGTGTCGAATGTTTATATCGTGCTCGAGTACTGATGGTATATTTAAATATTAATACTACGTTTAAATAGTAATATTATACTTAAATGTCAATACAATTCTTAAATATTAATATTATATTTAAATATTAATATTATACTTAAATGTCAATATAACACTTAAATATTAATATTATATTTAAATATTAATAGTATACTCAAATGTCAATATAATACTTAAATATTATCATTACACTTAAATGTCAATACAATACTTAAATATTATCGTTAGTGGCTTTGCTCTAAGGCTGTTTATTTGTTCCAGTGCTTTAAAAGGAATCTCTTTTTATCAAGAAACTAGCAAACACAGATTATTTGTACAGCTTCCCCCAAGCTTCGTATTTAAAATTACAGTCATTTGTGGAAATGAGAGAAAACAAAAAAGAATTATTCTCTTGAGAAGAAAACACAGTTATAATTAAGCTGAATACAAGAAATTTCTCATTAAATGAAATAACGAATTCAAGAAGAAGCTCGTTGACCCTAATAGAAAAACAGGAACTGCCCTTTAACTCCCAACTGACAAACCTTTTACATAAAAGCATAATCGAGTTACGATTAAAATAATTTGCAATTTTGTTTCATTCTTCCCGAGGATTCTTTTCTTAATTGGATAAAATCGTGCTGTTTAAAAATCCGAGCGGACTATAAAGTTGCAACGAGGGTGAATTTTAACGAGAAATCCACATTAGCTGCAATTACATTACACAATTTCCCACATCGCACGGATATAAATGCAGGCGCAATATCTGGGACAATAGACGAACGAGACAGACTACAATTGAACGGGAGAAAGAGCCATTATATTTGCGCTAGAATCGGCGCACCGGTCGAGAGACTGCTCTGACGTTCGAACCCGAATGCCGTCGATCGCTATCGCTCGCCGATCGTGGGAACGATAAAAAATTCTCAAGATAGCCGGATTAACGGTGTTTACGCATTAACGAAATTGTCGAAGGGACACCGGCGATTTCTTTCGAGATTCCCGATTACGATCCGCGCGGTGTTAAATTCGCGCAGGTCGGCGCGTCATTCCGCCCGGCGCGTGACTCTTTTGTTTCAGCCGCGACTCGATAACAATAGGATTACGGGGCCCGGGGAATTAGAAGATCGATAGCCGCGCCGCGATAACGGCGCATTTGAAAACAGCCGGAGCTGTTTTTTGTTGATACGTCGCGGGATCCGATGGATCGCGACGCGCGAATCAGTGAACGTCGCCCGATCGCTATAATTAGCCGGCGAGAAAACCTTTCTCCGCACGGTTTTCGTGCGCGTAACGCCGGTTGCAGACTGTCTGCGACAGTTTAACCCCCGTGTCAACAGCCGGTGGATCCGCGTTCAATCTGTCACCCGAAATTTCCGAGTAGACTTCCAGCAGACTGTTGACATGCAACCATCGGTTCTTTACGGTCCCGAACAATTGTAAATTACTTTGCGTTTATGGCGAACGCGGCAGCGTGTCTTTGCTCGATGTCTGTCGGCCTTCCGCCGAGCACCGAAAAATCTCTCGTCGGAAATTTCGAGCATTGACGCACGGATTAAAGCGAAAAGCTTTCCGGGAACCGCCGGTGCTTAGTACCGGAGGTAACGCTAAGCAGAAAATCGCGGACGATAAACGCAGATACCGACCGCACGTAAAACCTGATAAAACGTTGAATGACGACGTAAAATTGAGAGCAGCATATCATTTCGTAGATAAAACGTCAGTGACTCGGGTGAACATGAACGGAGCCTTATTGAAAAATAATAAACGTAATGGAGGGATTAAGGCATGCTGATAAGAGCACACACGCGAGATGACTATTTGCCATCCGACCACTTAATTTTTCCACGGCCATCGATTCTGAGTCACTGCGCACGATGACACCGTTTACCAGAAATTTTACTGATAATTCCAACCTGTCGGCGGTTTTATTTTGTCGCAATATCTGCGGTTTGTTCTATTATAAGGTGACAATGGTTTACCATTTATTGAGAAGAGAAGTACAAAACGTGATTCGAAAATATTTCGAAAATATTAAATGTTATATTAACATTATATGGATATATAGCATAATAGTATATTATTATTGCACATAATAGTAATATAATAATATAGAATATTCTATAAAGATTTCTTTAAGGATTTTAGCTTGCTATAATAAAAACCACCCCTACGATATTACAAAGTGCAAAAATTCGTCAACAATTTGCCAGCCTATTTTTCACTAACCACTACTGATATTTCAAAATTGCAAATGTTATACGTATAAAATATTGTAATATGTATATTACGCAAAATTGTACGTTGGAAATGTTTCATGAAAAGATATTGTTCTTTTCGGAAAAATAGTACCCGAAAATACTCCGTAGCAATTGTTGCGGTTCGTTGCTCGGAGCTGACAGAAGTTTCGCAGTGATCTAATAAATCGGCTGGAAAGATAGGAGGGCCGTGCGTGCGTAAACGCGGCCATGCGACCGTTCCCGAACGCTCGTGACTATCAGCTTATCGAGATGCGTGTGAGTCAGTCATTAATAAAAGGGTCGCTCACGGTGAAAAGCGTGGAGACGTGGGGGGGCTTTGCTGCTGCTGCTCGTATCGATCAAATAACCATAGGCCGCCATGTGGAAAGAGGGATTTTCGTTCCTAGCCGGGGACTCTCCGCGTTAATCATTCCGGCCGAATCGTCGGATTTCGAGAACATGGCGGACCCCGTGAAACTGGTTTATCTTCTGTCAATACACTTACACACTGAGCCACTTAGCCGAATAGCCGACGACCAGCTTTTTTAAATAATTTTGGCGGCTCGACGCGCCGCGAGATATTATTCGGACAAATTTATCGAGCAATGAAAATAAATTTTATTCTATAAAATTTACAATAGAAACACGAAATGGGTGTAAATAATATAATTTGAACAAGGCTCTCGTGGCAGGAATGTAACATAAAGCCAAGCAGATAATGCGTTCTTTTAACATACTTTATCGTTTCAGTTAGCACCGATAGGGTTAATAGAAGCTGACGCATGCATTGTCGGTTTTTAGCGTGCGCAGATCAAATCAATTATTCGTAAGGCGCTCAATCTTGCGGCTCGATAAACCAGAAAATTGTTCCATCTGTTTAGAAAGCGAGTTCCCAGCGTGCAGTATTCAGAGATAAATGCCGAAGAAAGTTGCCGCTCCGGACAATAATTTGACACTGGAACGAGGAGGTTGGGTTTACTTAATTATACCTAGATTTCTCTTATGATTAAACTACGGACTTTATCCATTTACGACATAATTGGATCATTGTAATTTGAAATAGAAGAAAAATCACAGGCACGTTTAAATATCTTCGTGTCGTGATTAATAATCTATTAGAATGACGTAGAGACAGAATGAACAATGCAGGCGATTTTTATTTAAAATATTCACAATTTAATTACGCTATACATTTGAATAAAGATGTTTATCTATAAATTATTCATAGAAACATTTTTCTATTATCAAACATTCTAAAGGAAAATTGAATGAATTTAGCAATGAAGCTAAGACAGATTTGAACAATAACCTATCTGAAATCTTATTAGTCACGGTAAAAGTTAATCAAAAGTCGGCGCAGACATATTTGTTCTTGTTACACGTCAAACAGCAAATGCAATACGACTTTCACAGAGACACCGGGATCATTTAATTCACGCGCCTCATTTCTCCCGATTTTTTTTGTTCCGTTTGCGAGTTGTCTAGACGTGCAAACAAATATGCACGGATCCCGCTAGCATGTATTACTCCGCGAGATAATGCACGTGCGTACATTTGTTACGTGTCCGACACATCGTGCTCTCTCTCGCGTCCAGGAAGTCTCGTATCGAGTTTATCAAAAACGGAACGGAAAGTCTGTGGGATGATAGAGAGCTACAACACGGAGCCGTGGAATTTCGAAGCGATTAAAACAAAGATCGGTCAAGCGCAATTTCTACACAACGCTTGAAACGACGCTTGGACCGAACGAACCCCTTTGCACAACAGTTTAATTCTATTGCCTCCAAAAAAGACGTTGTCATCGAGCTATTCGAAACGGCATGGAAACCTTTCGCAGAGAATAAACCGCGCAGCGGTCACAAAATTTCGCGCGGATCTTTTGAGAATTTCGTGGCTGGAGGAATTGTTCGTTACGACACCCTGTATAATCGTTAGGCGAACGAATGCGAGACTCGGGGAAATTTTATGCACCGTGAACGTTCCGACCTGCGGGTCCCTCCTCGGTTTTACACATTGTTGCGGAGAGTCAGATCGAGAAAGGAACGGTCCTCGAAGGTACGGGCTGCGTTTTAGGCGGACTTTCGAGCCGCGTGTGCGTGGCCTCCACGTGCGTGTACACACACAGCTAGGGCAGCTACGTGTGCGTGCTGTGCACAGCCCGATTTATTGATCACACGCGTCGCACGCAACGTGGATACGTCCGTGCGTGCGTGTCGCAACGAACTTTAACAAATTCCGTCTACGATCCGGAGTGACATGTGCATACAGTCGGCCCGGCATTAGCATAAAGTCGGGAGGGAGATCGAATTCGGCGGCGAGAGCCGACCGTGCGGACGATTTTTCCTGATTAAACGCGTCTTGCGTCGTATCACGCGTCACTGATTAAGCTTCACGGAATGCGTCGAAGTGACGCGGGGGCCGAATTTTACGATTGTTAAAACTTTCGAGATTCACTTGGAGGGAATTTATTCGGTAAGCTTGTTTCCCTTAGACGTATATGTTTGTTACTTTTAGCATTTAACTCTTCCGTTTTCATTTTTATACATTTTACATAAAGAGATACTTATATAAATATGAAGCTCGCTTTGAGTTTTTTAACTATACTGTGTAATATTTAATGGTACTATTTAGAAGTCTATTAAATAAAGAATAAAAATTATAAAGATGCAAGGGTGTCAAATTTCTTTCGAAATATCTTTTTTACACAACGTGTTGTTTACAATAAAAATAGAGGCGACAGCTAAATTGTCAAATATTGAAAATCAACCCAAAAAGTTCACTAAGTTCTAAGCAATTTTATCAATAGGAAAGTGTCTTCCTGGCAAAAATTTATTGGTTTTAATGTATTACAAAGAAAAGGAATCTCGAAGATTAGTCAATATGTCTCCACGTTATCTGAACATTAATTAATCTACAGCGACGAAAAATATTTCCTTGAGGGTTAAAGAATATTTTCAAGAAACAAACTAGCGTCGACAAAAATACAATAACCTTCCGATGCAATAAAATTGATGTCAAAATGCATCGTTTCAAGCTCGTAGCAGAAGAATAGTAAATCCATCGCGAAGAGAAATAAATACGCGCGTATAATCAGCTCATTAGGAGAAAATTGCATTAGTTGTTGGCGTGCGTATACCGCGAGCCGCTCGCCACGCGGAAGTTAATTACGAAAAACGCAGCGTTCTGCAAACAAGCCCGGCGTTGAAAACCACCGAAACGTACGTAACTAATCGCTGAAAGCGAGATTTCATTGAGCTGGTAGAGTCTCGGCGTAGCGCAGATTAATGGAGGACATTTTCGAGCCGTTTCAAGAATTCCCGGTAAAGCAATGTTTTCATAGAACTGAGAGAGAGAGAGAGAGAGAGCCATGAATTGCCTGATAAATTAATGAATCGTGACCATGAGGATCGGGTCTTCGTGTTGGAAGAAATTAACTGCGGCGAGAAGGAGACCGGGGTATACCCGTGTGTACACGGGATCCGTCTCAATTACCATGCTTCTTTTTCGAGCGGTGCTCGATTAATCGGCGAGCATCGATTAACACGAGCGCGGCACGGGTAAGTAGCATCCGGTCGCCGGCCGTCTAATCACGGCGGAGATAATTGGGAAACGAGTCGTCGGTGATACGGAGGCCTGGGAAACGGTTCGATTTCGGCGCCGACAAAAACCGAAAGCCCGGATAATTTGATCGTTCGTGCGACGGTGCCGACGCCGGAGTCAATAGACGCGCGTATTCTTGGATCTTTTTCGAACTGCGAGCTCTAAGAGCTGATTCAATGGTACGCGTCCGTGAAGCACTCGGATCGGCGCGAGAAGAAATCTAAGGCCGTCGTAAAACCACGAGAAACATGAATCGTATCATGTCGCGACTGCCGGGCTGCTCTCGGTTAGATGTGTGCGACCCTTCCGCTTGCTCTTTTCGATCGAAATCATGGACGCTGATTGCGGGTGTCGTCGGAGACCTCGCTAAGCGGAACCAAGCTGATACACATTTGCATTGAAAAATTCGCGGAACAACGAAGTCGTTTATGTAACACGATCATTGCCACATAACTAAAATAGACTGTAGTAACAGTTGCTTTTACTTTCTTGCGTTCTAAAATTTTTTTAAATATTTCGTTCGATTAAATGGGGAACAATGAATCTCAAAAAACAAGAAATTAGTGTCACATGTTTGAGGCATGATTTTCGAATGGCTACAATGTACAGATGGGAACTTAATAAATTGCTCGATGCCAATAACTATTTTAATCGCCTGTAAACAAGTCGTTTCCAGGAAGATCATATGATAATTTTGTTTGGAATTATCATGCGGGAAAAAATTGTTTAGTTCTTTTAGCGTAGCGCAATAACCGAGAATCCTACTAACTGGCTTTTGGTAGATAAAACGTTATCTATTATTTTGCATAAGTTTTCAATTATTCTCAGAAAACGTTCGCTAAAGAGTTTTGTTAGTTAACTCGATAAGTAAGTGGTATCAGCTGTGCAATTGTCAGAAGTATTCAATCTTAACCACAGTGCTAATAAAGCAACGTCTACTTGTATTTTAATACTTATGAATACGTATTTTAATAATCATAAATACGTATTTCAATAATTATAAATACGTATTTTAATAATTATAAAGAGTATAATTATTGAAGAGTATAAAAATATGTCAATACGCAAACTCGATACGTGACTTCTGCATCAAAGTCTTGAATTATTTGTTCGTTCCGGAACGTGTCCGCCAAATAAATAATATATTTATCCTAAATTGAAATGGTCGAAAGCATCGTGTCTCTCCGTCCTGTGCTTCGAGAGCCGAATGTGTGTTTCCGTTTACGCGGACAACGTGCAACACAGATGTTTATCGTCCTTAAAAACAGTTTTCCACGTTTCGAGACTGGTTATAATCATGACGGACACATACAATGGAGTGCACAGTGAATCATAAATCAGCTAAACCGCGAAGCAGAACGATTACGAGCAGACCGCGGATTCTGCGTATTTATGAGCAAAAATGAGTAACCAACACAACAGAAAACGATGCTGCGAATGGATTTCAATTGCACACACATAACCGACCGAATCGAAACAAGCGTGGCGATCGCCGGTGAATCCCCGAAAAATCTTTTGTTTCGTACGAAATCGTGTTTACGGTAAAGCGAGAGAGCACCGTTGTTTTCCGAGAGACGACGATCGCGCGACGACAGTTTCTGGTGCGCAAATTGCGCAACGGTTATGCTTCGGTACGATGATTTTTGGCGAAAGTGACGGCGAAAACGGTGGCGGCCGACGATGATCGTCGATTGTCCGGGGATTGGTAACCAGCGGCAGCGGCGACGGCGCGGCGGTGCGTAATTTCTATAAAAGTTAACGCACAGAGCCGTGAACGGGCACGACGGCGTAGTTAACTACGTGGGCCGCGGTCGATCGTGCAATTAACTTTAACGAACGGCGGCCTTGCGATTAAACTTAATTAGTATCGCGGTAGTAACTCGTTAATAATCAGAGCCGTGTAACGGCGGCGGTTACGCGCTCTCCCGGGTGGTGCACGTGCACGCACGTGCGACAGGGAAAGAAGAGAGGCCGGCGCCGGATCGGCGTCGATTTTCGGGCATGCAGTTTTCCGCGCGCGGATGTCGCGTTCTTTCGTTCCGTGTGTATGTATATAGCGTGTGTGTTTGTGTGTTTTTGTCGTGTATATTTACGTGACGGACGGGTACGGTGGACCAGGACGACGATGCTGCGGAGGTACGATGATCGGCGGCCGATGATTTATCGGGAACCAGCACACAATCACCAAAATCAAGAGCGTCGAGGATCAATGGATCGGGCAACGACCGATTCAACGCAAGATTCACGAATACTTTTCAAATCACTGGGTCGAGTCCGCGGCGGCACATTCCCGGTGGCTGCCGCGCCATGAACGGTTAATTTCCCTGGTCACAAGTATCACCAAGGGGTGGACGACGACGATGACGACGGTGGTATCATCGGTGGTCGTTTCGGTTTCTCCTCGTCACTTACGTTTACAACACGATATTCTACCATTGAGGAGAACTGGCAGCGGCGAGAAAACAGAGAACGTCCGTGGCTGTTGCGTAGCGAACCGGCACTGACTCTGAATGTACGACCGACTGACTGAATGGTTGGCTGGCAGACAGGCAGACAGGCAGGCAGGCGTAGACGCGCGCGGATCGGTGCGGATGCGCGAGGCGAGGCGAGGCGAGGCAGGGCGAGAAGACCGCACCGCGCGTTCACCCTTCTGGCAGCGAACTTTTTTTCTCTCCGTTTCTCGGCGTGCTCCCTCACACTCTGTGTCCTGGATGCCACCGCCGATCGGGCTTCCGGTTTCCGCGTGCTTATCAGACCAGCTGCCGGAGATAAACAATGGGCACGGACGACGCGACGCGACCAGACGTGGTTTTCGATCCAATACGATGCGACTTTTGAAGCGACGCGCGGCGCAGCGAGGAGATCGAGACACGACAAAGGAGGTCGCCAGTAAACCGTGGCTCCGGCACCCGGGACCGTACCAACAGAGCGCTCTCGGTCGACGGTGAGCCTGACAGGCAAACGTAAAAACGTGCACTACCGTCTCTCTCTCCCGGCTGCGACGAGCGAGGCGGTGAGAAACATCGAGCACGAACCTGATTGCGGGGCGGCGCACCGAATTATGGGCCGCTATGCGCTTTCGGCGGCCTCTCGCTCCCTCTCCACCTTCTACTCTTCTCCTACTCTATCCTAACGCGATCCCGCTCGCGCCAACGCGTCGGCATCCCCCACCACCGTCCCCGGCATCCCCATCGACCGACGATTTCCCCTCCGTCCCTCGCCAGTGTCTCATCCCTACCATCGGCCGCTCCGCTACTAGAACGCCGGCAACCCTCCCCTCCAGCTGCCTAAGGCTAGTCGAGCAAGCCGAGCAGTAGCATTGCCCCTTGCGCCTAACTCTAAAGCACTCGCGAGAGCAACGTTGCCACCTTACGGCGTAGCTGCGGGGATGATGGACGTGCCGCGCCGCTGGCGCTGGCTTGCCAGCCGCCTCCGACTCGCCTCGCCTCGTCACGATACGCACGCAGACGCTGCCCGCCTCGCTCGGTACACGCGTCCCGATCATGCTACGAGACCCGCCTGCGATAGGAAGTTATGCGACGCCCGGCCAGGATTTACCGCAGCCGTGATCGATGGCGGCTTCCGCCGCCGGCAGGTGCCTCCGAAGATCTCTGTAAGGGCTGAGGACACCCTCCCCTCGAACCGATTCAGGCTGCTCTAGAAAATTTACGACTTTCTCTAGAGATCCTTTTATCTTTTATAGGACGTTGACTCGGCTTAAAGGAGGCTCGATTTTGTTTCGGTCGACGGGAATCGGCAGGGGTTGCAAAAGTCGTGTTCTGAATCTAGCCACCAGCTTGCAGCACCGCATAGCGCACTACGCGGCGCCCCCGGTTCTCTTAGTGTTTTTGTTGCCACTTGTTCCTGCGATCAATACCGTTCGATCGGCGTACGCTCCCAGGCATCTTTATCACCGGTGCGCCGGCTGCCGGCTGCCGCGTTATCACTGAAGGTCGGTAAGGAGAGCTCCGGGCGGCCAAGGGGCGTCGCGAGGAGGGTGGCCAGCCCCGCTAGAAAACTGCAGACTGTTCCACGGCTTTTCCGCTCTTCTTTCGTACCACTTCTTCCGCCCTCCGTCAGATGTCACGGGCGCCGCTCGCGCGTCAACCCCCGTGCACCCGGTCCAGACCCACACAGGGTGGCTCGAGTGTCGTCGGCAGCTTGAGAGTTGGCGCTGGGTAAACTGTGCTGCGGTACGAATTGTCCGTCCCTGAAAAGTCTCGACGCGTCCGTTTGCTTTTGTCTTTCGCATCGAAAGACCGTCTGACGAGCCATGGAAATGCGAGCGACTCCTCTTTTGCATCCGGAGAGCTGCGTTCACCTTTTTAGTGCTAAGCGTTGCTTCCTTAATGCGTTTCATAAATTACAGTTCCATCTTTTATTCCTTCTTGCTTTTGGATTTTATAATCATCAAGCTTTATCAGATTTTTGTAATCTCTTTCTGAAATTTTATCAAACTCCATAAAACAAATTATTTCACATATTTTGTAATATTTAAATAATAAAGTCACGCGTGTGTTTTTATATTGGTTGTAATTCGGCTTAAAGGGGTGACTCGCACCCCAAGATTTTCGAACGTGTGACGTATATTATAGTAATTCTTTGGGGGTAGGTTTCACCCCTTTATGTCGTATTACAGGGGATAGAAAAAAGCACGAATGGCTTAGTTTTTCGAGTACTACCACGTATATGAAAACAAAAAATATTTTACCTTATGAGAAGGTTAATAATGGGAACCAATCATCGAGTCCGCCAAATCTCGACGTTTTTTTATCGGTGTTCCCACCGGAGCGAAATTTCGCGGTGTTATTTAAGAGCGCGTGCACGGTCCGTTTACCTAATTGCATCGCGTCGGGTAATTAGACCAGGCAGCTCAGACTATGGTATTCAGTGTGAGCTGATATCGCGTAATTAAATGAAAAGCTCCGGTCTTAATGACTACTTCGCGGTAAACAGCTTAACGACGCACGCATATCGCCGCGTTTCGAAACTATGTGTAATGAATTCCGCGATAACGCCGCGCTCGGCGACAAACAAATCGATTTCGTACGTAACTCAATTCATCAGAATTGTTCTACGGCAACCCGGGAAATTACGCGAGCAATTACCAGCCCCGGGAATTTATGAATGCTCCGAAGCGCTGCTCCTAAACTCGAAGAATTTAATACCTTGAGAGCCAACATCGAGCTTCCGAGTGCGCCCCACAAGTCATCTCGCGAAAGCTTAACCCCGGCGCATCGCGAGCTGCTGTCGCAACAGATAAAACTACCGCAAGGACATCCCCTGACACTCGGGATCAACACTGCATCCCAAGGAGCCGAGTTTCGTAACGGGAAAGGGTCAAGAATCAATAAGACGACTTCTGCCGTTTCGGATAACATGTTATCCCGACTGCCGTTCTTCAATTTTTCATCATTTTGCGATAGGGAATTTTGTGTACCTGGTCCACACATGGATATAATTATGTGAGAATGTTTGACGTTAAAGCTTTTGCAATTTCATAGATAATAATTTATAAAGTTAATAGTAATCGGGGAACTATCGTCGGGGTGAAATGTGTTTTGAGGATCGATCGTCCACAACAGACGCTATTTTGGTTTTCCAAGCACTGAAAAATTTGTAAAACTGGTCCAGATATTGTAAAAACTATACTCGAAAGCCTCATAGTAAAAGCTTTCATAGTTTCGTAACAAAAAAATCTCAAAGTTAATTATAATCAGCGAGCTAATATTAGGGTGTATCGCGTCACTCGAAGGTTAATTGTGATTCCATACAGAACTTCGATTTTCCCTCCATCAAAAAAATTTGTAAACTTGGTCCAAACATGGTCAAAAAAGCACATGAAACTCTCATATTAAAAGCATTCAAATCTTCGCAGAAAAAAATTCTCAAACTCAACAATTCCGGACTACAAAATGCAGCACCTTCGCTTTAGAGCTCTCCTAAAAGTTCCAAGGGTTGATCATCGACAGTGACCACAAATTTGAATTTTCCTGGTTCAAAAAATTCGTGCACGTGGTCGAACGATTGTACCAAACGTGCGCAGAAGTCCGATGGCAAATCGTTTCGTACTTTCCAGCGAAAAAATTGCGAAAGTTGGGCTCATGCGCAGAGAGCAAGAACGCTGTGCTCTGGAATCATCTCGATTTTCTGCAACGCAAGGTCACATCTCGGCCGGGATCAGGGCTCAGTGGGAAAGATTGCAGCGAGTCGGAGGATCAATGGGACGGGTCCAGGCAGCGAGAGGAAACGAGCGGATCGGTCCGTGGCGTCGATTGAGAGAAAAACAATCGTTAGGCGGAAACGCAGCCACGTGTCTGGCAACCCTCACGCCAGTGGCGAGCGGCGCGTGTTGACGGTCCGCAGCGTAGCTCGCGTGCGCTGGCGCATGCGATCGATACCAAACACCGCCGGGGTTTTCTTGTCCCCGCGCGACGTCACGATACAAGAGCCGAGGGGAACCGATAGGGGACGAGGCCGGCCGAGACCGGCCGAGGTAGCGCGAGTCGCGCTAGCAGCAGCCGTCGACGCGAGCACGGCCCCAACCGTCACCGTCGTTTCGACGTCGTCGACACTTTCTAGCCGCGGATCGTCCACGCGGAAATCAGTATACGTCGCGAGCAAACCCGTCAGCCGCGCCATCAGCTCGGTATCCCGGTGATTATCGCGAGCCGCGCGCGCGAAAGTGAACCGTGGTGCTGTGATTCGTCTGTAGCTTCGAAAGGTCGTGCTACTCGAGGACACCGGATCCGCGAACGGAAATTCGAGTAAGTTTCCAAAAATGGTTCAGTCCTGGCCACCTCCATGTTCACCGTGGCGGAGCCAGCGAACGAACGATCCCTACGGACTGCGCCTTCGCGGCAGGACAGAAAGACCCTTCCCCGACGTGCTCCGATTCACGGAATCGAGATATCGTGACAGACTGCGAGACGCTGCCCTTACGATACCCGAGCGGCTCGGCCGATTCTCCGACTGGGTCTGACCATGAACGGCGCATTCTACTTGGTCAGCGAGCCGCTGGCCAGCGTACCCGATCAAGTGGACCGTGCTACCTGGTTCAACCTGCAGTTTATTCCATTCATTCCTGTCGTTTCATTCATTTTTTCACCGAGATGCTAACTCCGCCGTCTCGACCGTGTCTGACTACAGACCAGCCGCAACCCCTTTAGGTCGCAGCGCAGCTGAGCTCGGCCGGGCGCGACCCACAACCCTACATTCGCGGTCTGCGGCGTGACCTAACCTCAACTCACCCCACCTTGGGCGAGCTTCGTTGCCACCCTCTCTCCCCTCCGAGAGAGAGAGCGAGAGAGAGAGAGAGAGAGAGAGAGAGGAGGAGGAGAAAGAGAGAGAGAGATCGGAAACGAAGGCAGGACTTTACGCAACGGTTTATCATTTTGTCTAGTCCCGATTTCGCGCAGTTAGGCGATCGCCGGCGTCCAAAGTGTTCACCAGTGATAGCCTGCCTCTCTTTCGCTTTCCGTGCTTAGCTGCCTCAAGGTAACGGTGCGGGGCTGCCATAACTTTCGAATGGTCGGGTCTGACCTTGGCAGAGAGGAGCTCCGCGTATGTCACTATCAGCCGACGACGACAACTTCCAACGATAACGTTAATTAACGGCCATCGATCCGTCGGATCGGTTCGGACCTTTCCGTCGTTCGAACGATACCACCTCGGAGCACCGATCATTTTTCCGAGAATTTCGGGAATGTACGCGATACAGGCTATTTCGTTCGCGGAAGATACCGGCCGCGTCGGGGGGATACGTTTATTTTAGCTGGACGAGGTTTATATGCGCCCACGGAGTAACAATCTCTAGATTGTTTATTATTATTAACTGCCGCTATATTTAGAGACTGGTGGGAGCTATTCACGAGTACACTCCGTCGGACGGTTTTAAACGTTGCATCGCTGTCAGGGAAATTCTGACGGAGTGGTTGCGCAATTTTCTCCAGTCGTTTCGGTCGACGCGCGATTCCGCGGGGAGAGAAAAAGTTTCCCCAGGAACGGAAGGATTCATTTGTCAATGGAAGAAATGGGCCGGGCTCAATGTCCATTGACGAATTTCGTCCATTGATGAAGCTGTTGCGTAATTTGTGTTGATGTCGGCGCGGATTCTTGCTCAGACAAACTATTGTGATTAATTGGCTGCGGATTTTGTGCATCCGTGACGGAAATTATTAACTATACAAAACTGTGAGGACGTACGATGAGTTTAACTATAGTCTTCCACTATGTTATATTTATTAAAGTTATCGAAAGAAATGATTTATCTATATTTAATTCCTTCTTACTAGAATCGTCTTTGAAATTTGTTAGTTTCCACGAAGGTTCATGATCTAGTGATTAATAGACTAGGTACATTGTTTAACCAGTTAATAGTATAAAAAATAATTAACTGGTCAAATTGAGACAATTAATAAATATTATTAATAGAATTAAAAATTACAAAAGTGTGTCACAAAAGACAAATACAATTTTCAGAGAAAGTTCAATAACTGATCGCTTAATGTTACTATTACAAAATTCATTTGCTGAATTTTAAATGCCTAAGGTCCCCGATGTCTCGTGATAAAATAGATACAGATTAAACGCAACTATTTGACAAAATACAAAGACAAAACCAAATATGTCCCTTATGATCTCAACGACTGTATGTCTTATCTAAAAAAACAATTATAAATCGACGAGATAATGATTGACAAAGGACATGTCTTCGCGCTGCACAAAGATCCCGAAATTCCTCCGGAAACATCGGACTCGCCAAACAGAAGGAATCGGTTAATTATGTAAGGCCGAATTACGAATCTTTCCGCGCTGACATTTTTCGCTAATTGGACGTGGCTGTTTGAGCAATTCTGTGCGCGAGAGCGGCACGCAAACATAGTTTACCGAGTCGAAACGAAAGGAATGTAAACATGAAAGGACGCTAAGGAAACACCGACTAGAGGCGGCGGCGGGCCTCCGCTGCGACAATACGGGAGCACGTGACGGCCGTGTCAAAATTGCTTGGCTCACTAAAATTAAATTGAATTATCCGCCTCGGCGTCTGGTGACGGTGCAGAAATTGAATTTACATCTTACGTGGCTGCGGCAGTGTTACGCCGTGCAACCAAAGTCTGCCGGGGAATCTATAGGCTCGGCAAGCCTTGTGCATCGCACCGCTTTCATCGCGGACCCGGCGCCAGTCTCGTCGTGTGAGTGGGTACACGTTCCATGGGTGTTAGTCGTCGACGCGGTGCTCCAATTGTTTACCCATATCGAATTTAAACTGCGCTTGTCGCCCCGTTCGACGATCCTGTGATCCTTCGTACGTTGGTCAAACGAGTCTCCGTTACTTCGGCCTTGCACGAGCTTCGCGTTTCAAATCATTAAAAATCGTCAACTGCGTGGCAATTTTCACGTGTTCAAAGTACAAAATAAACAATTAATTATAAATACTTTAATCAAAGTGTAGGAGAATTTTTAGTGTAATTATTTTCGTGCAGTGAACAAGGGTTAAAATACTAATCCGAAGGAAGCGTATTTTTGAACTTCATAGCTGCATACGACATGTATAAATATCATAAAAAAATAACAATTTTAATAATATATATTTATAAATTTCGCAGGATGGTTCTAGAACCACTGTCAAAAATAACCACACTCACTATGATCGATAAAACCTCTAACAAAATTTATCTTCGAAATATATCGACTTAGCTAAGTGACTGATACGGAAATATATAATTTCATAAATAATTTCCTAGCTAGCACTTGTCATCGGTGATTATTTTCGAACCCCGTGCAAAGTAAATCGGTCGAAGCAGCGTTATAATCTCCGGCAGGGCTGCTTTTATTACACGAGCATTACGTAAATAGTGGTGCCTGAATATACGTGAATCGATACGTTCAAGTGTGATGTTGCAAACTGGTGTCTTCGTTTGGGACGACCGGGCGTTACAAAATCATGCGAACTGGGAAAACGCTCGTTAAAATTAGGGCTGTGCTTTCGCTAGTGCGTTGAGAAGATCATTTTGGATGGAACAGTGACGAACTACGGGACGAACAAACGCGGAAGTACCATACGTTAATAGACAAAATAACTGGCGTTCCAGTTTCTGCTTCCTAGTAAACTCGATTAAAACATTAAAATCAGAACGCGGGCGTGACCGAACTTCTCTGGAATCGTCGGAACATTGCTTTCGTTTCAGCCGAATTAGATTGTTTCTAATAAAGTCAGCGGATTGCTAGGATGATTTGTATTATTTAACATATAGAGGGTTTCTCGTAATTCTGGTTCGAATATCGAACAATAACGATTTCTCCAGAAATTGCAGTGAATAAGTTATAGAAACATCGTGCACTGTATTTGTGTGGATATAAAATATATTTGGATAATAGAAACGTTAAATAAAAGTGATTTCTATAACAAAATTTCCATTATAGAGTCGCGGAACAAATTGTTGTTATAACAACTGATGTGTCTTTAGTTTCCTTTCGGATATAATTCACTCTATAGAGTATGATTAATTAATTTAATTTTTTCTTGTTTTGAGGAATAAAAGAAATACAAAAATTTATCTTTATTGAATAGGACATATTAAATATTTTAATAAAAAATAAACGAGATAAAAAAGTACAAGAATTTGGCTAAATTTGACTAAAGCTGTTTACTAATTTTCTGTATTTTTGTATAAAATTAAGACGTACTATTGTGTTTCATATATCTAAACTATAAAAGATAATTAATAAATTTCGTTTTTCCTCTTTAATCTTGAATATTATATACGATTGTTCGTTTAACGAAAATTAGTGATTTATAATAAAATATAAATACAAATCAAAGTCACAACGATTGGTAAACTCACACTAATGCTGTCATTTTGAATAGTCGCCAAATCTGTATGGACAACACTGAAAAGTCCGCAGAATTCCGTACATCCGCTTTAACAAGTCTGTAGACCTCTTATGTACGCAAATTGAAGCTAAATTTCCTCGCGAGCCCTTGAATTATGCAGCAAACCACCAAAAAGAAAGAAAAAGTTTCCTGGCCATCTAAACGAGAAGCAAAATATCGTTTGGAGATAAATTGGACCTGAAGCGTCTATAGATTTTGCTTCGTAAATCCGTAGCGAAGGTTAAAGGTCCACAGATCTTAAAATCTGCGAAGATTACAAGTTCATAGATCTAAAAACCTGCTTAGGTTAAAAGTCTATACATCTAAAAATTCACGGAGGTTAAAAGCTGATAGGTCTAAAAATCTGCGAAGATCGAAAGTTCGTAGATCTAAAAATCCGCGAAGGTTGAAAGCTCGCCGCACATTTACGCGACAAACACGTGAAATCGTGGTATCGATCGCCTAACCGGACGCCTCTGTTTGCAGATACTCGAGGGGTTCCCGGTCAGCAGGCCGCCGCTGCGCGTCGTCCGTCGTCTTCGGTGAAGGATCGCCGAGGCTGAACGCGGAATTCACGGCGTCGGTATCGTGGCAGAATCGCGCGGGGCGTGGGTCCGTAGCGGGGGCGCGTCGCGCGCGACACATCCAGGGGTTCGAGCGAGCAGAAGAGTTGGGTCGTGAGGGGTCCGCGAAGCGTAGCGTTCAGGTGTGATGTGGTGGAGCCCCCCGGGGGGCCGCGGGGGCAGGAGGTTCGTGGCAGATCGGTCGTGAGGGCCCCAGCCACGGCTCGGTTGCCTTTCGACGAGGCCGCCGGAGGGGCGGAGGAGGAGGCAGGATGGTGTGACATCCGGCGTTATCCCGCCCGGCGCGGACCCGATGCTGGTGGTGGCGGAGTCGAGCAGCTGCTGCTCGACTCGGGGGAGGAGGAGCCGTCGGCGATGTCCAGGCAGCTTCACAGTGAATGGGACCACCTGAACGTACGGGACGTACGGGACGTACGGGACGTCCGGAACATCCGGGACGTTCGGGACGTTCGGGACGTGCGGGACGTGCGGGACGACAGGGACGACAGGGACAGACACGGGTCCGGCAGGCATCATCGGAATGACTACCTGGATTACGACCAGCACGCCACCGCTGCGTCCACCTCGGCGCTCAACAACAATCCGGTGAGTCCAAACACCGACTTTATTAATTCGTTTTACCACCAATAACGAGGTGGACATTGTTTCTACTCTGGTGTCAAGCTACCGTTTCGAGGATTTTTAATGTACTTCAACGTCATCAGCCTGCGAGGGATGTGGAGGTGTTGCTGCATGAAATATTTGTTAATGCGACTCTATTTCGCTATCATTTCTCAGTCGAGCAGATCTAGATAAAACAAATTTTTTTAATTAATTTACCAATCTCGTATCTTAAAGCTACCATCAAGGTAATTCTTGTGATGATCCTTCTTTTCTCTTTTTCTTGCCATCGATTAACACTAGAATTACCAAATCATTTTAAAACCTAGTTTCTTCTATAATTTCCGATGCTATAAAAATCTTTTTGTCAGAAATATCTATTCGAACTTCTTCATTCAAGCGTACATTATAATAAAAATCGTAGGGACTTGAAGTAAATTATTATAATATATAATATATATTATATATAATTGTAATTCAATCTTATCACTGCTGTAAAACAATATACATCGGTTACGTTGAAAACATAGTAGTTCTAGTATTAATACTCAAACAAATCTAGAGAAATCAAAAGCATAGAATAAGGTACCAGCATCTTGCTTCAGCAACTTTTTAATACACCATGACAGTCGTCGCTTTAAGATGGATTCTGAAGGTTTCACTTCGTGGTGATTGTTCACTTAGCGTTTCTTTCTTTCAACCATTGTCCAAACGAATCTAGACAAGGCAGATGTTTAGAGTAAGGTACGAACCTCGCAGGTCAAGCATTTTTTAATTTACCAACCCGGTCGTCGACCTAGGAAAGATTGTGAAGGTTTCGCTAGGTGGCCGTTGTCTGTGAACAAGTTATTAACATCTCCTGAAACCTCGATAGGATTTAGAATGATGGTAACGAGCTGCGTCAACAAATGTGGACATAGTTCAATCTTTTGAGCAATCTTTACAATCGAACCAACGCTGTGACTATTTATTGTTGGAACGTTGGATTGTAACACTTGCTGATTTAGAGTTGGAAACGTTTAGGATGATGAAATTATTTGTAACTTCGTTTATCAATCTTCGAAATGAATTTCAATAGTTATGTCTTCCAGAAGTATTGATGTTAACATAACTGCTAGTAGAGTTGCTGTTATTAGATCAATTAAAGATATTTTATAAATATTTTTACAAATTTTAGTACTACTTGAAATGACAAAAAAATTCGAACTTTTAAATTCTTTTTACCTAAGACTATAACGAATATTTAAAAAATGCATTGTAATATATAAAAATGATCTGATTTTGATTAAAATTCTTGAAACACTGCTATCTTCGTGATTTTTAATTTTTCGTAACTTAAATCAAGATCAAACGATTTGAAATAATAATCATTCTCATTTCAAATAATAGCAAAATTAATAAAAATTATAGTCATTACCTAGTAAACTAATACCTCTATCATCTAAAAAAGTCATCCAGTCCACTCTGAAAAAAAATCTGCCACCATTTCGAAAGTATCCTCGAGTATACCGCCGCCATTGTACACGGATCACGCCAACTGGAAAAGAATTAACCCTCGAACCGCTGGCTGCGGAATTGAAACAGAAGCACGGTATATGTACATCTGGGAAAACACTGAAAGCCACTCACGTTTGTTCGTCGAACGTCATATTCGGGTACGATGCAGAACGGAAGGGTTCGAGCGGCATCAATTAATACAGAACTCATCCATCAAAGACCGCGGCGGCGGGCCACGGTCGACGCCGTTATCTCCGACACCCAATATCGAGGTCTCCGGGAATTTTGAAAAGTTAGTTTGAGTTCGAGGCAATTACAAGTTCGGAGGTTTCAAGTAGTTCGCCTACGCCGCGGCCTTATCTCCCGGCAGTCAAACATCAAGGAAGAGGAAGACGTGGATCGGAACTGTTGCCGTTGGAATATTCCCGTTTATTAAATCTCCTGACGGCACTCGCGCCGGAGATATAACGCGGCTGCCTGCAGTCGCGACGGGTATGAATATCTCGGGATGCAATATTCACACGTTTGCTTCGAATAGTTTACGTAAAACATTCTCGTACAGAGGGAATCGTTCGGCATCCAAAGCACTTTACTTTTAAGGGGTCGACGAACCGATGGAATTGCGAATTTTATGTTTTCTTTGAAAAAACTGACGGATGCTTTTCTTCAACGAATTAGTTAAAAGTGTATGTATCGTGCTATTTGTAATCATTTTTCCTATGGAAAATCCTAGGAAATGACTGAGCAGTAATTCCATTTACAGAAACCCGTGTATCGAGCTATAGACAGCGAACAAGTTTACTATATTATTAAAAAAAATTGAATATTGAAATATTAAAAAATTCCTAATACAAAATTGTTTATATCCAGCTCTTTTTGCTATATTTTACATAGTACTTAGAACGCGAATTCCACGCTACCGTGGATAAAGGGTTAACAGAGTGACATGATTCAGCTCAGAAGCAGCTTCTGGAAGAAAAGCTGTTACTCGATCATTCTTTAGTATTTCGCGACAGAAAAATTTCCACAAATTGTGTAATATACATACTGTTAACTAGGATAGAAATTAGAAAGACGACTTGATTTTTTGGGGAAAAATTATCGGAGCTTAGGTTACCTAAGCACCTTTATATTTCGTCGACAGTCTATTGCGCAACGTTACGTCGCACGATCGCGAGAACTTTCTCGCGTTGGTACTTCCCTCGATCATCGACCGCCGCGAAATTCTCCCGTTCGTGTCGCTCCCGGTGCAGCCATTGCCATAATTTATAACGAGTCCGAAGCGCCGCGTGTCAGCCGAACTGATATCTTAATCCCCCGGTCACAGACGTTAATTTATTATCGCCGGAAAAATTCGCCCAGTTACCCGATCGGTTCCATTTCTGATATACTGGTTCCAGCTAGGGAAATCTGAAACGTGTTCGACCGTTTTGTTGCCGACTTCGGGACGTATTTTTCCGTTGGATTTTATTTCGTCGTGGGCAGACATTAATTACAATTCTCGCTTCGGTTAATTTCTTCTTTGCACGTGTTCGGAATTGCCAAGCAGTATTGATTTATTTCATATTTATTGAGCTCTTAATCATCCGACGTTATGGTTTCTTTATTGTATTTATCATTGATACCCTGGTTCTATAATTTGATTGATCTGTTCAGTGAATGAATATTTCTCGTTTTAGTTGCTTTATAAAAAGTTTATCTTAGTATTTACATAGTATTTATGCAACGTTGTTTTCTACTTTTAATTTTCTTCACGTTTCATTTCATTTCCGATGAATTGCTGCATGGATAAATTTTGGATAAAATTGGTCCACTTTGACTATCAATAACTTCGTGAAAAATCATTGTACGAAGATGACATTTATTCCAAATTAAAGCTTGAACTTTCTACTTTAAGATAGTATTTCTGCATTTCATGATTGACGCACCCTCGTCACAGTAACCATTTAAATGTGAGACCACTGAAAATAACCAAGTTTGCATTTGAACAAAGTCTGACCTCTCTCTTTTAATTTAATAAAGCTGCGACATTTTTTCGCAAAGTTACAATCCTTGATCCTTGCAAAGTGTTCCATAAAAAATGTTCCATAAAAAATGTCCCATGAAAAATGTTCCTACGCAAGAATTTTCTCCGAGCATTGCAATAAACTATTCCACCGAAAATACGACTTTCGTGTACGTCCTTGGTGGAAGCCGTCGTGGCAAGTTGAAGGCATCGCCTAAACGGTTCCCGAGACGGTGAAATAAACGTTCATCCCGAAGCTGCGAAAACCGCAGGGAAGTTTCTGGGTCACGGAGCACCGGGAGCCCGCATTTCTCACGAAGTCGCCTAAGTTCGAGCAGGAGAGCGCGCGCCGCGGTCTCGCCGCCGCGCGTTCGAGTGCGCGTGCACCTAATCTATTCGAGCCCTCGGCTCGAAAGAATTGAATGCGACGCGACGCGACGGGACGACCGAGCGAACGGAAGAAAATGAAAGATGGCCGGGGCCTGATCAAAGCGCGGCCGGTCTCGGCCTAGTTGCGCCCGCGTGGCCACCGCCGCCCCCTCCGTCCCTGATATCCAACCGGCCGGTATCCAGTGACCGCGGGTCTTCATTTAGCGGTTCTGCATCTTTCATACGGAACCCGGGTGTGCAACGGCACGGGCGGCAGCATCGTCGCCGTTGCCTCTCATTTGCAGCTGCATTCAGCCACCGCTTCCTTTCTCACCGACGAGCCTCGCACACCCTCTCCACGGTCAGAAGTGCTAATGAGACAGACACGGCGGATGATGGGGCGGAAAGTGGAATCGAGCCTCTTTGGAACGCGCGCGGTCTTATTTTATTTCTCTTTTCTTTCTTTTCCCCCCTCCTTTATCCCCCATCCACCCGTTCTTCTTCTTCCATTTTACCACGCATCCGACGGAAAAACGAACGCGCTAGACGGCGAACTGGGCCATCCGTGTTCCCTCAAGGTCGGTCCTTTTGATAGTCGTAGCCCCCCCCCCCCCCTCTCCCCCGGAGGAATCGGCGACTGTCGTTAAAGCGACGCGGCGTTCCTGTTCGCGACAACAGGTACGGAACTTTTTAATTGCTCGGTGCAATGCGGCGACGGGATTCAATTGTGGAGCTTTAAGCGATGGTCGTTTAAACTGCGAGACTGTCTGTGCACGCCACTCGCTGCGGTTCTTCCAAAACCTCCGGTTTATTGTCGCTGCTCGGCTACCGAGTTCGGGACGATCGTAACCGGAATACCGAGGATTCCCACTTTTCTGGATTAGTTCGGGATGTTCGGATTTATTTCGCCCGGGGAAGCTTCGTTTTTAGGGCTTGTACGTTTTCTTTTCGGGGCTTCTGGATTTTAGGGAAAAGTCGGAGTTTTGTTGAGAAGTCGGTGAATCGGGACCAATGCCTTGGAATAAAATAGTTGGACTTTTGGCGGAGTTTTTGGGAATTTTTTAGAATATAGAGGAAATTGAAGAAGGATGGATATATTTTATGTGGATTTAGTTAGGTTAGAAGGAAAATAGAGATCGTTTAAAAAATCTTGAAATTGCGAACGAAAATTCGGAGGATAGTGGTGATTTTTTGAGAGGTTATTCTCGAGGTCGATTTTAAAATTTCTTCTGGGTGGAATTTTTTAATTTGTGATAGTTGAAATTAAAGCTAGAAAAGCGCATTTTATGATAGGTTTATTAAGATTTAAAAAACTCGATTTAACTTATTAAGATTTAAGACTCGAGATCATTTCGCAAAATTCACAATCTCTAATCAATAGTTGAGAGAAAAATGGTACCACTAAGAGAGGCTACTTGAGATCGATATTAAAATTTCTTCCTATTGGAATTTTTCAATTTATGCTAGTTGAAATTGAAGCTGAAAGGATGTACTTTATTGTAGATCCATCCAGGTTTTAAAAATAACTGAAGAACGTTTCGAAAATCTATAACTCCCGATCGATAGTTCACAGAAAAATGGTGACACCTTGAGATATTACTTGAGGTCAATATTAAAATTTGTTCCCGTTGGAATTTTCCAATTTATGGGGGCTGAAATTGAAGTTGTTGGACCGCATTTTATGGTACTTTTATTAAGCTTTCGAGAATAAGTTGAGATCATTTTGAAAATCGATAAATCTCTATCAGTAGTCAAGTAGAAAATGGTGACATTTTGAGGAGTTACATGAAGGTAATTTTCAAATTTATTCCAGCTGGAATTTTGCAATTCATAGCAACTAGAATCGAAGTTAAATAAACGCATTATACATTCGCCCATTTAGATTTCAATAAAAAGTCGCTATCACTATGAAAATTCGCACATTTCGAAGTAACGTACCTTACGACAGATTCATTCAAAGTTAACAAATATTTAAATTTAAAACTTGATACATATTATTAATCTACTACAAGAATGTTTCATAATATAAGAAATACTTTTTATTCTATTTTCAACCTAACGCCAGTTCATAGAAAAACTTCTATAAACCAGACCGAGAGCCACAAAGACATGAAAAGAATAGTTTCGAAGGCATCTCCTGAATTATTACGAAACTGCGTAGCACTCGCAAGCTTGGTAACCTGCATCGCTAAGTGAAACAGCATAAGAGCCTTGAACATCGATAGAATTCGCTCGGACTATAGTCCTAATTCCGACCTCTAAAGAAACTTTTCTTTGATAACTACTGTTTTATCAATACAGCCTACCCAAAGCCTAATGAAATATTCAAACCCCTTCAACGAGCGATCTTACAATTACGAAGAAATCCACGCGTGCCGTTTTTGCAACACTGTCCTGAAAACTTTCGCGCTGTTATTTAAGCCTTTGCACTCGAGTGGCGACCCTACGGCGCCATTCAAATTGCCGTAGCACGTTTCAAAATTATTTTTAATAGATGTCGCCAAAGCTTAAGAATTGTTAAAGGTGTAACTGTTGTATCAGTCACAAGACTTAATTTCATATGCATAAAATAAATTGTTATGTAAAATGGAAACACTAGAAGCCAGAAAAATTATTTTAGATTTGCAGTTGAAATGGCTTCGAGTGCAAAGGGTTAACCCCATTTTATAATACCATTTCCATTTTATATAGCCTAGAGTATTTTAACAGGATAATAGCTCTTAACAATTTCTTAAATATTAGTTTCGATAAAGATTATTTTAAAACGTGGCACGATAATTTTTAGAGGCGCCTGAGAGTCGCCATTCGACCACGAAGGGTTAAACTTTTTCCATAAGAGTTCCAAAGCGATTCCCGTCGAATCGAGAAGAACAAACGAGAGAAGAGCAAAGCATTGATCAATGCGAACCGTTCGCAGAGTTGTCTCGATCGGTGACGCAAGGGAACATATCTGGGCAGCGGCTAGCTGATTTATTCATTTGCTTTCTATTCGGTATGGAAATCAACCGACAACGAGCTCATTACCGGCCGGCTGTGCGCGAACGAGTTCTTTTTTCGTATCGCCGAGATATTCGTCGTGGCGAAAATCTCACACGGCGGCTGAGGCGGATTACTGACATTTACGAAGTATCCGGTTGTCGAAAAATTTGCATTCGCCGCGCTGAGCCGCGAACGTCATCGGGTCGGGGCGCAGCGCGACAGCTTTTTCTCGACGCGCGCGCGCGCTCGCGCTCGCCGGGGACACCGCGCGGCGGTTCTCGCGGTTTAATCGTCGCCTCTTTACGCGTGTTTCCGGTATCAATCACGATCGTATTTATCACCCGTGGTCCCTTCACTTATCGGCGATCGCGCGCCGCGCAGCACGCTTTATAATCGGTACACCTATAATCATGCAAATAACGGGGCATACATTAAAACACAACTATACTACGTACGTACGTACAGCCATCGGTCGTTTTAATCGCGCGAACTTAATCCGGACTTTCCGGATCGCGCGACCCGCACGGCCAATTATCGATCGTTTTTCAATGCCAGAACGTATCGCTATCTACCCGCAAAGCAAACGATTAATTATCTTACGCGACCCACGCCAACCGTCGCGACTCACCTGCGCCGAACGTAAAAATCGTCCCGCGGCTTTTTCGCTAGACTGGCGACGCCGGGGCATGTTACAGAATTCTGGCGGCCTCGTTTCGATCCGATCGCCGGCGATTTTTTTGCTATTTGCCAGATCATTTATCTGCTCGTTAGCTTCGTCGTTGTAAGACGATACGGAGACGACGGTTCGGTTTTGCGAGAGCTTGTCGTCTGCGACTTTATTTGGACGATTTCTACGCGCGCTGAAAGCGGCGCGGACTGTTCGTGTTCTAGTCGGACATTTTTGATGCGGCTTAGCTTAAATTGTAGCTGGAAGTGCCTACTTTCGGATAGGGTAGATTAGATTAAAAAAGATTCGTGACATCGTTTCGGGGAAACCTGAAACATCCGAGCTCTCGGTGCACGGGAAAATTGCCTCGGTTTTAGAGGAAGGCTTTCAGACAATTCCTAGCCGCGTTCTCGTGCGACGATTCTAATGCGACTTAGCTGAAATTAAAGCCGGAGGTCTCGGCTTTCAGACGAGGTAGATTAAATTACAAAGAAATTGACGTTACGATTTTAAAACATCGAAAAATTCGACCGCGGCTACCAAGAACAATGTCCCGACTTTAAATCAATTTTACGTTGTATTCTCTTCGAACTTTTCAAAGCTAATTCACCTCGAATTAAAGCTGAAAGTGTCCTCTTTCAGATAGGGTAAATTAGTTTTAAAAAGATTGGCATCGGGATTTTAAGAAACCAGATAAACCCGACCACTGTCTGCGAGGAAAAGTAGCTCGACATTGAAGGAAAACTTTAAGTCAATTTTAAATTCCGCCAGAGTTTTCCAACTTAAATTACCTTAAATTAAAGACGGAAGTCTGCGCTTCGAAATAGAATAAATTAGATTAAAAAACAACAGCGAGAGCAGTTTACAAAGTGGAAAAATCTCTGTCCATAGATACCGTGGAAAAGTGAACGGGCGGAGTGCCGCGAAATCGATGCAACGTTTTGTTCGTTAAACTTTCCACGTTGCAAATTGAAACCGAAGAGTCGCGCTTTACGACGATTAAAATTGCAGGAAAACGCTTGGCGATTTCACCGCCAAGAGAAACGCGATATTTTCAGATTATAGTTTCAGTCCCCTTTCGTAATAACGCCGGCCATGAAAAGCCTCGAGTTATAGGAACAGCGCAAGTTTTTCGTGGCGCGATAAGAGTAATGGGCGTCACCCCGGTTAGATGCGGTCGCGTAAAACTCTTTGGAAAACGACAGGCGTTCGCGCGGCTCCTGTCCACTGTTTACGACGCGAAAATATTAGCGAAAGTCGCGGGGGTTACGGCGTTCAAAAGCCCCGGCGCGCGCGCTTGTTCCGTTGCCCGGCCTTTGCTCCGGTTTCCGCGACGAATTGACACTTTCACTTTAATCGCATATCCGTCCGGGATATTCGAGATCGCGGGGATATCCTCGGATGGATCTGGGTCAGCCGTGGATCCAGTCTTCCAGCAGGGATTGAAACATCGCCGCGCGAAACTTGATCAATTTCACAGTTCCACGCTCCGGTATCCTAGCTCCGCCGTCCTTCCCGGAAGATTCACTCCCCGATCTCTGATGGAGTTGTTCGTGCCGTTGCCGGCTGATTTCATTTCCCGGACGAATATTTTATTGGCTCTGATAAATCTCCGTTGCAACGTGTTACCGTCGACTGTGTATTTCCTATCATCTATCGGAAGACTTCGGATTGGTAACATTAGATCAGCTGAGAAAATACGTAAATGTCAGTAAACAAAATAATAACACAGACGTCTCATCGCGAGCTGATTACAATATATATTTTCGAAAAGACTGCAGCAGCGGTTAAACTATTGCTATAAATTAATTTTTTTTAATTTTAAAGATTAAAATGATATTTTTGATAAATTTTTAAATTAGGAGTATTAAAATGGTGGAATATAAAGTAATATTTTGCATTTAAAAAATGGGGTTTTTGAAATTTTAATAAATTAAATTAAAGACTAGGATTAGATACCCTATTATGATAATGAAAAATTGGAGTTAATAATTAAATGTAAAACATTAAAATAAAATAATTTGGCGGCTTAATATTCTTATTAGAGGAACCTGTAAATAATTGATAATCCACGATTGGAGAGACTTAAATTGATGTTTATGTATTGTCGTTTATAAAAATTGCAACATGCAATTTCAAAAATATTCCAACAGCTAATTGATTAAAAGGATAAGGTAACAAATTTAAGCGTCGTTTTAAGAGAATAAAAAGAATTGAATGCGACGCGTAAACAAGCAAACAGGAAATGAATAAGTAGAAAGGCAGAAGCTTTGTGAGATGATAATTACGAAAAACAATGGGAGATGATCCTCTTTGTATCATACGTAGAGTATAATATATTCGCGCTAGGTTTCCGTCGCTGTTTTACGAATTTTAATTTTTTTAGCGACGAATTTTTAAGTAGGCGACGCTAAAAATTATTATGCTATATTTCAAAATAATTTTTAGTAAATTTACTTGTGTTCAAAAAATTATTGAGAGCTGTCATGAAATTCAATTCCGTAATGTATAAAATGCACCAGGTTGTAAAAATGGAAACGCTATCGATTTGGAAAATTATTTTGTATTTTCAATTGAAATGACTTCGAGTGCAGAGGGTTACTTTTTTTCTTTTTTATTTATCATGCATTTCATTTCATTCCATTCGATGAGGTTCTGAGGAATTCTGTAGTAAATAGTTTTTCGACTGATTCTCATTTTCGTTACACTTGGGATAATCATAATTTAAAAAAAAATTAAATGTACACATTCGCGGCAGTATCCTTGAAAAGGTTAATAAAATCTGCAACCTATTTATAAGCGCTCAGTCACCGAAACGAAGTCATAATCCCGGGCCCGCCGCAATCGGGCTGCCGGATCCGCTGCATAAACTGCAAAACGGGGATTCGCGGGCATGAAAACACACCAATTAGTGGAATCACTCGGCATGCCGAATCCATAAAATTTCTGAAAACGAACGTGTTCGAACTTTCGTTCGGGAGGCGTCCTTCGGCAGGAAAGGAGGATCCCGACGTTCACCTGTCCGGTTAGAGAAATACGGCCGAAACGGCGGCCAATTAATATTACACGGCGTCGAGCTCGCAAGATTCGGGATGATACTTCGGGCTGTCCCGCGACCGGGAATCAACGATAATTGAGTCGAAAACAGGTGTGCGGACGGGTGCGAACGCTGCGGAGTGCTCGGGTTGGCAAGCGTAATCGAAGGCCCGTTCCATAAATATACAAAATTTCATTTGCATTCATCGGTCGCGTATAAGCCGCGCGAAGCTGGTATACGCACGATCCCCGATCCCGAGATCCTGGATTCACCGGAACAATCGATTACCCGGATACGTTTCCAGCCGGTACCAATTTTCCGGGTGTCGTTACTCGCTTGGTGGAGACGCGCCCACGTATCTGTCGTTCCACGGAGCACCGCGATTTTCACTTTCCTCCGGATAGATCGATACGCCACCCTCCAATTTCCTTAATGCAAATGGAGGCGATACGGATTGATCATAATTAAGTCGCTGATCCTTCGAGAGGAAGCTGATGGCATCGCTGAGTAACAAATGTAATCAATGTCGTAATTGGAGGTAAAAATAGCTGGATCGATGTCGTGTAATTTATACGGAATTGTTGGTCATTTTTTAATATTGTTGGTGGCGCCATCAGATTAAAATTAATGTTGGAATAGTGTGGGTTGAGTTGAAAGTGTTGCTAGAGTAGTGAGCGTTATCGATGTAATTAATCTAGAATTTATTTTAAATATTATGGGATGATGTATTATGGTTGTAAAATATGAGACTGTTTAGTAATGCTGTATAAATTACAATGTATAAAACTACTCTAATGTGGTCTCAAAATGGCGAAGATAATTTTCTGTAATTATAAAAATTATATTGTATCAAAACCACCCTTAATATTTCTTTTCAAAAGACTTTCTTTTGCTTTAATGGTTAGGGTGCATACACACTACATTAATATATTTTTTTATACAGTTTCAACATACAACTATAATTTCGAACTGCTATAAAATCAATACAGCACAAAACCACCCCAATATCTTATTGTATTATCTCAAGAAGATATAGACAATTTTTCATTATCAAAAAAATTACATTCCATCAAAACCACCCCAATGTTTCCTTCTCGTACAGTTCCAAACAAAAGAGTACAAAAATTGCTACAAAAATCCGACTATGCAATACATCGCCCATGTATCCTTCTTAACAGTCCCAAAAAGTACAATTGTTCACCACTATATAAATCACATTGTGTAATTAATTTTTCTAACATCGTTTCAAAGAAAATACGCAAATTTCGCCATTCTTACAAAAATCAGTACAAATCTACCCCAATTTCATTCGATGATCGCGCGAAGATAGCCCGAAAGTGCGTCACACGCTGAAAGATTCAGGACCAGGGTCACGTAAATAGCCGACGGTGTCGGCCGGGGCTTGCTACATCGATCTAACTGCATCGTTCGATGCAAGGCGGCACGTAGCCGTCGTGTTTACGGTGTGTGCAGGGTGCCGCGGGATAATATATCTCTCGGGCCGAAAAAACGCTCGATCGCCTCGGCCCGCGTAGCGACTGTCGATCAATGAAGGGTAGCCCCGGCGCACGTATGGCAGAGGTATATAGCGCGGCGGTGGTTTCTTCAGGGTAGTGGGTCTCGTCCGATGGTTGCACGGTCTCCAGACCCGGTTCCATCGAATATAGGTCAGTGTACAAGCCGGCAGGAGCAAAAGAGCCCAGCCTCCCTCTCTCCCCCTCTCTCTCCCTCTCTCTCCCTTGGACTTTTAGCCGTGAGGCGCGCGGACCCGATCGTCCCGGAGACCGCGCCGCGGACACTGCTAACGGCCGAAACGGGTTTGCACACGCCGCTTCTTCCCTTCCTACTTTTTTCTCCTCTTTCCTTTTTGCTGCGAAAAGATTCCACCGGTCGCCCTCGCCGCGCCGCCACCCCGCACCCGCCCACCGAGCCCGATTCACTGTCGAAATTATTGTTAATGGACCGCGCGAGCGGTCCGTATCGAGACTGTACTCGATGGACCGGTCCTTTTCGGGCCCAGGAATCCCTATAATGCATCCCCGTACCATCGTCCTTCGCGCTGTAATTAAATGCTCCTTTGTCTCGTACACGATACCCTTTTTGCCGCGTTTATGTCGGCCCCGGGCCAGCTGCTGATGACTCCGACGGATTTTATGTCCTCCTGCCATTTTCGGGGTTCTAGCTGCTGCTGAGTCTGACCCTGTTTTTGATCGCTGTCTCGCTGGAAAAAATTGTTGCACGGGGTTCCTTGGTTTTGCTGCAGAATTCATCTACGATCCGACGATTTTCTTGTAATATTTTTGGAACGACACTGCAATATTATTTTTGTGCTGGCTATTTTATATGGCTTCTGCAGAGGTTTCCTCGTTTTTACGATAGCAAATTTGCATAATGCAATGGCATTTTAACGTAATTTTTTGTCAGGAATATCGTATGGCTTTGGAGGAGTTATTTTAGTTTATATTCAACAGTGAGTTTATATTACTGTAATTTTTATAAAAAGCTTGGCGTAAGGTTATTCTATTTTTATATGCATTTGAAAATGGCATTTTACAGTAATAATATTTTTACAAGGAATTTCTTGTGTCAGATTTTTGAAATGCTATTTTAATATAATTTTTAAAGAAGCTCTTTTATGTGAATTTCAGAAAGTTGTTCTCCTTTATATTACACAAGAAATCACATTTTTAAAATTGTACCTTATTATTATTCTTGAACATAAAATTTCTATCAGTAATTCCATGTGGTTCTTGCATAGTTTTCCTAATTTTCATTCAATAATGTTACTAAACTTCACTATGATTTATGAACATGGAACATGCAAAGATATTCCAATTTCTATTTGAAACTGTCAACCACCATTCATAGTAACACTTTACCATAATTTTTAAACAAAGAACATCCAGCACCTCCTACAAAAACATTCTATTCTCTACTTAATAATTTATCAACTTCGCCATAATTTTTAAACAAATACTTCGCAGCCTCTGTCATAAGTATATCTAATAATGCAATCGCTTCTCGCAGCAGCGTTTTCCGCGCAATCCACTCACTATTTCCACTTACTATTTTCCAGGAACATAGCCTGGCCATTTAAAAGATCGTACCTTCGGGAGATAAGACCGATGTTGCAGGGCTAAAGCGTCCGATCGTTGTACACCGGCGGATCTTTATTTTTAGAGTTATGACGAATTAATGCGGAGGTGCGAAGCGCGATGGCCGTAAGCGCGATGCAAACACCGTGTTGCACGCACGCCCGGTCATAACACGAAATGTAAAGCTTGGATCGGCCGGTCCCCATAAAACGGCCTTTTTCCCGTATTTTCACCGGCTCTTGTTCCCGTTCGATCCCCGTTCCCGGGAACTACCGTGGGCGTCGTCATCAGCGTCGATTGTAGACAGAGTTTCGATCCGACGTTCGAGGCTTCACTTCAGCGCTATTGCACGCCGCTTGACGCGCGTGCATTTCGCTCGCGCGTATCCGCGTTACGTACAGCCGTTCAAGCGAGGACAGAGCCGCTACTCGACGAGCCAATTAATCGTCCCGCAGTTCCCCGGCATTGTTTTTCAGTCCCACGCGTAACGCCGGCACGGGACTTTCAGATATTCGTCGGCGATACTACCCGCGCTCAGATACTCGCGTTTTAATAGAGCCGGTCGGTTTCGAAAAATCTGGGAACCCAACGAACTGATAAAAGAACCGGCGAGCGTTGCACAAGCCGCGCCGGGACACACCGATAATGATTTATGAACAGCCGGCGCGGCAGCAAAACGGAAGTTCAGCGGATCGTGACGGCGAATTTATCGTACGGGTTTTCTATTTTCGCGGCACCGGGGAGGCCAGAAATTCTTCTACGGTTCTCGAATTGTCGAGACCTACTTTTGCGCGCGCGCGCGCGCGCGGATGCAGTTTTCAATTAGTTATGCGATGAGCATTCGAGATGGAGAAACGATACCGTGTCTCTCGCCGATCGTGTTCTACGTGTACCAATTAATTTCCTAGCCCCGATTCCATACTTTTTCTTATTGCACGCGCTCGTAGACGTGTGTGCAGGCAACTCTGCTATTTGCGACCGCGAATGCTTTCTTTTAATTATCCGAGGAAAATGAATGGCGCTGGACTCCTGTCGAGCTAGGCGCGGCCCGAACATTGCAAACTCATACTTTGGAATGAATGAAAAATCGTCGGTCTTTCAACCGACGTAATTACGCGTTACAAAAATCGCGTGGTATTCTGTCTGTGCTCGTTTTCAAGGGTCAAGTCTCTACCTACCACTAAATAATTTTGACAGAGATTATTTTTTGCGAAGGCACTGTGGAGTTAGTTGCAGTTTTTGAAATTTTACGGATTCCGATGACTGTACGGTGTACAATAAATTTTTCTCCGGTATCGCTAAAATGCGATCTTATAGAGGAAAGTCTCCTCTTTAAAATGACATATAAAAAAATGATCAATGATTTCTTGTTTCGGATTTATTGTAGATTTATCGAAGAGTGCGGTATGAATAACAGTGTCGACTCTTTTTTAATATTCATTATCGTAAATTCAGAACGGTGAACAAAGTTTTTCAGTACTAATTTAAATAGCGACCTTATAGATGGATTTTTCTCCTTTATAATGAGCTTTCAAAATTTGCTCCACGATTTTTTGTTTCGTTTTCACCGTATTTCTGAGAAGCGCACCACGCACGAACCACAGCGCGCGTCTACCCACATTTGATTTTCAATATCGCAAACGCTGATTAATGGAAAAATTGTACGCGCCTCGCGAGCCTCGCCGAAGCGCCGAATTATCTTCGTTATTCATCATTCATCCTGATATTTCGTGTTTCGATATATTAGTGTTCGTGCGTACATCCAGCACCGTCCGACTGCTACCCACACTTATTTCCCAGCAAATACTGATTGATGGATGGGTTAGCAATCTTCGAGTTAACCATATCCCAAAAGAAACCACCCCGCCGACCGATGCCCGTCCAAAAAAGAGCTCGTCGAGAGGCGACAGTTTAAAAAATCGCTCAACCGCGTCCGCCGGCTCGGAATCTAAAAAGCTCATTAGACCCCGGTAGCTAATGCCCCAAAAATCATGCGAATCGCATCAGTGTATCCAGATAGGGGACACCTGCGCGAAAAAGTGGACTCGTGACCCGGACGGCGGTGGCTCGCCTTCCACTGTCTCGTCCGAGGAGAATGCGGCCGGTTCCGCGTCGCGCGGCCGCAGACATGTCCGCGGCCGTTCCGTCGCCCCGGCATCGAAATTGCATTTGCAGCGGCTAGGCCGCAGGTATTATTCCGCGTTCAGCCGGACGGCATTCCGGACCGGCCGGAAACTCCAATTTCTCGTGTCGCGCCACCTGCGACCCGATAATTATTCCAAGAGCGCGGGCTCGCCGTTATCAAACGCCCTCCACCCTTTGCCTCTTCAGCTCGGCGATAACTTCCTCGCAACGTGTACATACGATGCTAGACGCGGCACGTGTACAGTGTGTGTGTGTGTGTGTACAGGAAATCCACAAGCTCGGCTAGACCGAGATAGTCGGATAAAAGATGTTCGTTCAAAATGGCCGACGTGGCATCGGACTTCAAATCTTAGGCGCTAGTTGCATTACAGCAGTTTAACAGGTGCGGATACATCAGATTAGCACGGACTATACGTCTTGACAGTGTCTGACGTCAAAATGATTTTATCTTTGCCAAAGGAAATGATCTGAAGCCGTGTCTATAAATGGCTTCAGGTAGTTGACGCGGAGTCGACTTATCTGCGTGACGTCACGGCGAACCTTATGTACAAGATATGCTGTAATCGCGATTTTAAAAGTGACACGTGATGCTTCCATATTCGACGTTAACGAGAATGTTCAATTATCAGAAATCAAATTCAATTTATTAAATATGCTTTTGCAACATTTGGATCAACACAGTTGCGGTATTATTTTTAAAAATGTTAAAAATTACACAGCGAGGTGATCGATAGTGAATAATAGTAGATAGTATCTGAGGTTTGAACCTGAAGCTTGATGTCACGTCAGCAATTTTGAACGATCATTCTTTTCCTTCGTGAGTCATGTCTGCTTCAGTACTCCTCTATACACGCACTATACACTTGCCGCGTGTAAGCTAACATAAAACGCTGCTATAGTTCCTGCGTATCTAACCTTAGGAATACGAATCGATGCGCGGCATTGTTAACACTAAACCTAACAAGTCGGTCAAAATAACCACACTATATATCTTTTATTTATTTAAATTATAAAGTCTTTTACATACGAAATTATTAAATGGATGTCACGATCAAAACATAAATTAAAATAGAAATGGCAGAAAGTCTTGTCATTCTTCTAAAGCAAAACGCGTAGCCACTGTGCTCGCCAGGTTTAGCGTTAAGGTAAGATGTCCACAGACTATACATAAAGTTCCCTCTCTATCCCGATCACGAGGTATGCGAGGAGTAGCCTACCGGCTAGCTTCTATTACGCCGCGAACTACGATCGCGCGCCACGGAACCAGCCTGTAAATTCCGGGCTCGCGTGTTTCACGCGACTCTCGTCCGCAAACAATGCTCGATCTTCGTGGGTCTTTACAATTAAGGCGGCAGGAGGGCAGAGAGCGATCAGGTGCAAAGGCAGAGACTGCACCGGCCAGGGCGCCCCTGTACACCCCGCCTCTTCTTCTTCTTTTTTTTTTCGCCCGGCCTGGGGCACCACGGGCTGGAAAAGGGAAGTGACGGCAGCCAGAGAGAGATCCTCTTCTTTTTATTCGTATTCTTCCTCTTCTTCCTCGCCTTCGCTGTGCCCGGCTTTTTTTCGGGACGGCGACACTCGACCCGCCGTTCCGGGAAGAATCATAATTCCGCGATGTCGGAGGCACACGCGGCCGAACCGTCTCGCCGCTTTATTTCGCCTCGTCTCTACGCTCGGCCCCCCTTCCACGCCGGCTAATTCCGCAGGTGTACGGGCCGTAAGTAGCCGCCGACCATTTTCACTCGGCCCACTTCCTGCGCCGCGACTTTTTCTTGCCGACACTCCGCCCAGCGAATAGAATGTTTTAGGCGGACTTCTTCCGTGCAGGCACCCTTCGAGATTCCGTAATCCGACGATATTAATTGAGCGGTTTCGAGACGCGGGGTTATTGAGATACGCGGTGCAGCTGGCGTCGTGGATTAAGGACAATAGAAGATAAAAGGATTGGAAGGGATAGTGATAAGGATGTTACTAAAAGGATGATTGGAATGAATGCTGATGAGATTTTTAGACTGTTAGGCTGATTAGACTGTTTTAGAAATTATGAGATTGTTGTTTCTAGTAATCAATTATTAGCTACAGCAATTTCTATTGCAGATAATATTAGAGCTATTAGCGACTCTCCTATCATCGTAGAAAATATTAATAAATTGTAATAAACTATGTTCATTGAAAGAGACTGTCCCTTCAGCATAGAATATATTAATACCGAAATGATGTCCATTGAAAGCGACTGTTCTGCCATTGCACAAAATATTAACACCAAAATTGAGTTCATTCAAAGTGACTGTCCTTTGATCATGGAATATAATATCACCAAAATTATGTTCATTGAAAATTATTGTTCCGTCGCCGTACAACATATCGAAACTAAAATTGCTTCCATTTAAAATGACTGACGTCTCGTCATACAAAATATTGGAATCAAAATTGCTTTCACATTGAAATATGAAAATATTAAGAATATTGCAATTAAAATTGCTATAATTTAGAAAATGAAGTTCGCAAAGTCTACTTTATAATATAATATAAATAATAATAAAATCGCCATACAGAAAGTTACAATAAGCAATCACCGGCCAATGGCAGACCGCGGATGCATCTACGTCAATCGCGGTTAGGCGAAATTCCGAGGTGCTGGATCAGATACGAGCAACTCGATCGCCTGAAATTCTGTTCGCTTAAAGTGTCCGTTTCGGCAAAACGGCAGATAGGGCGGCGGCTTGTGCGGCTCGGTTTTCTAAAATTAAATTCCACGGCTGAAATATTTCCTCCAAGAGACATAAATTCAGCGGGCGAAGCGATTGCCGGGCTCCATCGCTAATTGTAGCCCCCGGACGCGTCTGCGTGCAGTCCTAGAAGGGCACCGAGACGAAGGACGGTCGCGCCGGTTTTCGAAAGGGCCGGCCCCGCTCTGGTGGGGGGAAAAGAAAGAGTGTAACTATGGCGTGCCGTAACAAAACGCAGTCTAGAAGTGGACCGAGCCGTGCCTGCCAGCAGCCTAGGGCAACAAAGGCCCCTGGGTCTTGCCTCGGGATCCGCGTCTCCGAGCCCCTCCCCCTCGCCCCGCGCATACTTCATCCTCGCCCTCGTCTTTTTTATCCGCCCGCAGCCGAGACCGTTTCTTTTCCAGCACGCAATCGCGCTTTTTCACTTCGGGACGAGAATTTGTCGCCGTGTTGTTCTTTATCGCGGCCGATCTACGTGCGCGCCGTTGTCGCGCCGCGCTTGAACGCCGCGATTACACCGCGAGCTCTGCTCGCCGATTATGCGACCGGAGAATTATCGTGATTTGCGGAATTCTGTTTTACGACCGGTGAACCGCGGGTACCAGACACTGACGTAATTAGCACTCCGGGTGCATCGTCGTTTATGATCGCTAAACCGGAGATTTTATGCATTTATGACCGAAATGGATAGGCGAGACACGGGACCGGCGAGGCGCTAGAAGGATTTCAAGATGTTGTTACATTGTTTTCTACTTACTGGCCGGCCGTGGGTTTTGTACGTTTATAAAGAAACTAGGCGACGCTTGAATGCCGAATAAAAGTGTTCAAGAATGCCAGTCTGGTAATTTCGGCTTATTAAATTATTTAATGGAAGAAAGACATTTTTTAATGGTATTTCTTATTGTTGTTGATGATAATTATTTTTAGTTTACTTAAAGATCTATGATTTATTTGTTACAATTATTAAAGAAGATTTATTCTGCAATCGATTCTGTGAATTTCTAAATACATGATTGTTACATTAAAATATAGAAAAATTGAATAGGCACCATATTAAACAATTTTTATTTTGCATGGAAATTTTTATTAAACTTGCTAGAATTATTAAGAAACTATTATTCTGCTCAAGTATCTAGTGCTCTCATTTATTTTAATAATATTTAATGATCACACGTTGTGCTCAACAATGTTCCTGAATTGTCATTTTTGTCATTAAATTGTCGGTTTTGTTGTAAAAGCCCGTGGCAATCCAGGCACAATGTTTTATTACTTCAAAGTTCCGCGCTTCTTGTTTCAAGCGCGCCTTGAACCTTTCAATTTGTTTAAAAGGTTCCTTTGTTCCCGGTCACGAATACACCGGCAAATTGAAAACCGAACAATTCTGGCGTTCCTTTTGTACGTGTACAATTTAGGAGATAAAACAGCGGAGATTGCCAAGAACATCTGTGCTGTAGGTCAAAATGGCCATTCTCGGATTCGCAGAGCCATCTCCGCTGCTGCTCTATCACACTGAGGCAAAATAATGCACCCGTCTGCCTTTTCAATTCGCATTGTTCCCGGCTCGAAAGAAACGCGATTGTGAACCAAATTAAAAAAAAAAAGATCGAGACTCGTCTGGAAGAAGAATAATAGCACTTGGAAATGGCGCTGTCTATTGATGCCGAATGATGGAATTTAATATGGTTTGAGATGGGGGCGTTGAAAACTTTGTAAATTTAATCATTATAGAATTCATAAAGAGAACAATAAAAAATAAATTTTTTATATATATTTAAAAAGTATTGAGAATTACTAAAATTTATTTGGTAGTATAAGAGTTGATTATTATATATAGAATAGATAATTTTTATTCCTTGTTTGTCAAAATTTACTTTTACGCAAATTTAATTTTATTTATGCAAGATCAAATTTTGTTTAAATATAAAAGATATAAGAATAAGGTTTATAATTGATAGACCACGTGTCTAATTTTCTTATTTAAAGAATTATGTTTCAAATCCTTCTATATTAATACACTTGGGAAAAATCAGTGGAATTAGAAACAAAATTCACTGTTCAAACAGAGCTTAATATTTCCAAAACTGAAATAGGCTTTTTCTAAAATACGTAACAATATTAAAAATATAACTGGTTAAATATCACGTATAAAAATAAATCTCTGAAAATCCGACGTACGAAAATACGACATCGCTGCCTTTCACCATAAAAAAATGATCCATTTTCGCGCGGTGACATCGAAGCAGGCGGCCATCTTGAACAGAGCGAGAAGAGAGCCAGCGCTAAGTATTGATTTCGGTAGCACGGGGACATAAAAACCTCGAATTTGGAATGGCCGGGAAGAGCTCGGGACCCGGAAGATGAGAACCGGGATTCATCGGAATTATCTTAATGAAGTGTCACTAATGTCGGCGGCTGTCCCAAGGTCCGAGGGATCCTGTCTTCCCGGCGGAGATCCTTTCAGAGATCCTTCATCCGCGGAGACACGTCAGGTAGCCGTGGGCCTCTGTTCTTCACCGCGAGAATCGGGGACGAGATTCGGTATGATAAACGGTCCGTGGAATCCTGGGACATTGGGAACCGTCCAGTGCCGAGACGGGGTGCGTGCCGTTCCCGGACTGGCCTCGGTCCCGTAAAATTCGATCTATTCACGCGCCGGTATTTCCTCGATCTGATCAAACATAATATACACGTCGCAGTAGTCGTATAATATACACATCGTAGTAGTCACATATGTAGTCACATATGCAGTTATATATACAGTTATATATGCAGTTGCATTTGCAGTTACATATGCAGTTACATATATATTCAAGTAAGCGTACACCTGACACGCGAAGTAAACGAGACAAACGACATACAACGTGTCTAAGCCCGAATTTTTCGGATTTCGGAAAGTCGAGCGCATCGAATTTGAGACGAAGTGCCGTCAGGTATAGATAGAGGGAAGCTAGCAAGCAGTGGACGGGCGGAACAGGTAAGCAGACAGGCAGGCGAGGTAATTCGAGCCGCACGGTTCATAAACAAGACTATCCGTGGATCGATGATAGCGAGCCGGTGACAAACGCCCGGCGCGGCAGTAAATTCATCAATCCCGCGGGACAGAACGGTATCATTAGCGAATCATAAAGTCCGACAATACCCGTGGCGTCGGTTCGGTTAGCGGTGCCCGGGCGGCGGGGGTAGCGCGGCGATTTTACGATCCGCGTTCAACGAGCCCGCTCGTAATTTATTCCGGCGCTGGTGTATAATTATTTGAAAATCTGCGGCGGTGAGCCAGGGCCGCGGGATTCAATTCCTGTCATCATGCCGAGGCCCCCGAAAAAGGGGAACCGAGGCCAAGAATGTCGAGCTAATGAACGCGGTCCACGGACACCGGGGAGCGCTCGTGAGAAAGCCGTTCGCTTTCGTCAGGTAGAGAGGAGGGGAAGAAGAAGAAGAAGATGCTCGCTGTGCTCGGTGTATTTTTAGCACGGGGCCCAGGTACCGCGGCTAAATCTCTATGAGCGGTAAACACACGCTAAAATCATCGACAAGAGCAGCGGGTGGAACCCGGAGAACGCCCCCTCATCCATCCTAGAGCTATCTCTCTCTCCTGCTCATCGACAGGATCGCGGCGGAGGAGCTCGGATTGGTAAGAACGCTGCTTGGTACCTGTTTCGATTTACCTGGGAAAGGACTCCGCAAGAAAGATGAAGAGAGAGAGAGAGAGAGAGAGAACGAGAGGGATGGACAGTAAGGTTGGCTGGTGTCCGAGGATGGGTCCAACGTATAGAGGATGGGTCCAGCGAATAGAAAGGGACCGTTCAAGTTAGACCTCCCGATCCCCTGTCATTTGCTGGCGAGCTTCAAGTCGTGAAGACCTCGAGGCTGGACAAGCGTCTACGATTCACCTCCACCCACTCATACACGCGTAAATCTCGCCGGTGTGGTACTACGCCGGCGTGAGCATACCTGCTCTCTACCCGACTTGCCATACCCATCGCCTCCTCTCCTACTTACCTTTATACCTTTATACCTGGCACGGACCACGGGTCCTGCAACGCCGCGACGCCGAGGAGATACACGCGTCATTAAATAATCCTGGGCCGGCGCGGCGCTCATCAGGATCTTTACGAGGCGAAATAATATTCGGCCGGCCGTCCTGCGGATAGCGATATTTTACGTAAGCAGCCGGAGAGTCCTTCTTCTCCCTCGTTCTTTCTCCGCAACAGCCGCACGGGACGCTCTCGTCGCTCTCCTTACCCCTTTGATGCGGCCTCGCGTACGTCACTAAGATGGATCAGATTTAACCCGGCACGCTCGGCAGTACGAGAAATTCTGCTCGATTTGCTGCAAGAGTTTCTAACGGATTAGATTTACTGGGATCTTGATTTATTTTAGTTTATAAATAATAACTTCATTGCTCGAAGGAGTAACCCTTTGTTCCACTAGGAGAAAATAATTCTGTGGCAATCACATGAACAGATAAAATGCAATAAATCAAAAATCAAAATTTTGTTCTAAGAGGGCCAAGTTTGTACAAGTAGTTGGCACAAATGATCATGTACCTACTCATCTGAATTTTAAGATTTATACGAAAAATATACAATAAATTTTTACGCATCTTTTATCGAACAATGTACACAACCTTAGAAGTTGTATAAATTGATGTAATTGATCATAAAACGATTCATCCGAGTGATTAAATTTTCGTATTCCTTTCCGATGGACACGATCGAAAGCAAATGATATTCCTAACACACTGACGGCAATCGAATGACAAATTGCAACGTGTGTGGGAACCAGCAGTGAAACACTGCTGACAAAGAGCGAGGTTTAAAGAAGGTTTCATCGTGATCGAGAAATTCCTGGTCAGAGCGACACGCAGCGTCGCTTTACATAATAAAGGGGCACCCTAATTTCATTCGTGGGCTTTTCACCGGCTGGTTGATACCCTATCGGGCCTATCAGCTTTCGAAGGGACCTCAGTCAAATTTTTGACAGAATCTCCACGAGGAACTAGTTCCCGAAGGTCTTCTAGTTTCCTCGGTAATCGAGGCAGCCTGGACGTAGGAAGCGTACGCTGTTGGCGCACTAATGGTGCGTCTAAGGCACCCAAGGGGAACAAAATGAATTTTGAAGGCAGGGAGAGCGGGGTTAGACGAGATAGATAGAGAGAAAGAGAGAGAGAGAGAAAGAGGTAAAGAGAGAGAGAGAGAGAGAAAGAGGTAAAGAGAGTGAGAGCGAGAGAGATAGCGAGAGTGAGAGGCAAAGAGAGCGAAAGAGAGAAAGAGTGGTAGAGAAAGAGAGCAGACCCGAGGCTGGGCATGGCTTACGACCGCTTCTTGCTAGAAACGCATGAATAATGCAACAATTGGCCGCAGCGAGGACGATCCTTTGTTTTCGCAGGCCCTTCGTTACCAGCCGCCAAATTGCTCGCGAGCTAGCCGCCTCCGTCTGCTAGTCACCGGCCAATTTCGTGCAACGGGCAAACGGTGTTTCGCGCACCGCCCGAAACCGCCATTCGTCCGGAGCCTCTACCCCCTCCCACCCTCCTCCTCCTCCTCCTCCTTCTTCTTTCGCGAACGATTAATAATTACGGTCGGCGAGGGAAGACACGGAACCCGTCCCCGTCAAAAACTGCAGCTGCGTTTCACTTCGGACAGATAGATGTCCATACATAAGCGGACGGATAATCTGTTCCACGAAATGAATTAGATTAGCGAAACTCTGCGAGATGGACTACTCCGACGTCAGGGATTATGCTCTTTACCGAATTAAATCATCCGGCCCGGCGACCTACGCCGCGTTATCTGAATTATGATTCTCTCGTTTTATACGACCCGTTCATCGTTTTCCCATTTGCATCGTTAATGCGCTTAATTCTCCTGAATCAAAATCGGCCGGTGCTCGGGCACGGCGCACAACTCGTCCAGAAATTCACGGTGTTCGAGCTGCTGTAACATCGGGACGGAAAATGTTACCGGCTTCTGGTTGCGCTCATTGCGAAGGGCGGAGTCTCTAGTTTTATGGAGATAAACGTCAATTTTTTGACGGAGCTCGTAGACTAAAGTAGCGTTTTTTATAGGACAGTAGGAAATTGATAGTATAGCGTTGCTCTGTGACTTTGACAGAACTACGCAGATCTGAGGTAATTTTTTTCTATGCGACGCCTTATGTGACCTTATAGAGGAAAGTTTTTCCTATAAAATGGCGTATCAAAAAGTGATCTACGATTTTTTTTATCGCTTGCATCGTATTTCATGTATGTGGTATTCGTCGAAGTCAGTTTCCGGTCGACAGAGGTGGAGCGACCTCTGTACCTCCGCCGATTTTATAATAAAAATGAATTTTTGACGTTGTTTGTACGGTCTTTGCACTTTAAAACGAGCATAAGCTGAATATCAGGAGATTTTTTTGTTCGATGTTACACGAGTTCAAATGTCGGCACATTCTTCCCCCACATTTACAAAATATTGTCTCTATTGTGATATTCCTTACGAAATTATCCATTTTATAAAATTGTCGTATTTAAACAAAATACAGAGAATCAAACATCTGCACTATAATTACAGTAACTTCTCAAAATCACAACTCTTTGCACTCGAATCTATTTTCACTATAAATCTAAAACAGTTTTCCCGGCTCATAGTATTTCCATTTTATGCAACAAATTGCATTTTACACACATGAAATTAATTCTTGTCACGCCTATCAACGGTTTCATTTTTAACAATTTTTTAAATCTAAATTCCGTCAGCATAAAAATTATTTCAGGACACGATAGAAAAATTTTAATAGCGCCTCAGTCTCGCCGCTCGAGTGCAAAGCGTTAATATCGTTAGATGAAATATTATCCACATCGTCGTTACGTATTTAACGTGGATGATTCTTTTCGCAGCATCGCGTCGCGTACGTTCTCAGGACCAGTCCCAGGAACGCGCGTTTACGCCGGCAAAAATCCGCATGTGGCCGTTCACACGCGGCTTAAAGCGCACCGCGAGCTGGTTCTTTCGGTCATTTGGGCCAGTTAAATTAATTAATAAGACTGATTTGTTTCTTGCGCGCGGACAGCGGGGCGGTGGGGGGGGGGGGGGGGGGGGGGGGGGGACTGCCGATGGGGTTTTGCGTTTCTGGAGGCCTTTGACGGTCGGTACGATAAATATGGAGCAGCGTCCCGTCCTTTCCTCCGCATTCCTGGTCCCGTGCCACCCTCTTCCCAGAAACCGCGACTTCGGAAGCGAGTCCGCTCCTCTCCGCTCTTGCTCGCGCGCAAAAAGAGCGATGCCGGGTCCCGTCCGTCGCGGCATTTCGATCGCCTAGGATCGAGGACGGGACGGCCGCGCGTCGTCCTCCCCGTTCCCCCTTCCCTCCCTCTCCGGGGCTCCCGTGAGCGGCTTTCATTGCGGCAATAAGAATTCCGGAGGGTCGTTAAATTTGCTGAAATCCGTACGGCGACTTTCTAGGAACTTCTAGGAATCCTGAAGTGAGATTCTTAAATTGCAAAAGCAACGGGAGGTTGAACACGTCGCAAAAAGGGTCGTCTCCCTTTTCGGCCCCCGCGATCGGGCAGAGATCGGCTCCGATGCTGCACAGCCCCCGGGAATCGTATTCGATCGAGCGTCGAAGAAACGGTTCCCCGGATTCCACGGATTCTTCCTCAATCTTTTGATCGTTAAAAACTTCGCGATTGCTAATTCTTTAATGCATCTTTATCGCCGAATTTCACAAATTTATTGCCTACTTATTGCGCCACCCTCTCGGCGGCTAACAATTTTTTCACGAACCGACCGAAGGACCTCGCGAAATTTTGTAGGTTCTTCTTCATTGTCTCAGTTTGGCATTCATTTTTGGCACGGTTAATTAACGGAGTTGCTGTTTTTAGAGATTATTGTTTAAATTAGTTTGCTTCAGGTAGTTCGGGGTATTATGTGGTTATTTATTGTTATTGCATATATTTAAGTACAATAAGCATCTTTAACGAAAAATATTAATTAAAGGAAATATTAATTTTATGTCTTTATAATTTTATAATTTTTAATCTATTTTTTTATTCTTCCTTTCTTATTTCTTTCCTTGTCCTCATTATATTTTTTATTCCCTATGTACGCTAAATAAAATAATACTGCAATATGTACTTTTAATTCACGTAGACATATATTTCTTAAAGTATCAAATCTTTATCTTTTTATTTTTCTTTTTACGTCGCATCGACTACACTTGCGATTTACTTAAAATTTCGTGACTTATATTAGCAGCTGTAAATTATTATTAAAATCGCTACAAATCTCGTTGAATGCATGCTTGTTAAACACGATTTTTTATCAACAGAATAATTCTGTATATCCGCAAAATCGCTGTGTTACATCAGAGTGAAGCTAACAAATGTAGCCATTGTCAGAAAATTTTTGAAAAATCGCAGGCGCTGTTTATCAACCCACTGTGAGATATTTTCGCAGGTCGGGATCCAGTCGAACCGGGCACAGTGTGTCGCGCTCGAAAGCAGTTCGGTCGACTAAACGCGAATTCCACAGCCGCTAGATCTGCCACGGATTTAATGCGGCAGGACGGGGGGAGGGGAAAATCATTTAGCAGTTCGCGAGATTCGAAACGATTTCGACGCGGAACGAGCGCGGTCGGTCCGCGGCCGAGGGAGAGCAGGGATGATTTATAGTATTAGGTAATTCCTGTCCGGTCCGGTGCCCCGCGTGCAAGGCGTCCCGAGAGGCAAAATATGGGCCAGAAGAATGATTCTATAAGTCCGGCCTCGCGCTATCTTTATTGCGACGGAAAAGAAGCCCGATCGCGGGCCGATCTCTCTTCCGCGGCAGTCACGATCCGCGCGGGCGCAGGGGGGGGGGGGATCAGGCGTCGTTTAAATTCCGTCGCGTTAGATCGCTCGCGATCCACCGTATCAGGAAGTCGTGAATCGAGAGAGCCGGGGCTCCCGCGGCGAGACATTTGGCGATTTAAAAGGTTACCCGGTCTCGTTGTAAATAATCTCGTTTCAAACGGCGTGTTCCGTCCCGGGAACTAATCCCGAGGAGCCCCGCGACATGATTCACTGTCCCGGTCTATCCGTATCCCTCTCGTTACTACGACTTCTTGCCGTCGTCGTTCCGTACGGAACGACCGGGAAAACGAACGAGGAAAATCGCCTCGTAAACTTCTAATTCATTGATTCGCTCCTCCGTGAATCCTCCGTCGCGATTTTTTTCGTCGGTGGACTCATTCGCGACGCGGAAACTTTGCTTAACCTAGGTACCTTCGCTGCTTAGACTTACTTTACTGCTAGTTGGATTTATTTTATCGCTGTTCATTTCTACGCGACTCGATAATCGAAAATATCTGCGCGGGATTCGTAATAATTGGTTCAGAGAAAATAAAGGTGTATGTTCGAATAATATAAAATTTAATGTAATATCTGTGGTAATTGTGACAAAAATTGGGTGATTATTAAGGGGTAATTTCGCCTATATCGCAAAATAAATTGTATTAAAGAAAGCTGCCATGTTTCGTAATTTTGTAGAGATTATTTCTACTGTAAAAAGACAATGAACTTTGAGGTTTATTTTAATACCATAAGATATATATAAGGTATAATCGAATAACTGACACAACGATTTGATTTTAATAAAAACCTTCTTTCACATCGAATCAAGTGAAGCTATAGCGTTTCGGATTTTTGCAAAATATTTCGACGTATAAAAGAGCAACTTCATATTTCATAATACTATCATAAGTATATAAAATTCTTCTTCCAGCTGCGAATAATTGAATTATAGGCAGGGTTGATTTCCGACGCGAGACTTCATGCAAGCTGCGTCGCATCGCGAATCTATGAAAATGATTCGAAAAGATGATAACATTTTCTCATTGATCGTAAAGCCTGTTCCTCTCAGCGAGCAATTAAACATGAAAGCGATCCCAGACGTCGGATTTCGCGCAAACCGAGTCACGCGCTGTTTCTCAATAAATCGGGCGCCGAGCAAAAACCGATCAGGAGAAGAAAGAGTCCCGGCCGCTAATAAAGAATTTATGGTCCTCGTTACTGGTACGGTTTTCTACGAATTAACGTTGATTACCGGATCCGACGTAAAAACCTAGAAAACAAGATAGGCGCAGAAACCGATTAAACGAATTCATGAATAACTTAAGGCCGTTCGACTCGACGCACCTGCCCCCACCTCGATCCCCCCTTTATTCCCCCTCCCCCCTCGTCGGAGGTAGTCGGACACCCACCACCCGATCAGAATTTATTTCGAGCTCGTAAGATAGCGGAGGGGGCCGAACGCTGACACCTTCTCCCCATTATCCTACGATGTTTCTCGGAGAGAGAGAGAGAGAGAGAGAGAGAGAGAGAGAGAGAGAGAGAGAGAGAGAATGAGAGACGGTGCCAGGGGACTTGTCTTGATCTACGGTCAGAGAAATTAAAAGGGAAGTCGGGCGAGAGACTCCGTTCGTTTACCGACACCGTTTCCTCTGTTAGCGCAGAATTTGTCTCACGCGGAAGAAGGCGCCCGATCGTTTTATGCACGATCCGCGGCGGGATTTATGGGACGCAAGGATCTCGCGCGGATCGACCGGCGGCGAGGCTTCTTCCTGGAATCCAGTATCTTTGGAATGGATGCAACGTCGTTTAGGTCGACGATCCGAGGATTATGTATTTCTGCCGGGGAAAAATTCGATGGGAAGCCACGCTTCGGCTGAGCTCGTGCCCTGACTGCCATAAAGGAGTCGACTTCTTGCTTTACTCTCCGCTTGTATTCGTAGTGCGCCGTAAATGCTAGCCGATATTGTAAAGCCGCGCGAATTCAACGAGATGAAAAACACGGCGGAGATGGTATGCGCCGTGTACACGCGTGGTTCTTGTTCAGGTGTGGACGAATAGGATGATATTTATTTGCAGACTGCGGATCTTAGCGCGAAATAATTTTCTGCATCGATCGCGAGACAGGCGAGCATAATTTTCTTCCTGCCTCTAACGAAGTTATTAAATCGAAATTGGTACAACATTCTTAGCTTCTTTTATTTCATTCGCCGTTTTCGGTTTTACTTTATTTCTTAGTCTACAACTATTTTTAGACGTAGAAAATCGTTGGTTTATTTATAAGCGCCTGATGCGGTCCATTGAGATAAAATTCGCGAGTAGTTGCAACTAATTAGCAAATCGTGCGGGATATTAATATGCCTCGCGATCGAATTGATACATCGATAAGATAATAACCTTTATATCGTACACTCGTTGGAATATTTATTGAGATGCACGGATCGATTACATCGCACACATCGATCACGTTCCACATGCATCGATCACGGTTGCACACATCGATCAGCCAACAATAAATGAAGTCATGTAACTCCATGTAGATGAAGCGGGAACACTTAATCACGAATCTTAACTGTTGGCGTACTTCATCGTCGCGGTTATAATGACTAGAACATTTTCAATTATAATAATCGCCTTACACGGGCGAGAAAATTAATATTTATCGCGTGCCCGCGTTTACTTGAACGATTGTACAGATCGATAACGAGGGTATGGAGGTGTGAAACTAGGGGCGTCGCTATTAAAAATCTTGTTAAACATTTTCCTCCATAATTTTCAATGGCTTCTTAGGTTTATTAAAATTACCAGAGCAAGTTTTATCTACAGTCTCATTATCAACTAATGTAGGATGGATTATAATTTGTAACTAGAATTTAGAATTCTAAAAATATGAAATAAAATTAGAATAACTTGTATAAAAGGGGAGGATGGTAAATATAGCTAGTTAAAAATACCTACTTACCCCATTTGTACTTTTAATAAAGATTACTCTGTCTATTTGATGTTCGGTTAGTTAAATACTATTAAACCGGTTAATTTAATATTATTATTAATATTTAATATGTTATTCGACTTTTTCTAATTATTTGAAGTTAAAGCTTGAAAACGACTATCACAAAAGAGTCAAAACATCTTTTATTAAATTTTACAGAACTTTTTACTCATCCCTCCAGAAATTAATTTTTTCCACTTTCATCGACTTACACCATTTCTGCTATCAACCGTTCTTATGCATCTTAATTCTTAAACTCTGATAACAGAAATATCAAGATTTCGATTAAGAAGAAAACGAGCGCCCTTTATATTTATCAGAGTTTATGGAATCGTCGTCACGAAGTCAGACTCGTTTAACGAAGTCCGTCGGAGAGAAATTAATTCCGAGGATTGCGATCGGATCGCGAAGCACTGGACGTTTTTACCTCCGAACTTCCGAAAAAGTTCAGGCCCCGACCCCACCCCTATTATACCCAGCCTCGTTGTATACAGAAGGAGAGTGAGAGAGAGAGAGAGAGAGTCTGGCGAGGATACCGGGAATCCGGCATAGCTGTATCTGGTAATGGAAACACGCCAGCTTAGTGCGTGCCTCGAAAATAAATTAAAATCGCTATCTGCCGGGTCCGGTAATCGATGCGAATTAATTGCGGGACACCCGGTACAGCCGAGGCCGGCAATGCGTGTGGACAGAGTGGAGCGATCGCGCGGGACTGGATTCGCCGGGCGGGCCGTTAATGAAGATAAAAATCTAATTAGCCGGCCATAAACGAACACCGGGAATTTTTAAGGCCGTCCAGCGGACATGTAGCCAGGCGCAAATTCATGAGCTTCCTCCGCCACGAGGAGAGAGAGAGAGAGAGAGAGAGAGAGAGAGAGAGAGAGAGAGAGAGAGAGAGAGAGAGAAAGAGAGACAGAGAGAGAGGTTGAGAGAGTGAGAGGATCCTATTCGATCCCGAGCTCCGGTAAAGAGAGGATCTCTTTCGATGCTGACGTCACGCGGGTGAGAATGCGGTCAGTCCGGATGGGACCCCACGATAGTCCTAGGTGTATGGTAGTAGAGAAGATGCGATTAAAACGTTGCCCGCACCGAGGCCGGACGCATTTTTCGTCTGGGTGTTGCTCGATGATCGTTCCACCCGGCCCCCGTCTTCGAACGAATAGAATATTCGATCCGTTCGAATGATTTATATGCCAGCACGGCCAGCAACCGAACGCCATTCGTCTCTAGAAAATTGTTTTGAATGCCTGATTTAATGAACTACCCGCCTCGGCTTCTATTATGGCAACTGCTAAGTGCCACCTATTCTCGGTGTCGGCCGGCGATCCGTCTTCTACGAGCTGCGCTATTCGACCAGGATTTTTAATTATCGAACGGTACTTTACCGTGGAGGATCACAGCCACCGTGAGATCACTCGTTGCGAGATGATAGCGTTTCGATGATGGCATTTCCGAGTTTACGAAGCGCGCCGAATTTCCGTACAGTATCGCGGTGAAAAATTGTATCATTGTTTAACTGGACGAGTTCCGAAGTCTGAGAACTCTATTTTTGCAAGCTAATGTTCGTTTTTTGATGAAATGATTAGTCGCGATGTTGCAGGTGAGAAATCAGTGACAGAGCTTCGTCACAAGTCCTGCGAATTCACGCGACTGTGGAGCTGCTCGAAAATTTTGTTCAGGATGAAAAATACTATGATATTGAAGGTTGAAGCTTCTACTTTGCAATGAGGTATCTGGAATGGAAGTACGATTTTTTTCCATTGCGTTATTGCGCTTTGAATGACAGGTGTATTTGTAACTTTGCGATAACACGATCAGACAGATGAGGACAAAACCTGTTCTCCATTTTTGTTCTCTAAAAGTATAAAAAAAAATCTTACATCAAAAGTCGGATAAGTGTCTTAAAATAAGACTTCGATCTTTAAATCTATGGTGGTCTGATTTTCGAAAAAAAATTTAGGACGATTTTACAGATGTCTCAATTTATACCATTTTCCAGGTAAAATCTACGTTCACTTTGCTGTTTGCTAAAGTATGCGATAATAATTTCACAGAAAAATGACTGTACAGAGCAGAAGTATAAATATTAAACTTTAAAACGAGTCTTAGTATATTGCAGTATGATGCTACTCAAAGACATTATGAGAGTTTAAATGTCGAAAAATGTTCTGCATGCTTCCACGATTCGCTCTAATTGCGTTCGCAGTGTCGTAAAACTTAACGTGGTTAATCAACAAAATAGCTTTTCATCGGTAATAAAGAAGATACAATATGTCGTAACCCCGGTTAATTTAGTCCGTAGGAAAAATGAGGGAACGGGTAAGAAAAAAATCAAACCGTGCGATATAAACGAGATAAGGGGATATTACAACCTCGTTATTACTATTATATCGGAATTACTGCCTCGTAACTGCGTAACGAATTATTGATTACTCGTTATTTCTAATTACACGAAATCGTAATTGCTCTTTAATTGTAGTTGCATTCGATTGCAACTACATCGTAATTGTAACGAGATTAATTGATTAATCAAAATTTTAATCGACTCGCCCCCATCGTCCGGCTATGGGAGACCAAATCCAGAAACTGATTTAACGAATCCAAATTAAACAAATCGTGCCAGTAATTTTAAAAACAGAATTGAGAGAGTTATTGTAGAGAAATTTACAGAAATATTTCAACTATCTTCGTTGTCTTTTGCAATTTCTTTACACCGCTTCGCTGGCTATTTCATTTTTCTTAAAAAACCAGACTGGTCATCAAAGTTGTAAATAATTAAATAAATGAGCATATCATGTCCATTTTCTATATATAAAAATCAAATTAATTTGAAAAATAATAAAACAATAAATTAAAATTCACCTTCGTTCCCATTATTGTTTTCGTGTATCTTTATTTTAATATATCAGTTTTATTTAATTTCTGTTTTTTACAATTAAGCCAGAATATTTTAATTTTTAAAATATTTATTCATTTCCATTTCTCGCAATTTAGAACATTTATATTTCGACAACGCATTTCTCATTTCTCCGACCAAAAATCGATTCGGAAAATTCGAATTTCAAAAACACGCTTTCAGTCCGTTCGACCCTTCGCAATTGACTTCCACGTTTTCATCTCCCATAAAGAACCGCCGTGTCCATTCATTGCGCAACAATGGGAATAAAATAAAAAAAAAAATAAATGAACACAGAGCTCGCGACAGAAAGCTAGCTCTAGGATAACGCAGAGAAATCCCAGTAGCTCCGCGCGATCCCGTCGCTTTCCCCGGGGAAAATTTATTAACAGCGCGGCGCGGAAATAAATATTCACGATCGGATTTGCAATGTAAACCGTGGCGTTCGCCGACGTTTCCACAGGGTCCGACTTCCGGTCCGTCGATAACGAGACTCCCTTTTCCTGCCGGCAGGGCTCGCGTGGAAGTTCGCCGGGGCAATAAAGTTTCGCGTTGCCCCGGCTCGCGCGACGAAGGAGAGCCGCAAACGACGTTCACCGTGGCACGTGTTCCACGAAGCTCCCTTCGCCACGTCGTGTGTTCACGCAACTCTCGCCGGCACCTGGCTGTTACCTTGGCTGGCCAGAAGCGCGGAATAATCCTGGCCCGCTTGTATTTCCGCCTATTAATTTGGCTAAGGCGATTTCGTCCCTTCCCCCTTTCGCCCTTTCTCTACCGCGTTCGTCTTTCCCCGTACTCTCCTCTCTTTCTCTCTATCTTTTTCTCTCTCTCTCTCTCTCTCTCTCTCTCTCTCTCTTTTTCTCTGTCTACGTCTCTTTCACCGTGGAAGGTAATTCGAGCAGTAAAACGGGGTCCCGGGGAGCAAGAAGTCCCTTTACGCTCTCTAAGTACTTAATAAGGTCCGACAACCGCGTCCCCGAAGCCACTTTAACCGTGTGCTCCCCTTCGGGGATTAAGATTCCCGACGTGCCGGAAGAAGCGACGCAGGGAAATGCCGATAATCATATCCTAAATGATTCCTCTCTCCGCCGTGTCTTACGGGATTAATGCTCGCGTCCCTGGCGAGCCCGTGGACTCCGCTCGATGTTTATTAGCTGCGAGCGGCGTCCTTCCCTTTCGATGTGTAACCGTCAAGAACGATTTTACGTCCGATGGGCGGCAATTATTGGCGAGCGTCCCGTGCCCGCCACACTCTCGTTTCCGCCGTTTACTGCGCTCCTGCCAACGTTATTCCAGTTACTCGAGCCGACTTTTAGAGGAGCTCGCGCGATAATCAGCTTTTAGAGAAGTCCGCGTTTACCTCATCCCCTCGCGTTTCACTTATCCCCTCGCGTTTCTCTTATCAGCGGCTGCCGCTTGATATAGCGCATCGATGATGCGGTTCAGTCTCGCGTTCTTTCGAAGCGTTGATTAACTTTTTTTGATTGAATCAGGACGGTGGTGGAGGATTTTATGCGACAGGTGTGCGTATTTTTATTGGCTGTTTGTTGCGGCTCGCGGAGTTGAGGATAAAGTCGTATGTAGTTTGAAACGATGCGATGGAGATCGTATGAAAGTATTCGATTGACTTTTTAAAATTGAGTCGGAGAAATATTTGATACATTTGTTTATTATTAGTATTTAATGTTTGTTTATTGATAATATTAAATATAATTATTTATTGATATTTCTTAGACTAGAGATCACACGATGGAGAACGTCGAAGTGTTTGATTAATTTCTCAACCCTTCGCAATTCTCTATTAGATTCAATACTGAATTTTACACTGTTGGTGATTTATTATGCTGAATTATGTTTCGTGAATATTGCTATGATATACGAGCACGATTAGGGTACTTTTCAACTGTTCAAGCATGAAATAATTTAATCATATAGAGGTCTAGCTAAACTTAGATTTCATACATCAATGTCAAAAATGTTTGAATACAATTTGAAATAAAAATCCGAAAATTTAAAACACAGAGATTAAATTAATTAAAATTAAAATGTCACAATTTTAGGCTAAAATAATTAGAGTATACATTTTGTAATATAAAGCGGGGAGCATAAAATAATTGTTAAAATTACTAAAGAAAGAGTGCAATATCTACTTAACCTCTTCTCGTGCAGGTGCAGAATACTCTTCTTGTCACAGCAATCCTCAATCAAGTTACAATGAAATTCTCATATAAGACAAGATGGATGCCTTAGCATTTCGAATGACTAAACTGTATCAAACGACATAAACAGTCTGTAGAATAATAGAACAGAATAATAGAACAAGGTTTCTCATGCTGGAAACACAAAGACTGACAAAAACGAATACAGCCGAAGAGAATGAGTTTGGCCAGCTTAGTCGTACAGTTCGACGGGATTTCCAGGCGCCAGCGATCATGCGGCAGCCCGCGTTCACGTTGGGGTTAACTGCCGTCGGAGGATGAGAGTAATCGTGCTCCTGTTAAAGACATCCTTGGACGGCAGACCGTGCGGCAGACAGTCCCGGGGATAAATATACCGTGAAAGTATCGCGCCGTTATTATGTAACTTTACCACCCCTTTCTCTGCTCCCTTATTTTTAGAGGCGCAGGTAAGAGGGCCCGATTACTGTCTTTAGCGTTCCCCCGATCCTGGCTGCGAGCACCGGGAGGAATCGTCCAGGTCGTTTGCGCCGGAAAACAGAATAGGCGAATGGAAATTAGAGCCAAAGGAGTCTAATTCCTCGCGAGAGAGAGAGAGAGAGAGAGAGAGAGAGAGAGATTCGAGGCTGTCAGACGCCGCGATGGAGTCTGCGGCAGCTGAAGGACTATTGGGGCGTGATCCAACGGGGTTGCATCGGTATAATAAATTGTGGAAGGGGTGATCAACAGCGGACACGCGCCACTGGCTCGGAAGAGCAACCCTTCATCGGGTTATCCTCGGCTTTCCAGCCCACGAACGATAATCTCGACCCCCTTGGGCGAGAAACCTTTCTCTCTCTCTCTCTCCCTTTCTCTCTCTCTCATTCTCACTCTCTCTCTCTCTCTCTCTCTCTCTCTCTCTCTCTTTCGTTCTCTACGTCTTCCTCTTCGTTGCCTATTTGTTACGTGCCAGGCTGCTGAACCCTCGGACGATGCTACTGTCACGTGACAACGCCACCCCGTGATTTTCCTAGCCAGGTTATTTAAAGACGCTCGCTGAGAAAACTGTGCGCGGGCCAATCGCACGATTTCGAATCGTTGGATTATCATAATTCTGTGGCAACCCACGGTGCAAGGTGCAAATGTTCGTCACAATTCGTGATCGTGTACGATTTTTAAATTCATTGTATTATGTATTTTATTTGGGTATGTTTTCGGAGATACGAGTCAGGTGACACTGAAGTAGTAACTATTGCTTTTGATTTGTTCTTTTTTGGGAATAGTAATAATTTTACAATATTTGTCTGCAAATTATATGGTTAGGATATGTTAATTAATATGATTGTTTTAATGATGTTTTATATATGTTCTTTTTTTTATATAAGGCTTTAAAGTCACATCAAGTACTGAGACTGTTTTGTGAAAATAACAGGTATACATGTATGTATTCCAATTTTTATCAAAATATATATTAAATAAAGCTAAAAAATTTAGAACAATATTGTATAGTTAAAGAAAAGAATTTCTTTGAAACTTTAAACTATTTATAATTATTTGAACTACTTTATAATGATATATTTAAACTATTCATAATTATAACAAAACGAGACTTCTCAATTACACGTACATTAACCTTATTATCAAATCACATTCCAAAATAATTTTTACATTACCAAATTTGTTCATACACGAAAAATTATTACGAGAATAACTGTTGCACAAAAATCGAAAAACACAGTTTCAAATGCACAAAATGCACAAACAATAAATCATCTAAACCAAAATTACAGTAAACAAGAGAAAACCACGTGGAATATTCGTGTGAAAATATCTACGATTGCAAAGGGTTAATAAATCAAGTTACGCAACTGTTTTCAATTTGCGCGGTCGCATTTTAAGAATGTTCCACCGTTCACAATGGTTATCGATCATTGTACCTCTACCCTGTAATTTTCCTAGCCAAGTTATTTAAAGAAGCTCGCCTAGGAAACTGCGCGCGCGGGGGCCAATCGCGCGATTCCGAATCGCTGGATTATCATAATTCCGGCCCCGCGGTCCGCGCTGCGGGGAAAATTTCGCCGTCACGAGACGCCGGAATTCTTGGTAACCTAGTTTCCGGGGCTCCGGTGGATTGTTTGGAGAGATGATTAACTCGCTGCTGGATTTTCTTGGTTTCTCGAAGGCTTTGTGGAATTTTTGTGGACCTTGGGCTTTCTAAGCGGATCGGGGAGAATGTAGCGACTCGATTAGTGTGCCCGAATGTTTGTTTTTTAGTGTCTGCCGGAAGCTGGATCGTATGTTGAGCAGTGATAAATTAATAGGTTAAGTATCGAGAAACAACCCTAAAGATTCCCAGAAAATCGGGGTAATTAAATTAATGAAACTGAAGCTAGGAATTTAAAATAAATATCCAAATAGATTTTATTTTATTTTAATGTGTTGCAATAAAAATCGATCCTAAGAATTAGTCTAAAATCAGTGGTATTTAACGTAGAGAATTGATATTATTCCAACAATAATAAAATTATACAGCTGAAATTTTTACTACAGTCTTTTTACATGATTCTAGAGAGAATTGATTTTATTCATAGAAACAAAGTTTACATAAGTAATTCTTATTACATATAACTTCAAATAACTCTTTTCATAAATAATTATAAGAAAAGAAGATAAATAATATTTATTGTGTCTCTATATTTTTCTTGAATGCTTAAATATTGACGACAAGGGAAAAGAGTTTTATTCCGATTTCAGAGAACAGAATAACATTTATAATTAACAGGATATTATTATGAAATTCCATGATGAATCGAATAGTAATCGTCAGCAGTACTGCTATGGAATAATTTGTTAAAAATAGTAGTCCAATAGTGAGAAATAATTAAAGAAGAATAATTAAGAGGACAATATTCAAAGTATTATGGACGACTGTTCCATTTTTCTAAATATCTACGAGGCCGCGATGATGTAAGCTGTAGGCTGCAGCTGTTTTGTAACGGTGGAACGAAATTCAGCGTTGAAACTCGACTTCCTGAACACTAGTTTCGAAGTTTATCCTCGGTAATACCAGGCCGTGCAGCTTCGTAAATCTACTGCGTCCCGATATATAAGTTGGTACCAGTGGACCAGAAGGTAATTCCATCTTCCGATGTGGCCCTGTCTCTCTCTCCCTCCCTCCCTTTCTCTCTCTCTCTCTCTCTCTCTCTCTCTTTCGCTAGCTCGCTCTCCCTCTCTGTCTCTCCAGCGACCACCCATTCTCTTTGTTTCTGCTAGGTTGTCTATACCTGGTCCAGAGTCAAAAGCCGCCGAGATTGAAATTATTGGAGGATCCTCGATTTTTCCTTGAGAGGGATCTCCGTCCGGCTGCGAGCACTGTGGTCGCCCGTAATTTCGGGTCCCATGGTTTCAACTATACCTCTGTACAGTATTGGCTAAAAGTATTTCGTGCTCGTAGAATCGTCGGAAATCTGGTAAAAAATTTCTCTTTATCCTAATGCTACGAAACTTGTATTAATATTATGATATAATATTACAAAATATTATGTCATTTGTGATATTATAAAATATTATATCATTAGCAATTCCTTGTTCCTAACACTTAGGCAAACAAATAAGGAGATCTTCCCTATTTTAAATGAAGTCGTTTGATGATTGAATGGAGATATTTTTGCGCGATCAATATTACAATTTCTTTCTACGGCGTTGGAGAAGTAATTGATGCCATATAAGATTGCTTTAATTGAATAAAATACTGTAATTTTATGAAAATTTCTAGGTTTTCGGCGTAGACGCGAAAATATTAACAATGCATCGAGTGGAAAGAGATTATTTTTGTTATTTTACGACTGTATCTTTTTTTACTTCTACATGAACAGTATTCAAATTTAGTGGACTATTTATTAAATATGTAGTCTAATATATAATTCGTTTGAAAAATTTTTCATATTAAAAGAAGATCAAAGAATTTCTTCAACTTTAATTTTAATAAAGTGACGCAAGTATAAAACTGTTTTTATATTGACAAATATAAGAGAAACAGTTGCACGGAATATAAATTGACTTATCCCACATGAATCGCAGAATTATTTTCTATGTAAAGATATAGTTGCTTGTTTCTCAAGTATATCTCGAAAGTTCAATTGCTCCGGAGTATCAGGACAATTGATCAGCCGATAAGCGCATGTACAAATAGAAGATCAGACGCAGCGCAATCTGCTCGAGAGTCATCGACCTAAGATGCGACTGCATAGAGTCATAGTTGCTGCACTTGCATCGGTACAGATTCGTTTCTCTGTTCAACAATCGTTCGCGATGCTAAATAAATTCTTCAAACAACAAACAACGAAAAGAACGACTCAGATAAAAAGCGTCAATTTATAAGAGCATTTGTAGGAGTATAATTATTTAATTGCAGATTTGATGCAAGGATGATGATTTTGCCACGTGTTTGACTGTCATCATCACGTAATTTACGCGAAAATAGTCAACTAAATTTTTTAAACGTCGATATGTGAAATTATAGTAGATTGAGTATAATAATCGAGAAGTTCATATTTAATATTTCATGAAGGAAATATAGTGTGTTTAATAATGTTGGCAATGCATAGTATTCGTAAGTCGTTAATAGCTTATAGAAGTTTTGTAATGAGTGCACAGTGATTACTAGTGAATTAAAATAATATCTCGATTAATTGAACTATTAGAAATATGATAAAATATTATGGTACTATAAATAATATTAAAATGCGATCAAATATATGTATTATTATTTATACTTGAGAACAGATATTTCACTTTAACATAACTTTCGTGGAACCTTGCTTTATTAATTAAAATTTATTATTACAATGCTCTCTAATTAATCAACGAACTAAATACTGTAAAACCAAAAGATCTGACCATCAAAGAAGTATCTCTATCAAACTATACTTTTCTCTTCTTGAGACCACATAACCATATCTTCGCTGGAACATCTATGATCACCATCAACCATCTACCCAAAAATTAATTTCCAAACAGCACAATGCCATCAAACTTCGCAGTCACCGCAGATGACCAACTGTTTCTCGTCTACCCCTGAAAAGACGCGAACGTCAAATTTTCAGAACGCAGCGTCGCCGCGGCTAGGCAATTTCCAGGCTGGCCCGGTTGAACAGGAGGCGACTAGATAAGTCTGGTCGCTTATTGGCGGTGGTAGCGGCGCTATTCAATCGGTTAACGAGTAGTGTGTCTATTCGCCATCGGTTCGATGCGGTTCTAGAATCGGCAAAAAGAGAGGATCGGCAAGGGTGGACCGGCGGACATCTGCGAAACACCGTGCCGGTAGCGGTTGTTCGTCTGCGCCGGTAGCGGTGCTCGTCTGCGCCGAAAAACTATCGAGGAAGCTAGGAGAACACCGGGGCAACAATAGTGCAGGACATGCGGGGCGAAAATAGGCAAGGCGCCGGATAGTAGATCCGCAGACCCGGCAATTTGGTCGTCCATCAGGTGGCGTCTTCGTGACCGGCGAATATTATGGCCGGGGTAAAAGTCCCGTCGAAATTCAAATTGAACTGCACGGGGCCCGGCCGAGGCCCCGGCAAAAGCCGCGTATACGGTTCACGGTATCGCTCGCGGCTGCTTTTTCTACTAAATCGTTTTGATTATACTCATTACAGACGGGGCCGCGGGTATTCGGGGCCTCCGGTGGGGACCGGCTGGGGGACCTTCGTGTGTTCTCTTATTCCCGGAAATCGTGGCCGGCCAAAGTCGGTTTGATCGGCCCCGTATGCGTGTATCATTTTATACGGCCGACATTCCGGGACGTCTGAGCGTATACCCGGGCCAAATGCTCTCCTCTCGCAGTGATCGCACCGGTTCTCCTAGCGAGATACATCCTCGAGATTAATACCTCTTCTTTGTGAAAGAACAGCGCCGGAGAGAGACCGTCCACGCTCGGACTTCTTAGACTACACTCGTATGCAGATTCGTACTTTCTATAATTTCGACGATACCTGGCGGAGTTTAATGCCTCCGAGAGTGGAGGAGCGGGTTTCGGTATTGCGCGACCTTGGATGGACGCTGTTCTAGTATATACGAAATTTGCTGCAGGCGAAGCGCGTACCTCGTGATGTACACCCTCGACTATAAATAGGCAGATATTTCTTTGATTGAGATAGTTATCTGAAAGGGTTGTGAAATCGTTAAGGAATATTTTTATGATATTATTGTACTGTATCAGAGAATATATTGCATTAGGAATGCGGTCAATATTTTACTAATAGCAGTAGAGAAAGAATTACATTTTCTTTTTGCCATTGTACTTGTTACTTGCTCTTAAATCTTCTTTTAATAATTCTAGTATTCTGGCTGTCAAATTTTCCATTACATCCAAACTAACATTCTTCCATCTAGCTTGTAATATTAGTATTATTAATGCTTCATTTCGTTTAAATTTTTAATTACTTAAAGGGCGGAAATAATTAGATCTCTCAATTTAATACTAATAAATTTTTATTAAATTTATATCTGAAATAGAATTTGCCCACGTAGATTTTGTAGCTTTAATTCACCTCACATGTTCCTTGTTCATTAAAAGTGGAAAATGTTCACGCACACGTAAACAGCAATGTGGATACTGTAGAAAACTCGAGTTAGCTCGAATGAGTTATGTACGCGTCTTTGAATCTTTGAACCCGTGTAACTTTGTAGAAAAAAATCGCACCAGTCTCTGCCTTAGCTCGTTAAAAAGAGCAAAGACTGTGCTTTCGCAGCTTTTGATTCGTTTTGTGGAAAGAATTTTTTATATCACGTAGCAGAGGAAATTCAATGTACTTCGCCTTCTGAAAATATCGCATATTCAAATGGCCGTATAAACGTTGAAACATTTTTTCTTCAACTGAAACCAACGTGATCACGAAGATTGAAGTCTCCTCTTTGCAACCGCGCGAAAATTTTTGAGATACGATTTTTTCACATCATTCCGTCGCACTTCGAATGAAGAACATGCCAGCAAAAAGGCAGCGAGAGCGAGTTGCACGGTTAGGCTGGCCCGCTTCTCCATTCGAAGTGCGATTAGTCAGCGGCAAAAAGATCCTGCATCAAAAAATTTGACCTCGTTGCAAAGGCGAGACTTCGCTCTTCAAAACAGCACTAATTTCAATAGCTAAAAAAACTTCTCAACGTCCGTAGAGTCATTTAAAGTTGCAAAATGTATCGAGAGATAGAACCGCTGTCAATTTATCTCTGTTGCATAATGTAAAAAAGATCTCGATGCCATAGCGTTTGAAATTACTTAATCCACACTCGCGGTAAACTAAAAATGTAGTAGCTTCATTCTGACAGCAAAAAACATCGACACATTGGGTTTTCATTTTTTTTTTGACAATGTTGCAGGCGAGCAAAAAATCTGAAAAAAATTGAGTACACGAGCCGTGATAGTACCTTGTCAGGAAATTAATGTAAAAGTTTTGCCGATCTTAGTTTTCGAGAAATCTTCAATTTTTCGATTTTTTGGGGGTTTTTCATTTTTGATAATCACAGCTTGCAACTGAAAAATCTGAAAAAATTCTATAACATCCGGCTTGATGTCCAAAATAAGCCATATTTTTTTCAAAATTTTAGAAAGCCGCTAAAGGTGGAAAAATGCCGGAAAACCGCGAAATCTAATTTACCCTGTAACTACCCTCACGGACAAGTTACAAGTTAAAATTTTGCACAGATGAGTTTTTATTGATCAGCTACCTAACGGTGAATGACTCATTGAAAAACCTCTAAGGGCAGTTTTGACAATCTTAACCGGCTACGCCCTTTATCGCAGACAAAGCGACTATCGTAAATATAAGTATAAAATTGTCCCCGGCGGGTACACGAAAACATTGTCTCTTTTTGATGCCCGAGCAATTCGGAGCAGTATGTCACAGGGTCCGCTTTTCCCTCTGTGCAACATCATGCCAAAGGGTGGACCATGATGGCGGACATTAAAGAGGCAAATGATCGAGTCCGCGTCAATTTCGGCGGCGGTCGGAACGCGAAACGAGGCCAGTATTTCCCCGGGTCTATCGTGTCGCGGCTTTACAAGATAGATAAGATAAAGTCTAGCTGGAATAATGAGCCGGTATCTGCACGCAGCAGCGGGAACGGCAACGGCGGCGGTCCGAAACGTCAATAATTGTAACGGAGATTATCAGGCGAATAGAGAGCAATTAAGCTGTCCCTGAGAGAAAAAAGACGAAGCGTCCGCGGGGCAGATAGCGACGGTTCGCCGCAGAAATACAGTCGATCGTAAAGGATATCGCCGGGGATATTCTGGCCGGTCGATCGATCCCCGCCAGGGAACAGCTGTTCGCGCGCTGCGAGCGAAATACATATCGAGCAACGGTATCGACTACTCGAAAGCTATCGGCCGATAACACGCCGTAAACCTGGATCCGCGTAAAAGAACTACGCGGGGCTCGGTGATTTGCATACCGGCTAAACGCATAAATTAATGAACAAACGGATTATTAACTCGGTTATCGCGACGAACGATATGAAACGGGCAGGCGGAGCGATTTACACGTGTTTAATAAGTAAAACCGCTGAAGTAACGGCGAAAGTCTCGAGACCGTTCATTTGCCAGCCCGGCGAAGAAACCAGATTTAATAGTCTACGTCGGCGAAGCTGGTACGGCGATTAATCGCGCTCTGATTTTTCGTGTCGCGAGGCGCGTCGATTTCTGTAACAGATCCGCGGAAGTCGATCGGGGATCGACGAAAGGAAACAGGGACGGGAACGAATGTCGCGTGGAGCTACGGCTAAATATAAACATTATTTACACGCGGGTGCAACCGTATTCCGTAGAAGGGTGTCAACGGAAACGCATTGCCGAACTATCGATCGACTGCAGTCGCTACAATGCACAACCCGGCCAGCACAGTTAATAAAGCGGCGTACGTGTGTACGCCAGCGGAAAGTTGCTGCGAAAACCGGGATAAACCAATAATTATCCAACGATATTTATACTATTTTTCTTAACCGAGGCTGATACTCTGTCAAAAGAATACACTTTGTATCTTGGTAGATTGTTCATAGACTTTGGTCAACATTTCGCTACGGCGAAACTTAAATAGAAAACACGTTTCTTGTTTGCTGAGATTATTTTCTTGCGCGAGATTTTTCGATTCTTATTTGTTTTGTGCTACGTTGTTTTTAACAGAGCATGTAATTTGGACTGTGCAAATAATTATGAGATTATTTTGATTAATATTCTATGCTTAGAATGTAACTTAGTATTATTGAGAGATCGGAGGAGGTAAAAATTGTTTTAGTTTTTATAATTTAATTTTTCATGTATAGTTTGGTTTTTATAGTATAATTTTTATAATCAACGCTAATAAAAATTATTATTTCATCTGTGATAATAAGTTAACGTTCTGCGTTCTAAGAAACAATAAATTAAAGGGTGGGAGGATAAAGGAAAATCAAAACTGCAAACCTGAGAATATTGACACTAGACTGCGACACTTGTCGTAAACTTATGTAAAATAAAAATTGTCTAAGTTAATTGTAAAATGATACAAATTATCTACAAATGTCTTTCCTCTTTCCATTGTATTAATAAGTTGAAAATAACGTAACAATATCCTTAATTTAAACTATACAGAGAATTAAAAGCAACGACAAGATTGAATGTATTTAAACTTTTCACCATTTATTAATAAATATACTATAAATATACAAAGTATACCATATATAAATATAATATACTAAATATATTTTATTATATATTACATACTAAATATACTAGATATAAATATAATAAATGTACTATAAATATACCAAATATAGTAATTTATATATGAATATAATATACTAAATATATTCTGTTATATATTACATATCAAATATGACTATAAATATACTAAAATAAAAAATATAAAATCCACAGTTAAATTACTAGCTTGGAGTGTCATGCAAATATTTTTGGAGGATGCGCGAATTTCGGCAGCGCGATCGCAGAACGCAATTTGAGAATGCAGTCGAGGGGAGGTGGGGAGAATAAAATCGGTGTTATAAAAGAACGTCGGCGCGGCGGGTGCACACCCGGAAGCCAGGTAGCACAGAATGCATCGCTCGGAACGGGGCACGGATCGATCAAACGCGGTCTAATAATGCACTTCTCGGCTCTGCATAAACGTGTGCGCGGAGCGTCGGGTACACGCGGTCATGTTCGCACACACCAATAAGACGGGAGACACCCGCCGGACGACATTGTAGCGACTTGCGACATGCGCCGCAATTATCCGCTCGCCGTCTCATTTGCGATTGTAATTAAGATCAGCCAGCGCGCGGAGCGTAGACGCGGGCGCATTCGAGCGTGCACCGATCGGGTCCGATTGCGGCTGTTCAGGCGCGAGCAACCGCGCTTTCATTGCGGCGCTAACGCGGCGAGCGCGGCTCGCTCCGCGTCCCCTGCAGTTCCTCCTCTTCCTCCTCATCCCCTTCTTCTTTCTCCTTTTCTTCGTTCGTCCCGGCGGACAGGTAACACGTAACGGAGGCCAGAATTTCGTGTTCTACGAAACCGACATGAAACTTAATCGCGATCTCCCACTGTCGGGGAAAAATGATCAAGCGTTATCTTACCGATCTGCTAATTACCGGTCGACCGGCGCATGGCGAAATCATAATCGGTTAATGTAGCGTGCTTTACAGATCTATGCAGATTTTTTTTAGGGTAGAATGACCAAATGGCGTTGGTTAAGTTTTCTGATAGGCTGTGACGAGGGTTGAAGATTTATTTTTCAAGTTGTTGATTACTGCGATTAATTATAATTACTTCGAAATTTATTTAGAGAAGTTTAAGTTATTCGCTATAATTTTTTAAAAATTGTCTACATATTTTTAACAACGTTTCTAATTTGAAAAACACGCTATTTTCATGATCATGTTTTTATAGATCGCTGTTAAATTAACGAAGAACAGTGTTAAGAATTTTATCAAATTTAATATTACGTTTCATATTCTATGCATTAACAAGAATTTTAACCATAAAGAAATCAAATACCGTCGAATTTCTTTAGACAATCAGGTGAGAACAATTTTAAAAATTGATTTCAAGGGTGAGCACCGAATTCAATTAATTACTTAAACTATCATGAAGAAATTCAATAACATTAATTTTCTTTTGCCATATATATGAAAATTAGTTTAAAAATTAATTGTTCTAAGGAATCTCTTTTAACAATACTTATATATATATATATATATATATATATATTATAATATTTATCATTATTATAGTATTAATTATTATTACGATACTTATAATTATTATAATACTTATACCTAACTAAACGCATAAAATGCTACATACAAATTACACACTATACCCTATACTATAATCACAGATTTCTAAGCAAAATTGTCGGCACGATATAAACGTTCCACAGACATTCACATTAACATTTAAACCAATTTTACATATTTTTCAAGCTGCCCATACCTGCTACTAACATGTAAAACGCGGTGTAACGAGCAATATTATTTTCGAAAGTGTATCAACTCCGTTTCCTTATTACACGTCGAACATATTGTACGACCGGTGCGTATTAAATTATAATTAAAAATCTCATCGAGCCGCGTATGACGCGAGCAATTTTCCTCGGCGCAGAAGAGAGAGAGAGAGAGAAAGGGAGAGGAGAGGAGGCGTGCGCGAGCTGCCAATTAATAACGCTGGATGAAAATCGATTCGGGTTTTATTATCCTGGAAACTCGTTGGTCGAGCTTTTCCTGTTTTTTTTTCCCGCGTGAAAACGTCAAGCCTGGCCGCGCTCTCCTCGCGTAGGAGTTTCGGCGAGACTCGTAATTAGAGGACTTGCCGGATGAAATGCGTGGCAGTTCGATCGCCCAGCGTCGAAGCCGATCCCGGTTGCGTTATCGAGAACCATCGTGTTGCAAGAAAATCGTATAGCTGGCAGCGGTGTCCGCTCACAGAACTAGTTTTTAACGAACGCTGGCAGCGCGGCTTTCCTCCTTAAACGATCGGGGGCCGCCTGGCATTCACGGAGCGTTAAACCCGACCGAGACGTTTATAAATTTTCGGTGGCCGCGCGCTCGCTTACCGGCATCCGTTTCGACGGTTTTTCTCGGCTCCCATAATCCCGGGACAGCCGGACAGGCAAACACGTTGTCGAAGCGAAAACACCGGGAGAAAAGTACGAAAAGCGGCGGGATCGAACGTGTATTAATATTCGCGAAACTCGCGCACGCTAATCGGATTATCCGGCTGGTTTCGCAACTTTGGTCCGCTTCATTAGCTTGATGCTCGTGAATCTGTCACCGGGCCACGCCGCGCGCACCTTTTGCCACCCATAATTCGCCCGGAGCTTTTTCTATTCGGCCCCGGTGAAAACGCCACGAATTTCACTTTCGACGATTTGCTCCGTTTTTTTCAGCCGTTATTCAACCCCGGCAAACTTCGGACGGATACTTAATTGATCCAATTTTTCATTGATTAGCCGGGGCGACGTTCGAGCAAGCTTGACCCGTTAAGTATATCGTCTGTAAAATTTCGTCTCCGTGCACGTAATGAAACCGGCTGATCTTAACAAATGGTCTTAGATTGAGTGATAGCGAATGAGAAGGAAAATAGGTAAAGAGTACTTGAAAATCGTGTGCGGTGTAACAAAACTAGTTTGTTAACTTATAATACTCTTGACAAATTTCGTCTGTCATAATTTTGACTCGCTTTATAATTTAACCGGGAATTTTATGGGAAATATATTTACTTGAAACATAGAACAGAGTAAAGATAAAAATAAACTAAAAATGTTGATACGATAATTGCAACTTATTGAAATTATTTTAGAAACAAGGTAGTCCTCGTTCGATTAGTCTTCGCTGCAGACAATTTTTCTTTTCCATAAAGATTCGCAGTCTAGCGCAAGTAATTCAATCTGATTGGCGTTCATATAATACGTAGATAATAAGAAATCACGATGCAGTATACTTTTTCATCACGATCGCCAAAGGGTTGCCAATCGTCTAACCAGGCTGTTTGTTTATTTGCGAAGCCGGCGGCCATTAAATCGACAAAGTAGATCGCCGATTTACATAGCAGTATCCCGCGATGGGAGCAATAAACGCGTATAAAATAGCTTTCGACATGCGACCGGTCGGGGCTAAACGATTTTCGTTTCGATCCGCTGTTGCGCAGTCACGTCGACCGACAGTCACAAGTCTCGACTTGCATAATAATACGCTGCCAAAGAAGTGCAGTTTACGCGGTCCCGGTTTCCACGGCGAGAGCCGATCGGGAGCACGATAATCTGCCGACAAGGGCGGTGCGTCACGTACCGAGGCAGAAATGATTGTTGCGTGACTGCACGGGGCCCGCAACGCCCATCCCCGAAAAATCGCCACCGAGTATCGTCGGTTCGACTTCATGCGCCCCGCGAGTAGGTAAAAAAGAGAAACGTTCTCGGGGGACCTCGGATCGTTTAGGCACGAGCGTTCGGTGCAAATCTAACACGCACGGACCACAAAGAAAATGAGGGGTACGACGGGCACCCCGGCGGGTTTCCGCCCCGGTTGCCACATGTTGCGGGCTCGAGTCTTTGTGGCGCCTCCGATTTTCCTGAAGGTACCGGCTTCGTCTTTCGAATGGATACCCGGAACACTATCCAGACGTCCTTGTGAAACGTCTGCGTTTTGGGAGCCGTCTTTTTAACCCTCCTAGAGTCGCGCATGCATGAGCGAAATGCACAAAACTCGTTTCATGTAGTTTGATGTAATTTCAGTAATTGCAAGAATTTTGCAGGATCTGATAATTATCGGATTCAAAAAAGGAGGAGAAATGAAATTGTTATTTAGGAAAAATATTGAGAAAATAATGTCTTTTCAACAACAGTCGACAATATATAGTTCTTTGATATTAAGGGAGTTAAAAAAGTACTTTTGAACTCTTTATACTTTTATTTTATAATTTTATAATCATAAGCTATTTTATAATGATTTATCATATTTGTGCAAATATTTTAAAGGTAGTTGATCAAGAAAAGTATGCAGGAACAATTAAGTCAAAGTGGACCAAAATTACTAAAATATAAAATAGAATACTGAATTAGATAAGAAAGGGTGACTATCACAGAGATATTTTTACAAGATGTTAATGTAAATTTCCTCTTACATAAGAATAAAAATTATTGAAGATGTCGTTGGTCTCCAAGAAAATTTGTCACGATAAAAAAAGCAGAAATGCTATTAATCCTTGTGAATTTCTATTGCAATAAATGGAAAATACATTATGGAACATACGTATTTATAATAAATATTACTAGCTAAAATATCAAAGTGCAAACTTATTAGAAAAATTTTAGAAAATTTCCATCTTTTCTATATGAAAACTATCATTAATAAATCGTTAGAAATTAGTCATATTAATTAACTTGCCTCGCCTTAACACCAACTAACTAATACTCAAACCTAACTATATAAAAATAAAAATACCTAGTCATTTAATTCGAAGCGACTCAATCTGCATTTTGCATAAACACCCCCACCCAACTTGTAACAATCGTGAGACGAACCAGTTATTTTAATACGATTATCTTCAGTGCCAAAAGATCCACCTTCGCGCGCCTTTTAAGGCGCTCCGTGTACAGCCGACGACGTGCAATTACAGATCGAACAGGTTGATTACGAAATTGAATAAATAAATTACTTTCGACTGGTTCGCTTACAGAAAAAAGATGGCGAAAAGTTTGCGGATCGGCGCGAGCTATTACTGACGCGGCGGGGTACGCGCGCGAGGGGTGAACGGAGGGGAGGAGTATAGGTGCACACGCGGTTTCATCTCTGATTGCGCCGGCAATCAGCGTAATGAGGTGGACGTGCGTGCCGACACTCGGCGGCTGCGATTCGTCGCCGAGGAAACACGGCGCGGCGACATGTACCACGAGCGGCGGAGGACGCTCCCGCCCCGGGGCTGACGCGTCGATGACGAGCTGATGGGGTGTAACGAGCCGATTCCGTGATGAGGGATCGATCTCGAGGAGCAATCGCTGGAACCGGGTTAAGTGAATCCCTTGAATGGGACTTTTCGACGGACGCCTCGCTCTCGCGCTCGTCCTAACGATATTCCTTCTCCTGTTGCTCAAGGGCCGGGGCCCTCCGGCCGACCTAAACCCTGCGTAACGACGCGCAATTTTCAAAACCTGCATATTCGTCTCGTCCTTTCAATTTGCCACGTTTTACGGTTGCAGGACTCTCGTCGCCGAACCATTAACTTTCGGCGCATTCGTTGACTTTGCGAAAGCTGTCACCATGTACTCTCTTTCGATCCATTTCCACGTTGCGTGACGTAATTAGGTAGATGACGCCGAAGATCTGCAGCACGGAACTTATCCAGGAAGTTTTAGCACAATTGCGTCTAAATACGCGTCCATCTAGTTGCCATTAGAGTATAGAATTTTCACAGCCTTATGCACCTTATGAAATAACCCTTTGCACTCGAAGCCATTTCAACTTGGAAATCTGAAATAACTTCTCTGGCTTGTAGTATTTCCATTTTACATAACAAAGTGCATTTCAAGCATACATAACCTTTTACAATTCTTAAAATGCAAACTTTGTTAGTATCAAAATTATTTAGCAACACGATAGAACAATTTTATATTTATTTATACCACTCGTGTGCGAAGGGTTAAAAAAATATGTTTTTAATGGACGCGTGCTGGTTTTCTTAAGAATTCAAACATTTAGCGACCCGCGTTTTATAACGTACAATCAATTTTCTCGTTGCGTGATGTAATTAGGGAGATCTGCAACTGCGGATTCTTCCAGGAAGTGTCCGCACGATCGCATTAAATACAAGTTCTTAGATGTAATTGGACTAACGATTTGTACGTATACGAACATCGCGAAGCAGTCCAAGCAAGTAAAAAATGAACGAACGTTTGCATCCTTTCTTAAGAATTCAAACGTTTAGCGATTTGCATTTTATGGCGTGCGATTCATTTTCTCGGGTTAAGGACTAATTAAGGAAACGATTCTGATGATATGCAGCTCGGGATTCGTCGAGGAAGTGTGAGCATTAAAATAGTGTCAATATTAAAATAGTGACGATATTAAAATAGTGTCGATATTAAAATAGCGTCAATATTAAAATAATGTCAATATTAAAATAGTGTCAATATTAAAATAGTGTCAATATTAAAATAGTGTCAATATTAAAATAATGTCAGTATTAAAATAGTGTCAGCATTAAAATATCAGTATCTAAATACAGGTTCCTCTGGCATTATTGTAGTACAAATTTTCAAGTAACGTCGCCTTGAAGCGATTAGAAATTTAAAAAAGGCGTAAGTTAAACAAACGCCTTCTTCATCAAGAATTCTGACATTCGGCATTTCGCATTTTATAGCGGACAATTCCTGTTCGCGTTACACGAAGTACCTAATTAGGCAGAAAACCGAGAATCATAATCGCCGGCACAATCGCATTTAAATGCGAGTCCCTGCGATTGGACTCGGCTCTTTTACGCAATGTCGCGTCTTCTACGAGCAGTCGAAAGAACCAGGTGCTAAGGATGTTTCTTTTCCTAGGAATTCTACCAACCTCCACTGATTTGCGTTTTATAGTTCGCAATTCCTTTTCGTGTCACACAAAGTACCTAATTAGGAGGACGATTCTAAAGCATAATCGTATTTGAATGCGAGCTCTTACGACTCGACGCAAGATTTTTACGTAATCTCGCCTCTTCAACGAGTAATTAAAAATCATGGCTATTAAACCAACGTCTAGTTCCTTTCTTAACCCTTTGCACTCGAAGCCATTTTAACTCTAAATCTAAAATAATTTTTCTAGCTTATAGTATTTCCATCTTCTGTGACAAAATGTATTTTATACAGATGAAATTGTTTCTTGTGACTCATACCAATAGTTTTACTGTTAAGAATTTTTTAAATCAAAACTTTATTAGTATAAAAATTATTATCTTAGTGATGCCTTAGAGTGTAAATTCTGAATTCGAGTCTAAAGGGTTAAGAATCATAGTAATATTTAGCGACGCGTGTTTCATGGCGGACAACTTATACAAAACAAAATAACGCGAACGCTTATTGCTGCAAATTGCCTCGCGTTCCGTTCCGATCCGAAAAATTAGGTTAGAGAGGGTTAAGGAAGATTTACAGTTGTCGCGCGGGCACCGTCCCCGTCGCGGCCGGATTAACAAAACAAGTTTCCAATTACAAATATTCCGCTGTGTTTTATTTGATCGGGGTGTTGAGTTTCAAGAGCTCGAATTGGAGACTGGTCGCCGGGAAACTGGTTTCGAAATGTTGCAGGCCAGCGTATCCACCGTGTGACTGTAATTATAATGCAAAGCGGCCTTTGGAAATATATTATTTCCTCCGCGGTTATTAATACCGACCTCTTTTTACCACGATGAAATATCGAAGCCTAGGGATGAGCTAACAAGCAGGAAGTCGATCTCCAGCGCTAAATTTAGTTGCAAAACACGCCCCGGGGGAGACGTTTCTTTTTCGAATTTCTCGGCTCCCTGGTTCCAGCGTCTGGCTCCGGATACGGCCTACGTAACCCTTTGCTGCGCCATTATCTTCACAGTTACAGTAATTACAACCTAACATCCTAATCAAATTTTTCGCTGCGATAATATTACGGTCAGCGCAATTAGTTTAGAATAACGAATATATCCATCTTGGTATTTTAATTACGATTTTGTGTAAGGTGTTAAAAATTGTCAGACATTTTGGAATAATTTTAAAAGAAATTGCTTGGAAAAAAATCTGTATTTAGTACGTACCTATTTATTAGAATATTTAAAGATCGCTAAAAAAGAACAGAATTTTATTCCAACTTAAATTATTAAAGTTTCTCGACGAGATACAAAGTATGGTAAATTCGTCGTCGCAACTTGACCAACTATCAAATTTGCGGTCAACATATGCGACAGCTCGGTCGAGGGCTGCTTTTTCTCGTGAAAGTAATTACCACAAAGAAGTGTCGGTCAGTGGCTCCGGTAGTTCGATCGCTGAGTGACATTTAATTGGAGGGTATAATCGTGGATCGAAGCCAGTTACGCGGAGCAGGTGAAGAGAATCGTGGATGTTCGAGGGCACGGGTTGCTTTTAGGGCTAACGACGGGCCTCTAAAGCGAGAACGATGAAAATGGAGAGTAGGACCGGCCGTCTAAGCCTGGAATGCAGCATAAGTGCACGGGGGAGCCCCGGCTTAGGTTGGGTCGCCTCTTGGTGGGGGCCAGAAGGTTGGATTTGACTTTGCAGTTGTGCGGCACGCAGCATCCTCTTTTCGATGTGTTTAACTTGCTGGATACAGTAAGAGCGAACAACAGAAGGAGAGGGGGAGAGGAATAAGAGAGAGAAAGAGAGAGAGAGAAGAACGAAGGGAGAGCCGTCTGGAGGCAAGAAGAACGAGAGGGAAGAGGACAGATAGAGGGGCCAGTAAAAGTGACGAGGGTATGATGTTCGCTTTAATATCCACCAGCAGGTATATATTCTCACTTGCTCTGCTCGTCCCTCTATCTTTTTCCGTTCTACACCCCCGCTCCGCGCTCTTTTTCTCTCGGCCTATTCTCCCTTTCGCTGTTCCCCGGTTCGTTCCGAGCGTGTCGATGGCATAATCTCTGGGAAACTACAGCAACGGCGTCGGGGAAAAGAATGAAATTTTCCGGAGCTCGAGATCCAGCGAAGTCAAAAGACGGACAATGTTAAGGAATGAACAATGACGATGCGTAAGCAGATTTAAAAGATTAGCGAAGTCAGAGGATGGAGTAGAAAGGTGGACCAGGTGGAACAATAAAAGAATTCGAAAGATGTCGAAAGACTAAGGGATGAACGAAGTTAAATAATGAACGATGAAAAGAGTTGAAAGATGAACAAAGTTGGAAGATGAGACTACTTGACGGATAAATGAAAACAAAATCAAAGGATGAATAAAGTCAAAGGATGAATAAAATCAAAGGATGAATAAAGTCATAGGATGAATAAAATCAAAGGATGAATAAAGTTAGAAGATGAATAAACTCAAAGGATGGATAAAGTCAAAAATAAACGAAGTCAAAGGATGAACAAAGTTACAAGATAAACAAAGTCAAAGAATGAACAAAGTCAAGGAATGAACAAAGTCGAAAGATCATCAAATCTAAAAGACAGCCAAAGTCAAAAGCTGACCAGTCTCGAAACGCGAACAGATTCGAGAGACGAGCGAAATCAACGTCAAGCAGAAAGAGTCCTTCAAAGGACTCCCCCACAACTCAGTCAGTGATGCGGAAAGGATGACATGCGAATTCTTCCTGCTAGAAACGAAACGAATTACCGGCCTTCATCAAACACTCTGGCCAGCAATTACAACACACGGCCGTAGGAAAAAGGAGCGAGAGGAAAACGGAGGATCTAAAATAAACGAAGATCCTGCTGGCTGGTGTGGGAGCATCACGATTTACGAAACGCGGCGATCGTAAATAAATAAAGAGAAACGTGCAATGGTTGGTCGTCTCTCGAAATAAATGGCGGCTAGATCCTACGGATGCCAGCGCGCGGACCCTTTGTCCCAGGACCATACGCAACCCGAGGTCCTGGTATTAGGATTAGACACGCTGCACACCCCCGAAATACTGCGCCGACGCCTTCCTCTCGAAGGTCGTGTCCCTGAACGGAAGAAACTGGATTGATCCGAAGTTTTCCTCGAACAGTTGGAAAACGGGCGGTCGAAGAACGGTGCCGAGTCACATTTGACCCAAGCCAAATTACTGTACTTTGAACAGTTTGGAAAAAATAGGTAAAAGGTTTTATTTTCAGAAATTTCTCTGCATTACTGGAGAACTGTTGAAGACATAATTTTGAGATAATTTTAAAAATTAATTATTATTAGATTATTGTTAATTAGTGTCATCGTGTTGCTTGTGCTTCAAGAAGGTACACTAGAATTTTAATACATTGTTCTCGGAATTTTTAAATCATTTTTGGAATGCACAATTATGATATTATTATTGATACATCTAAAAATCCCTCATATTAATTTGCATGCTTATGACATTGTTAAAATTAATGCTTTTTATTTAAAAATTACTCATATTAAAAATGTCTTCTTTATCGAAACATATATTACAATAGAAATCATAAGAGCTTCGAACAAATCAATTTTTGTCATTGTTATAAAATAATACATTGGCAGCGATTAGGGCAGTTCGAGCGTTGGTATTGGTTGGCTAATGGAGACACGAAGGCGGGAGTATTTTCACGGTATTGGTGCATTATGACAGTCCCCGCAGGCTACGGGTCCTGCAGGATTATGTCCGCGCCAGTTACTGCTTTTATTGTTTCCCGGTGGGCCTAGGCTCTGGCAGAAAGCCGGCAGGCGAGGCTGATCTTGTATCTCCGGAGGATCTACGCGTATTTTCACTTAGCGAGTTACACGACACCGGATACCGTTGATGTACCTCGCCAGGTTGGATCATTAGTACCAACTGTTCGGGAATCCGCAAGTACCTTCCCTAAATCTTCCTCCCCCTCTCCCTCCGCCCCCCCTCTCTCTCTATCTCCCTATTTCTATCTCTCCCTCCCTCCCTCTTTCTCTCTCTCTCTCTCCCCCTTTTTTACTCTGCCTCCGTCTCTCTTTCTCCACCCGCTGCGTCACGAATTGTCAAGGGAATGACGAGAGCTTGTGCGCGAAAGTTCGCCCTTTTTTTTTTTCGTGCTTTGTTCGTTGTCCCGTGGCTGGCCCGCGAACAGGAAGATGAACTTTCGAAATTCTCGGTGGGTCCGTACCGTGAAAAGAAATACACACCGTGGCAACCCGGTGGTGGATCGTTTGAAATTCATGGCGGCGGATCCCCACGGGACCGGTGGGCGTGCACTTTTATTTGTAATCATCATTAGCCGGGCGCGCATTATTAAGATTCTTCGGGGAGATCTGTTTCTCGGAATCTGGAGCGGTGCGCGAGGAATATTTCTGCTTTTAGCTTGAAGTGTTAAGCGGGATTAGTTACTTCGGAACACTTCTGCGCGAGTTTCTGTGTACTTCACGAGTTTCTCAAGTTTCGAGGCAATTCTGCTGCGGACAAGCCTTGCTTCCTCTTGCTGTGCAATTATTTATGAATCTTTTACTATTTACGGTTTCTTGTAATAAAATAGACGGATTTTTGAAATAGTGAATAGACTTAAATATATAAAATATTTTCACGTATCGATGTGAGAGAATTTGGCAAATGAATATTTCGACTATTTTAAAACCAGTTTATTTGCCAAATATTGTAGTATAAATATTTGTAACTCTATTTATTATTTCAAAAATCTATTTTATCCAAAATCTAGTTGGTAGCAATATTATAGTGTCCGGAAGACTAGAGTATATTATTCGATCGACCAATCTAATTTCCTTATTAAATTCAATTAGGTCTTGTATTATTATTTAGGTTCTTTATTTTATCTTTGAGAGACTTGTACTTCTCACAGATATGAAGGATTATTGTTAATACGATTTCAGGAAACTCCAACTTCGTTCTATCAGAGCGTACGGTATTTTATTAAATATTTCTGCCAGGGGCAGTGCTCCCACTTGTTCCAGCACCGTGAAATGATCGATGGCACAATCTTATCTGTAATCTTCCAGCTGCATCTTCAAACCTCGACACTCTCTATTAATCCCATCACAACGATTGACTCACGGGGTATAGTCCCGACATTAAGGAATTAATGGACTTTCAGGAAAGGTCGAACGGAAGGGCCACGCTGCACGAGGGTCGCGATGAACTGCAATTAGTCAATCTGTGCGTGCCTCCGAGATCGACGATCGTCGTAAGTAGATCCAATTCACGAGACTCGACGCTTTCGCACGGGACAAGCCTACGATGATCCTCTGTATTGCACAACACTTGGACGCTTCCACCGACTTCTCACCGTTCGCGACGTTTCCGTCGTCTTGTCTCTAGCAACAATCGAACTTCCATAACGACGTGCACAATTATAAACTCGAAGCAACTTTTACATTTTTACCAATTTCAAGATTGTTAATTTTTACGCAAAATAGAAATTTTCTGTGTCCATTGCAAGCTGTTGAAACCCTTTTTCTATTTTAATTAACCGAGGATAATATTTTGGCATTTTTAATTTAATTTAATCTTTTTGCTATTTAAATAAAGAAAATGAGGAAAGAATGAAAACTTAACATAATATAATATTCGTCTATTATATAAATATATATAAATGAGATATTTTATTATTTGTTAAAGTATTACTATAAATCTAAAAGTTACTTTGCGTCTATAATTATTGACGCCATTGTATACTAATTTAAAAAAGTCTGAACAGAGGACAAATGATATGACCATAGCTTCAAATAAAAATTCTATGCAACCCTTTGAGTGATACAACGATCTCAGCAATGATTTTCTTTAAATACAATACATGCAAAAATTAAAGTAACCTAGTCTCCTCGTCTAGAGGAAAAATGCATACTGCACATAATTATCTAGCCTCACGCACAATTTCTCTTTGCTGCAACGGTGTTCAGAATATTGTCGCTCGACCGAAGATAATATCCTTTGCACAAAATTCATAGTAACGTTCAAGGTTTGCGCTGCTAGGGCCAGGCCAATGGCAACGCGCGACTCACCGACTGCGGGATGCACTCACTCAGATGCACTACGGATTGGCACCGAGCGTCGAAACCGAGCCGAACCGCAAAATAACACGGGCTGCGCACGCAAAAGGAAACACGGCCGAATAATGCCACCGGCTTTAATTCTTTTCGTAGAAGGGACCGCGACCCACGACAATGGTACTAACGAGGCCCCTAAACGGCCGCAAAAGAAAGCGTTAATTTCGACCTTTCAAGTGTAAATTCCGCACCGCGTCTCGCTCTCGTTTTCAGCGACGGGCCCACGGGTTCCACCCAATTTCTTTCTCTCTCTCTCTCTTCCTCTCTCTCTGTCTCTCTTTCTCTGTGCGCTGTTAACAATGATGACAGTCAAGATTCGCGGATGTTCGCGCCCGGCAATTATGTCCCGCTGACGTACGAACCGCAGCGCTCCTTATGCGTTCGACAGCTGCCGAACTTTCGTTGCAGCGGGGTTGCACGGGCCGCGCTTGCATTAGTGCAATGACGGCTGTGCAGGGGTTAGAGCAGCGAGGGGGGAAGCCTCCTGACGCGGGAGGAAGGATCAAGCCAGGGAAAGGATCTCTTTGTCCTCACCGAGATCCTTACGGCAGCGTTGACCTGCTCAAGCAATGGCGTGGAACCCTCATTTTTTGGCGTTCCGCAGATCTGATTCGACGGGCATCGTCCGCCCGTCTTCGTGCCATTAATTTTCTGGTTTCGCAAGTTTCCCCATTTTCTCTTTGCTGGTTCTGCAAATATGCATGTACCAGGTGGACGATTTAATCCGCGGTCTTTACAATTGACTAATTGCAACTTGTTTTAAAGCTAGTATGGTTTTTGTAATAACAGTTTTGTAAATGATGTTTGATATTGTATTTAAAAATGTGGACAGGAAATCAGTAACGAAATGGAGGTCTTTATGTAAAAAAATATTAACTATAATTGAACAAGATATTTCGAACACTCACTTCTATATTCAAACATATTAATATGCAATGCCGATTGTTCTCTATAAAGAATAAAAGAATTATCTCTGTCCAAATATTCAGTGTTAAAAATATTAGAGTTGATACAATACTAGAGGTGAATGTTTGAAAATGTTTGTGCAAACCAATCAAGAATATCAAAGCTATAGCATCACTAGATTGCACAATCTATTTGATCTAAACACTTGCTTATAGTCTATAGCCCCCACTGCTAACAATATCAACAATATCAAAGTACAAACCCAAAGTATACTAAAAATGTTTGCAGATCTTTGTGCAAAATCGGAAGATAAATTTCCTAGTCGATCTAGTAACATTCAGCTAAAAAGTTCAATTTAAAATCTTTAGCCAAGTTGACTATACAACCATCTATTATGCAAGTAATGTTTGAGGATATTTGTACAAACTTAAAATAGAATTTTCGTGATCGTTGAAAGAAGTTTGAGAGCTTAATAATATGAATATTTTCAATAGTATAATAAAAGAGTTGCCTTCTGCTGAGACATCGCAGATGAAGTCAAAGGTTTGAGGACATTTGTGCAAACTCAAACCAAAATTTAGAAATTACAGAAAAAATATTCCAAAAGTTTTAATCACTATATTTAGACAGTTGCCTCCTAAGTCGAGTTCCGGCAAGTGAACCCAATGTTTGACGGGGTTTGAGGAAAGTGAATCTGGTGATTCGGCAGGTGCTACGCCGGTGGGTGACTTATTTCTCTCGCGATACGCAAAAGGCGGTCCCGCGCTGGCGAACTGGCCCTTGCAGCCCTGCTGCGCTGCGGTTAACTTCTGCCAAGGGGCTCCTCCGGGCATTGTTGCAGCGCCAGTTTTTGACAGGTACCACGGCCGCGTGGTGCGTGCGCCCACCTACGTACGCTCGACGGATTAACGTCTGGGAGAGCGAGGGCGACGTGGAAACAGGTCTTGGGCTCATTGGTATTTTATTATCGGCACGGCCGAGCCCCGGCCGGGAGAGAGATCGGCCGGCCATTAAGCCCGGGGATGATAAGTTTTGTACACAGCCGTTCTACCGTTAATAGTCACTTACTTTTGGCCAGATCCACGGGAAACCTGTTCCGTGACGGCCGCCTAACCCGCGCACGCCTATTGAATTTCAAACGTATATACCGGGAACCCACTCCGATTATCGATCGTTTCTGGGTCACCTTTCTCTAGGCATTTGGCAGAAGCGTTCGACCACGTACTGGACACGTTGGATTAGGGGACGGCCACCGTTCTGGCCGCTTCTTGCCCCCTTCGCTATGCCTTCGCTGTTAACATTGCTGTCCACGAGAATTTAAAAGTTTTTGGGAGTTGAATTGACGAACAATAGATGACAGAGGACTGAAGAATCCCTGTTCATACCATAGCTATATTGTAATAATTTCTATAAAGATAAAAAACAATTTATATTTATCGTGTATCTACATTTTCTTAAATGTTTCAATATTAATGACAAGAAATCAGAATTTTATTTAGGCTATAGAGGATTGAATTACATTCACACATAACAAGTTATTACTGAGATCATTTCAAGCAACTTTTTCCTTCATAAAAATTTTCTCCGAGGTATAGTTAATAATGAGTTATTAACGAAACATATTGACCAATGAAAGGCGAGAAAAGAAAATTTTTTTAATGGGAAAAGTTTCTTCAAATGACCTCAACTACCCCTAATTTTCTGATTGCGAGTGACTTTTAAGACACCCTGTATAATGTTTAAGAGTCTTCGCGGTACAAGACTCGTTTTTCGATTTTTGGTACTCAGACTTCTGTAAAATAAAAAGTTTCTTGATTTATCTATCTTTTTAAGCTCGATAAATTTGGATATTTCTTTACTAAAATAACAAAAGAATTTTTTAAATAAATCTCCTTACACAGATCGTCGTAGGTTATTTTCTAGCATCTATAGAAATCATTAGACTCGAAACGTAAAGACAAACACAAAATATTACTTAAATCTTCCCTCTTTTTAAACTTAGATAAAATAGATCTCCTTAAATCTTGCCCTACGTTGAAAACGAAAGAAACTAAATAAGTAAAATTGTCTTAAATACATAACCCCTAACGTACATGTTAAGCCCCACTTAGGGTAGCCCAGGATTAGCCTGGTCATTTCTGAAATCGCATTTGCGTTCCTGCTTAAGGTGGAAGAAAATCCAACGGGATAACGGAAGATCGTCATTAATCAATTCCCCGCAGCAGAGAACAATAGAAACGGCTGATTCAGGTGTTCCAATTTGTTCCGAAAGGTGCGCAGGATCTCTCGTGCACCACATTTTGCGAAATCTTTTACGAGATCGTTCCGATTAGAGGAGTCACCCCGAGAGTGGAAGACGGTCCGCCGTGGGAGAACAAACATAACTTACCGCGAAGGGACGGGGTGGCCCTTTTCACCGTGGGACAAAAGTTAAAACTATACCGTGAACGCGAGGTGTACGCCATCCTCTGTGCAGCCTGAAGAGGGTCAGGTGAAACTCCTTTGAGGGTCCTCCACCCGGGGAGCATTTATTTCTGAACGAGGTGTACAGGTCGGGATGACCCTAACCTAACCTAACGATCGGCCGTCCCTACGGGTGCACGCAAACGACTGGAAACCCTTCGCAGGGTTGCCCGGGTCCGTTTCTGTCTTGTTGGCAAGTGCACTTCTGGCTTGACCCTTCCAACAAACGAGCAGATCACCTCGCGGATGCAAATGTGGGTGGCGAGTCCATTGTCACTCCCCACCCCTCTCCGTTCAAAAGCCAAGAAAAATCGACCTGCCGATTTTTCTTAAATCTGTCGGAAAGTTAAGCCCGGCCGGGCACGAAGGGTCCAGTCGTAGCCCATTGTTGTAAATCTCGAAATCTCTTGAAATAACGCGGCCGTAGCCGGTCACGCGGTCGGAAGTACAGATCACGTGGGGCTGATTTTGCATCTTCGATTCGAGATAACCGAGCCTTTGACGAGGGACGACAAGTTATGCTAGCTATGATTGTACCGGGAACGATCGCCCCATTCTTGCGACGAGGGGGGAACCGATGCTAGCTGACCGACGAGAAAAATTGTAATACGGAACGGTGCTCGATCAATTCGAGCGGAAACTCTGTGGATCGTTCGTTTATACTTTGTTCCCGATATTAATTACAATGGTCTATCGTCGCTTTATTGAATTGTTAATTAATTCCGAAAGAAGCGTTCACGCTATTCCACGGTTATTAACAGTAGAAATTATTCGCGGATAGAACTCGATTATATTCCCAATAAAATCGATCGATCGTTATAATTCCCCTATCGCGTTCAATATTTGCACCGACGGACTGCGAATTAATTCTACGCGGAATCATTTGTTCTATTATTGGAAATAGCCAGACAGAAAAATTTAATTGTGGACGCTGTCGATATGCATCATGTCGCAGACGTCGAGATGAATGCTGCAGAGTTTTATTAAATTCTTTTCTATTCAATTATATATTATGAAGTTGTCAGTTATAATATTCAATTTTTAAATATAATATTGAAATTTTATTCGCTTTTTCTCATTTTTAAAATATCCAAGTTTGAAGTGACAAATAGTGTTGATTGACAGTGTCGAACAAGGTGATGGATTTTTATATTAAATATTATATTATAATTACACAATTGCTGCCGATAGTATTTAATAATGTATTTAAAAGCAGCGTGGCGAACAAAGGGTAATGATTTCGATAAAAATCGTAGGAAATCATAAATCGTTTCGACTTTTCGGAGGAAGGTATCACCGTGCTCGGTCGTTTGTCATTGCCAGAGAATTTCGTCAGGCTTTTGGCCGTCGTTAAACGCGGTCTTCCAGCGTCTGGTAGTTACAAAGTAGGTGCACCTGAGCACGTGAACGGAGTGCCGGATCCCTGTATCTAACCTTCCTCACGTTGGATCACCGTTCCACCCGATGTACCCGCGATGAATTCCTCTCGTGCCTTCGGCCGTCGTCGAAGCCGCGGTAACGCAATCCGAGTAACCAATAGCGTTGTGCGCCGGAGTCCGAGTGGCCCCCACCATCGGCCGCGCCAGCGGGCCACAAGGCCCGAAAATATCCACGAAGCGTAAAACACGGCTTCCTCCTCTCTAAGCGCGCGCGCGGGGACCGGCGCGGCGCGGCGCGACGGGACCCGTCGTCTACACGCAACAGTCGCGAGTGTGCGTCACACCGCGCTTAGAGGCGGGAACGGAGAGGGGCCCCCGTCGCCGGGGCCCGCCGGGGTGGGGCGATGGGGGGGGAGGAGGGGGGGGGGGGGGGGCGCAAACGAAAACCGAACCAGCACACGGCGCTTTCTTTGTGCAGCAACGTGGCTCTAGCGAGTTTTAGGCGGACGCTGCGGTCCGATTCACAATGCGGCCGCTAATGTCCACTTACCGAGGCGCGGTTCCCCCGCGGGCCCTACACCAACTATCGGGCTGTTTTAGTGCTTTACGGCGGCCATAATGCCATCTTCCTTCGACGCCAGGTAGATGGTGAGAGACCCCTACAGCCGTGAGCACTACGCCGGATTCGCTACAATATTACGACGCACAATAATCCCGAGAAACCCACCGAGAATTATAGGGACTTGGGCTAGTAACTGTGGCCCGAGACGGCAACGAATTCTGGTAGTGAGCCGAGGATTATTCGACGGAGATAGGCCAACGGGTTTTCGGTCTTTCACGATCGCCGGAGACAGCACCGTCATTATTTTTGTTCGGGCCCTCGGTAGTCAGCCGATGCTATCTTCGAGCCACGGACGGCTCTCGAATTTTATTCGATATCGATGCAGCGTCGTCGATCTTCTTGACAGGGTGGCTTCAACCCTTAGCTATCGAGATTGTCGCGTACCCTTATCTCTCTTCTTCGTTGCGTCAAATTTTTGTAGCAGATGGTCTAAATTCTTGATCAAGTGCTATTGAAATTTGATTTGCAATTAAATATTATTTTGAGGATGCAAGGAATATTCGACGACGTTCCTATAAATCATTAATATTAATGAAAGGTATAAATTACATGTTACACTTGGTTACAGTCTAGACAAAGAATGTTCGATAATGTTTCTATAAAGTCAAGAAAAATATCACAGTCTAATATCGCTTAAAAATTCCGATATTTAAACAGTGATTTATATAGATTATGTTGAGACAATCAATGTACAACCAATGTTCTAAGCTATTTAGATGCAGTCAGACGATGAACATAATGGTTGCAGAAAAATTTCAACGCATCAAAATTGCAGTGTTCGAGATAGTTTATGCAAAGTCAAAGATCATCGCAACCTTGATAATAGATTAAAATAAAGCACCCCCTTTGATTAGCGACGAGCACAGTGGCCCCTTGCAATCGTGTTCGCAGCAGAGCGCAGCCTATTTCCTGCAGAATAAGAATCGCAGGGCAATTGGGTGTAGCAATTGTGGGTAGAACCAAAGACGTTGCGAGTTAAAATCGTAGCAGAGGATCGCATAACGAAGCAGTTTCGATTCAAGTTTCCGGTCAGACGGCGATCGCCGCGAACCCGCTCATTGGGTGGTCTCTCATTACGGCGGTTCCTTCAATGACTTCTTAGCACATTCGGCTCAGGAACATATGGCTCCTGGCCGGTTGAATCGGGATGACTGGCCGCACAGAGGGCAGTATTGTAGGAGCCGGAGTGATTTTTCATGGGAACCGTCCCGGTAAAAAAGTTCTATCCTCCGTTGCCCGGGATAATGAGTACTTTTGTGATGCAGCCGGGAGAGACCCCCGGTTTTCTCTAGTTAGACGTATTCGATTCGAACAAACGCTTCTTCTGCGCCGGATTCGTTCAGCCTTCGAAACTGCTACCTTCCTTTGCGCGAACAGCTACAATATTTATTAGCCCTAACCCCAAAGCTGGCAGAAATAATCTTATACAATTTCGAGAGACCGAAACTGCTCGACAATGCCACATTATTAGCTACAGTTTCAATAAAATATAGTAAAATATGATAGAAAATTATACGTGAAAAATTTATTTTGCTTTGCAACCAGTTTAAACAATCGATTTTAATTTAATACAAATTTTCTTCTGTAATTATGGATTTGAGTGGACATAGAAAAATCATAAACAAGTGAAGAATAATTAAAAAATTAGTTAAGATGGAGACAGTTATAATAATAGTTTCGATTGCAATCGATCCTTACACTGAATGCAACTTTAAAGACTATCGAACTATGGCAAGGTTCCTCAATGAAAATTCCAGCTTCGACAAAGATAAGATTTATTTAATTTTGAAAATGAATGTAAGAAGAATTTAGAAAATCGCGAGCTCAGTTTAGAAGTCCCACGGCCGTGTTATTTTTCGAAAGCAATTCTCCGGATCCGAAAAGATCGGTTCGAACGTTTCCGATCGAGCCAGCAACCTTGTACCGCGGGTCCAATTACATTTAATAAATTCGAGATCGGAGGTCGGCGTAAAGTTGTCCGATGTCCGGATCGATAGGGAACGAATTCGATCGCAATCTGGCCCGTGGATCTTCGGGATCGAGAAGAATAAACGAGTAATTGGCGAGGAAGGAAGGAAACGACGATGCCGGGTAGCGAAGAGGACGAGGAAGGAACGGAGGCGGAGAGGATCGAGGGGACGCCGGTAATTATCATTTCTTGTACGAGCCGCCGGTGCGTGTATAGTCACGGATATAGGTGGTTTTGCAACATTCGGGCCCTCATTGTGGCGTGGTTCCTCCCGTGCCCCACCGCCTTGCCACGGCTCGGCCCCTCTCTTTCGGTCTTACAGGCCCGGACTGCGGGGCCCCTCTTTCTTTCTTCTGTTCTCTGTCGCGGCGGCGGCGGCGGCGGCGGCGCAGGCCGCGCGCATCCTGTGCGCTAAAACAAAACGAAAAGACTTGCACGGGGCCTCTCAAGGATAACGACTATGAGAGGCCTAGGCCGAGGCGGGCAGCCATATTGCGGACAATTGAAACCGTTGCAGTGGGTTTTTCGGGTACCTGCAGCTGCAACACTCCGGTATCACGCACGCCGTAACGCGCAGATGCCCCGTCGCCCCGGCCAATTAATGCGGGCACACGCACGCTACCCGGAAAAAGGGAATTGTGGGTAATTAGATTCCGACCGAAAGCAACAGAGAAAAAAAAAACGAAAAGAAGAAATAGCCGTGAAGCAGGAATTTTTGGCCCCGATTCGGCCGCGCTAGATCCAATCTCCGCTCGGACTGATTCCCGGGCGTCCCTTCATCATCCGTCTCACGGCAAAATGAAAAAGAAAAACCCGCGCTGCCCGCAGCTGCGCGTATTTTTACCCGGTCTAGCTTAGGCGAAACTCGAGGTTGCTTCGGCCGACGAGCGTGTAAATAAATTCCCCGCGCGTTGCACATGCTCTCCGGCGCGCGCTGTTGCTGCTGCAGCAGCACTTGGCGCCGCGGAACTTCCAAATGTTTTGTTCGCCCGTGCCAATAAACTTCTGTTTGAGTTTCCACGGCATTTGTTTAGCGGAGCCCGTGACGATGTTTAGCGGAGCCGTGCCCGACCCACTCGGTTTCAGTTGACCGAGGAGCCATCCCGGTTTAATTGCGGGCAGGGATCCGGCGGAGGTGGCCGCTGGTGCTCGGTGAACGGGCGTCGCGCCGCCGAAAACTTTTGTGGACCACTGTATCCCCCCACCCCCCTCGGTAATATATTCCCGCGCGAAGATGGCGGCTCGAAATATTTTTCCATCGGTCTAGAATACATGCCACCGACCGGTGTGTTCACACTCGCATCCGGACAAAGAATGCATTTGCCACATTACGAAGGACTTTTTCAGAGAGGGGGGGGAGGGAAGGGAGGAGGGTAACCCGATGCCACAAGTTCAGCACCGACGCTGTAAACCACATGGCAATAGTGGGGAGGAATGGCTCTTTGTATCCGTGTGTATAGAGGACCGTCTAAGGCCGGCTAAAAGTCGAAAAGCCGACTTAGCCGGCCTTAGCCGGGTCCGAATCGTTCCTCGATTTTTACTTGCCCGAAAATCGAACGCTCCGAGAACACGGCGCACGGTTTTTCTCACGAATTATTCAACCGAGACTGATTCAGCTTCGATTGTGATTGCAAGAGCTTTTTAATTAGAACAATTTGTTCAATAATACAGTACTTCTTCAGTCTATTTTCATGTAAGTGGATTATTAATAGAACTTTTCGTCTTTAGGGCTAGAAATGTATAGTATTGTATAATAGTAATATTGCAATTATAATAGTAGAAATATAGCAAAAATATAGAACTTTAAATTGCTTTATTGGAAATCGAAGAATAACGAAATAAAATACAGAGATCATGGATATTTTAATGGATATGAAATAGACTGCATTTCTTGCAACTAGGCTTGCGCATGTTCGTGCAAAATAAAATATTTCTACAACAACTGTGACGAAAATAAGTTAAATAAAAATGTGTTTCTTCGTTTAAAATACCGTCGATATTTTAAAAATTAAATAACAATATTCTTAAATTTTTCTAAGTACTTTACACGATAGCATATATACACCAAATTTCAGAGCAAAAATTTACACGGAACTCTACACGCAGCAAGAAAGGTACGCAGATTCGGTATTTCCATTACTGCAAATGGAAGAGCAATTTTTCCAACCAAGTCAGCAAAGTATAGCGTTCCCTCACCGGGCGAGGAACACGCGGCCACCTCGCGAAGACGTTCGGACTAATTGTGAAGAGTCTCGGCCGGACTTTAACTTGATGATTGCGGCCTGTACTAATCACCGATTCCGTGCGGGAGCTAGAAATTGTCGGGGACTCGGCTCCGCGGCTCTCCGTAGCAATTAAATCGATCGGCCGGTGATTGCGCGGCTAGTTTACTGGCGCATAAATCGTCGATTTAAGCCTCTGAATTTTTTACGGTCGCTCGTCATAACGGTAGCCGGTGTTTTCTACACGCGTTCCGCCGGTACACCGTTGGGGGGGAGGAACATAAAGTTTCGGCCGCGGAGTATAAATGTAAATCGGTTTTCGGCCGAAAGAATTTTTAAGCGCGGCCAGATTCGAATGGCGTCGATGGTAATGCAACTTCGACACCAAGGAATGGCGAGAAGGAAAGAGAGACGGAGCGAGAGAAACAGCGAGCGAGCGAGGGAGAGAGAGAGAGAGAGCCGTGGTCCGAGGGTGGAGGGGGTGAAAGAGGCGACGGAGGGAAGGGGAGACACGGGTTCGCCGAATCTAAAGGACTCGCAGGCTAGCAGGGCCCGAAAGTCGTCCTACACGGTCAGGATCCAATCTCATTTGGTACTAGCATGCCTTCGCTCACTCACCTCCGAGCCACGGATTATTGGCTGCTCTCCTGCCCCCTCCCCGTGGCCTCTTCATCCTCGATTCTCCTCGAAAGCGCTATCCCCACCTCGTAGATCATTATCGCCCAGACATTCCGAGATGTATCTGCAGCGCAAATGCGGCATTACCGGTGAACCGTCCTGCCCCTCTCTCTTTCTCTCTCTCTTCCTCTCTGTCTCGGCAGATTCATCGGTCCTTGAACAGACCCCCGACTACTTCGGCTAGCTCCGAAAAAACAATGGAGGCGAGGAGGGCATCGGCGCAAAAGTGATAGTCACGAGACGGTCCGAGAATCGCAGGTGGCATTAGGCCACGCAAACCGTCGACCAAAATTGCAGCGCATGCATCTGCTGTGATCCTCGCACGCTCCTGTCATTACGCTCTCCTTTGGCAACCATTTCTCGACGTACTCACCGCAGTAATACAATCATCCACGAAGCAAGACACGGAGCGAACCGTTTGCTTCTTCTTCGAAGGAGAAGCAGAGGCTGGGCCCCCTCGATTGTCTAAGCCCGTGAAGCCGATTCCCTTTCAGAGGTGCGAGTAGGCGCGCGGAACGATGAGTTCGGTTTTGTATGGAGTCGCGGCGCAGCCCAAATAGCTGCGTCGGATATCGTCGAACGAATAAAAAGAATAGTCTATTTATCATGACACCCGCGATCGTAAAGAAAGGTCTTTCGAGGGATACTCACGGGGGTTGTCTGATTCATCAGCTTCATTCATCAACGTCCGCCGCTTCTGTTTCTTTCATTTCTTTGAAACCTAACACGCTCCTCGCCGGTGCTGCGCTCGACGCGGTGCCCCGCGCGCGCGCGTACGTGCATCATGCGAGGGAGCATGACCGGTCCACTGGATTGAACGGTTCATTAGCGGATGACTCCTAATAACATGACTTCGGAGTAATGTACTCTGTCGAATCAGCTGTTAAATCGTCTCGCATTTAGCTGCCCGGAATCGGGCGGAATGATTACGCTGCGGATTTTTATGCGTAATCAAGTCCGAGACGAGAAACTGATTTTAAATAAAAATTAGTTGTTTTCATTATTTTGATGAGCTGTGAGTAATAGGAAATTTTATTGAGTTTATGTTACTATTAAATATTAATTATATTTATATCTCTCTATTTCTCTCTCTCTCTTTCTCTCTCAATAGTTAGGCATACGAGGCTGTAGGAGAATATAATTCCAAAAAATTAAATACTCTACCAATTACTAGTTACCTGTAATTATAATAATAATAAATAATATTAAATAATAATTCCATAGTTGCACCCTGGACACGGTGTAATATGGTGAGACGTATCATCTCCACTCCTCTAATATTAAAAATAAATTTCTGATATATCCGTAACAATACATAAGAACGTGAACGTGCTTACTCAATGAAGTAAACGTTCCAATGCGATAAAACAGAATATAAATAATCAGAAGAGAGAGTATCATAAATGTTGGCTTTCTAATTATATTAGGTCATTAACTACGAAATGCATAAACTTCAAAGGAAAGCTACAACAGTGAAGCATACATTTCCTACTTAATGATCCAATAGAAGACCGATGGTAGACGAAATCGTGATTCTAGGTTCACGGACCCCCCCCCCCCCCCCCCCCCGTCCCTTATCTCTCCTCCTGTCCGACGAATTATCGCGTGTACTCGACGATAAACTCGGCCCGGGATTCAATACGGTGGCCGTCGGGGCACGGTATCGATCGCGTATCTCCCACTAATTGGGATTTCGCGGGATCCTGGGCACAGACTAGGAAAAAACGTGAAGCAAAACGGAGGAGGGTGTGGGTCCCAACATGGTATGACGCGATAATGCGGTACGGACCACGTTGAACGGCTCCGAGGAGGGGAGGGGAGAGAGGCGAAAGAAGAGGCAGAAGAAAAGAAGAAGAACAAGCAACAAGAAGGAGGAAGAAGACAGAAGGGGGCATGGAGGGTGGGGCCTGCCGCACTGACCTTGACTAGGCCCGAAGTTGAGGTGGGTTGAGGTGCTGCCGGGCCCTCCTGTCCACCTTCCCCACCCCTCTCTTGCTGTTCGAGCACCGAGTCCTCTCGTCTCTCTCTCACTCACTCTCTCTTTCTTTCTCTTTCTGTCTGTCTCTCTCTCTCTCTCTTTCTTTCTCTTTTTCCTTCTCTCTTTCTCTCTCTCTCTCTCTCTCCTTCTCTCCCGCCTCTCGTCTCGGCTGGCCCCACCGGGCCTGCCTCGTAGTTCTGCATTCGCAGACTCCTCCATCAAGGACATCACAAAAAGTACATTAGACGAAAACACGTTGCCATTATACCGCGGCGAGCACCGCGAGAGGCGAGCGAAAACGCTACGTCTGCCGTGGCTCAAGCCGGTGTGCAGCCACTGCAGCGGCACCAACGACCACTACCATCGCAGCCGGGCCCGACATTCGGGCCCCCGCAATACCATGAAAAAAGCCCACGGGCTGCTACGCAGCCTTTCTATGACTACGCCAACTTAGGCCGGGCTCGAGACTCTGTACTCACGGATTTCCGTGGAACTACCCTCTTGCGATATCTTTCGAGCCCCGATGCACCCCTTCATGTTAAACAGTAACCTGTCATGGCATTTTATTACACGATTGCAAGTATAAAGTGTTTCTAACCTCTTAACATAGCATTCTCTTCATAGATATGAATAACAATTTTTCGATTGAAAATAATTTTTAAAAATAAAATAGACGATTTAGATTTATTATGTGTTTATATTTAGTAAATTTTTGAATACTGATGACAAGAAATTAGAATTTTATTTTGAATAGATTATTAACCCGTTGCACTCGAAGCCATTTTAAGCTTAGATCCAAAATTAGTTTAGAACTTAGTATAATTTGTTATATGAGATTGAGTGACTCGTAAAACTGTTGTGCTATTAACAGAAGGATATTTAATAATGTCAACATTATTTTGTTGATTACATAACAATTTTCATTGGCGCATCAGAGACGCCATTCGAGTGCAAAGCGTTAATAGAAATCTACGTCAAGTGTCAAATTAGTTAAAGTAGTCAAAGGACTTAATCTTCCTGAAATATTTGGAAATTAAAGAATTCTAAAGTAAAATGAATACGGTAAGGTCAAAGTGGTGGGTTTGCACTTTAAAATCAGCTAACGTGTATCGTCGTACGTTGTAATTTAACGAAGTTATAGCAGTTTCTATTTCGCAGAATTTCCATGATATTTTCGGGCATCAAATTGTGCCCGGAGAGGTCTGATATTCAATCTGTGCCGGCACCCTTTTGATTCAAACCGTCATAAAATGGCGCCAAAGAGTCGTAGGACGGTGTTCTTGGGCTCGTTGGAAAGGAGAGACTTCACGCTTCGTCGTCGCTTTGCTTTCATTCGTCATAAAATATTTTACGTTTTCCGCGTAAAGGCTGCAAAGTGGAATTTTTGATAATAATTAATCGTTATTACGAACGCGAGACTGCTAATGGCGCCGAGATCTCAGCTAAAAATAACAGAAGTGTCCGGGAAGTGCCAACTCCGCCCTTTAAAATGAGTCTAGAATCGTCGCGATACGAGCTTTGGAAACAAAGTTGCAGGTTCTCAAACTTCGTCAAATTTAATTCATTTTTATATCGATTTTTGGATTTTCTTAAATTTTGCGGTGGCGCATTTTTTACTGAAGAAGTCATAAAATGGGACAAAAAAATCGTAGCAAGTCGTTTTTAGGCTCGATCGAAAGGGGAGACTTCAGACTACGCAACTATGGTAGTTGAGTTCGTTAAAAAAACTATTTGCGGCGTTCAGAGGTCTGCAAAATTGAGACAATGGAGGAAGGTAACACAGTTGTAAAAAATAGAATTAGAATTTTTACGAAAACTTTGCGCTAAAATAATCAAAATGTATTAAAAGCGCCAACTTCACTCTTTAAAATGTGCTTTGATCCATTGCGATACGATCACGTATAACAAAGTTACAATTTTTCGAACTTTGTCAACGTTCAATTCTTGTCTCACATTTTGAGGCCTTCTGTCTCCTGCAGCACACTTTCGACTCAGATGGCCACAAAATGGTTACAAAAAATCGTAGAACAATATTTTTGTGCTTATTGTAAAGCAGGAACTTCGAGCTTTCAAATCATCCTAGTTGCATTCAGAGAAAAGTTTATTATCTTTCCCAGAGGATTGCAAAATCGAACTTCTGGCAAGAATCGAAACTCGTTGCAAAAATTGCTGCTACGATTTCCATAATGACTCTGCTGTTAAAAACTCAAAATTTTTACAAATTTCGTACCTATCTCTTTAATATATACCTAGAAAGACTGTTCAGTAAGTCAACATCATCCCCTTGGCGAAGGTATTTTCGACAGGTTGCCAGCAGCGGTTCCCCGAATGCGCGACCGTCGAAAACGGAGGTGGCGAAACGCGCCTTAACTGCCGCCTTTATTTCTGGCCCTCACGGTGTGCACCTTACCATCCTCTCTCTTTCTCTCTCTCTCTCGCCGTCTCTCTTTCTCCCAAGATCAAGGTCAGCGTCGGAGATGACTGGACTCTTTAAGCGACGTATCTTTTCTTCGTACCCCGCGACGGTCTCGCGCCGTTCTCCGGTCCTAAACCGTGCACGTACCGCCGTCGATTTCCGATCGCGGTCCGCCAGGTGAATAATGGCCGTCTACCGGGAGCTAGAAAGTTTGTCACGCGATCCTCGGAACACGGCTGGCACCCCGGCAAGAAAACGCGGGACGAGGAGAAGAGGTGGGGGGAGAGAGGAGACAGGCGAACGCGGAAAAATGGTACGGTAACGGTGTACCGGCCGTGTTCGCCGAGCGCTTTGTGTCGCGGCGCGGTCTCGTTTCCGCGGGTTCGCGCGAGCTGCATGAAACATGGGCTCCTCTTGTAATTATCATCGTTACGGGGACCGAGGCGGATATTTTATCATCCGGACGGAGCGAGGAGCCGCCGCGCGCGGTTTGTCGCGCTATAAATCCTGTGCCGCAAACGAGCAAGAACCCTGCGCGCGGGGTTCTTGCGATTCGTCGCGAGTCGCGTTGCCCGGCTATACGCTCCGCTCCGCGCGGCTGCCACTCTTTCTCTAAGTGCCTATAACGGATAAACCACCGGCAATCCCGATGAGCCGGAATACCACGACGGGCTACCGGCCACGACAATTCCACGCTCGCTTTCTCTCGCGAGGCGAGCGAGCGAGCGAACGGAGCGAGCCGTTAAGGACGCCGCTGGATCCGCGCGCGCGCGCCGCTCCTCCACTCCGAGAACGTTTCCGTGAATTTATCGCTCGGCTTTGGACACTCCGGCGATTCCTGCCGCGGACACTACTGCCACAGGATCCTCCTTTTTTCCTTCTGATGACTAAATCAGGGCTCGAAACGGCTCCAGAAATTATTCCTGGTTAGCTCGCGGCGATGACGGCCGATTGCTCGCCGATCAATCTTCGTTCATGTGCGCCGCTCGCGAATTCCTTCGGACGAATGCTTTTCAATTTAAGAGCACGTCGCAGCTGGATGCAGCTGCCTCGAAAATACCGTCCATTTTTCGTGCTGGTTTTATGCGGAATTAAATGGCAGCTCTATTGTGTTGATAGGGCAGTAACATAGGAAGAATTCCGTCGAGGAGAAATTCATTTTGAGGAATACTTTCCAAGCTTGCATTTGGCATAAACTGTGATTTGATTACATGTCGCATTACGGGGCAAGTGCATTCGAAATTGCATTCAATTTTAATTCAGATTTTATACAGAATTGAAAGGTGATTGCATTTGTTAAGCACTTTTTCACAAAACTCCAAATCCAAGTTATAGATTCCGTAAAAGTTCCTTAAAAGTGCAAATTAATTACATGTCTAGTGCATCTGAAATTGATTTTCAATGCAGATTTTATATTGCATCGAAGCATACTTTCGTTTTTTATAGTTCGAAAACTGCCTATTTAAGGGCGTATGGTATGTACGTCCTCCTCTCATTTGAATGTCGGAAAAGGACGAGCAGTTATGGTGACCATTACGACAGGCTCCTGTGATTATCGCGATGATTATAATTCACTATATACTAGACAAGTAACATCCTTTAATATGAAGTTCGAGCATATCCAAGGAATTAATTATTTCATAAATGAGAGATGATAAATTTTACCCTCTATAACCCGAAAGCACTTTATATTACCATTAAAAAGCTATTACGATGACATCAGCTGTTTAGATGTTTTATAGAATTTAATGGAACCACTTTGCGCATTTACTCTCTGATAATTGCAAAATATTTACGATTAATTTATGCTTCGTGTGCGATATTATTCGGGATCTAAAAATATAATCGAAGAGGTAGACGAATTTTTATATAACTGGGAGAAGGAGCTTTATTTTCTTATTAATAATTTCTACTGTTGCAATTACTATTGCTATTGATCTGCTTGTATAATAATTTATGTAATAATTATACAATAATTTATATTAGGATGTATGTAATGATTTATATAATGATTTATATAATAATTTACATAATACCTCTGTGATGATTTATGTAATAATTATATAATAATTTATAGACTAAATATTCTAAATGCATAAATTGAACGATAACTGCGAAAGCTCCTTAAAAAAAAATGCTATGCATTGAAATAAACAAATCATGCTATTGCGGAGAAACTATTTTTCATGGTTGAAAAAATTCGACGAAGCAGTGCCAACAAAATTTTAAAAAACCATTCTTTCCTGCACAATGTGAGCACTTAAAAATCTTTTGTCTACCACGAACGCAGAAAATCCGCATTTTAAGCACCTAAATGTGCAAACTGGGCCGCAGCTGTGAAAACATTCATCAAAGTAAAAAAAAAGCAACCATGACATTTCCATTCCAATTTCTCGTATAACTATGCGAGCACTTAAAAATTTATCTACTGGCATAATTAGACAAAATTGGCATTCTAAATGGAGTCAGAGACCAAGTCAAAGTGGTTGTCTCAATTTTGACAATTTTACATGGCCACTTTTCATGATCCAAAACACAGTCATTTTAATTACTGCATTTAACCAGATATAATTAAGAACTATATTTTACTAAATATTGTCATTTTAATTTCTTTTTTAACGAAATAATAGACGATTAAGGCAACAATCTATAATTAAAAGGCCTTCAAGTTCCAAAAGATCGTATCCTTAATTTCTCATAAAACATCCGTTTACCCCATAAACCTTCGAATTCCAAAATGTCCGTTCCAAATGCGCGCCCTTGGAAAATCTATTCGCAGCGCTAAACGCCAGAAATCGGGATTCCAAGCATTCAGATAAACAAAATTGTGGATCGTCCGAATGATTCGTTGAAAAGGGGGTGGCGCAATAAAAGCTCGGTTTCCCCATATTTCGGGCAACGGCTGTGGCGCGCACTTACAGCGAGTGCTTCGTGGATAATTTAGTGGGGAATCTTTGGGTGCCCAACGAGTCAATTCCACGGTCGTTGGACAGCAATAACGGAGCCCCGGAGCCGGCGATTTCTTCTTCGTGCCGAAGATAAAAGCGGCGTGCCCGTCTGCCCCTGGTTCGTTTTAATTGCGTTACTTCGAGGTTGATCCGGTCGAAAAGTAGTATAGGATCGCCCGTAAACGGGTCCCCCGATGGTTTGTGCGTTATGCCCGGCTATGCAGTTAGGAGGCTCGTGAAAGTCGATTCTCGGACGCCCACTCTCTGTACCACACGGAGCACCCGTTGTCCGCGTCGCGGCACCGGTGTCAATGCGGTCCGTCGACGCAGATCGTTCCGCGGATAGGTCTCTCTCTCTCTCTCTCTCTCCCTCTCTGTGAAATCGTTGCGATATTTACGGCGGCCGATAATCGATACCCCGGCTTTCAGCGGAGAAGTTGTTAACTAGTCGAGGGAATAATGGCCGCCTTAAAAACCGTATCGTTACTTGATATATTTGCATCGTATAAGTTTACGCTTCTGTCCCAGCGATAGCTCTTTATCTTTATCGCGGGCTATAGGTTTATTATCGGCGGCGCGGCGCGTACGAGAGCTTAGGCCGGTGCCGGCATTCCACGGATCGGAAAAACCGGGTTCATTCGGAAAGAGCCCGGCGACGATGGAAAAATTCGGATCCAGCTGTGTTCGCTTCCTCGAAATTAAACGTTCGATCGTCGAAGCACGCGCCTATACCCGTTCCAATGTTTCACGGTTTTTCCACCTTTTTCGCCTCGGCGTGGAAAGCCATCTTTGGGCATCGCAACCTTTGCGATAGGCTGACTTTTACTTATTGTCTGGTAACGGGCGGTGGCCTATCCCGGTGCTGGAATGTCTATCGGAGGGAACAAATAAAGTGTATCGTGCGATGAATTCCTTTCACCGCGATTTCCTTCCCGGCTGCGTTAATTAACACCTGACCGTCCCTAACAAATCCCAAGCGAGAAGATAATTAATACGTAGTCACCGCGAACGTATACTTTAGCGTCGAACACCTTTCTATATTTGTTGTAAAAATCGTAAATAACATTTACGCTGATTTACGCTCCAGGTGCGAATTAAAGTCGAAATGGAAAATCTTCGCTTTCTTCTTTCACCGTTTCAATTTTATGTTCAAAGGAAATTTATATTCATCTTGAATATTATTTTCAATTTAATTAAATTTCGATATAAGAGAAACGTATGACCTGTATATCTAATCACGAAGTTGGCTCGAATTCGACGAATCGATCCAACAGCGACGTCGTAGCATAATTGTCACACGTTCTTTAAGAAGAGATTCGCAAGAGACTTTGGACAGACGGAAGTCGAGAGGCGTCGAACTAGTCGGACGTGTTCGCCGAATCGAAGTAATCGACAGCGATCCTGAAAACCGTGTTCGAGTCCCGATGAATGAAGCTATCGACTGGGCTGGTAGCGAAGACAACTCTGTTGACAAACGATATAGTAGAAGTGTCCATCAATCCGCAAATAGCATCGATAAAACGTCCAGTCATTCTTGACAATAGGATGACTTCGCCGGCAATCATTACCGGCTGTGTCGTCGTCTGTGCACAAGCGCGCGCGCGCACTGCCATTTACGCGCGACGATGAGCGAACACCAGCGCGCACACAGTCGGATTCATTTAAACGCGCCTCGTCATCGAACTTACAGCGGTACCCGCGTTTATACCACGCAATACGCTGCACGAAATAATTAGAGGATCGCGTACTCCGGCTGAGCTAAGGATTATTTTTAGTGCCACTCGGACGTTCATCCGATGCAACGTGATATTATGCCGACATTGTTCCAACCGTTAATTTATTCCGCATCAACCTTTTCAGCGCTCGATTATATCCTTTTAATTTCAACGGTGTATTAATGGAGAGGGAGACTCTGTTCCCGCCGTTTAGCTTCTTCCGCGCGCGGAATTGTTGAAGTTCACTGGCTCCGGATAATCCTCGAGGTCGCGCAAAAAGATATGTGGAACGGTGAACTTATTGTTGTCCTATGGTTTGCAGCAGCTGCTTTTATGGTACGACATTCGGTGGATAATAAAAGATTATTTTATAGCTTTGATAAAATCTGGTATTAGCAATGTCTAATTTTAGTCAAATCTAGTTTTAATAAATTATAGTCTTAATAAATTATAGTTTTAATCAATGCTAGTTTTAATAAATTCTAGCTTTAATAAATTATAGTTTTAATCAATTCTAGTTTTAATAAATTCCAGTATCAATAAAATCTAACACTAATATAATATGTTCATTACATAAAATTAGTAGATAATATTTTAGTAAATCTTGAATTGCTAAAGTAGATGCTCCATGCTTTCGAATAACATTAATTTCATAATTTAATATTTATTTCTACGTATCCTCGATGATTTTTATTAAATTTTCTGTATTAAACGCCTTTTACTTTCCAATTTCATTTAATATTCACTTATCCTTGTATTTGATTTTATAATTTGATGAAAAAAAAATTATACAGTGATAAAACTATAGATAAATTAAAGCTTGACACCTCTACTTTCGTCAGCCATTATTCAATTTCTTCTGAAAGGATTCTCAATGAAGCGATATGCGAGAAATTGAAGACACGTTTCTGATAGAAAATTCTAAAACCATTATAAAATTCTTCTCGTATCTAAAACTATTGTTGATCGTCAAAACTAAAACATCCTTTCCATCTAATATTTTATATACAATATTTTAAAGCATTTCAATAAACCATCAATGAAAAGATGCACTGAGAATATCATAAAACAATTAAAAAGGAATTCGTTGATTTAAACACTATATACACGTCGACGCAGCAGTTATCTCAAAAGGAAAAATCAATGTAAACGCGTCTTGATAAACGATAACAGATTACGCGAGCATTGAGCGCCGATAAAAAATAGTTCCCGAATTATCCGCGCCGGATTTTTACAAAGCAGTATTTAAGGGCTTAGCTCGGACCACCCAGACGGGGATCAATAAAACCGTGGCACGGTCGACGTTCAATCGCCTTCGTTAATTTTTATTTATTAATCACACGGAGAAAATACGTAGCATATAGTCGGAGTTAACGCGGAATAATCTGACGTCAGGGGCTCCGGGACCACGAGCCGTGAGGCCCCCCCGAGAGGGGGGGGGGGTAGGTGAAATACACCGTCGGGCACCGCCCACATTTCGGGTATAGCTCGCGACAAGTCCTTGGCATTAAATATGTAAATGCTTTGGCGACCAGCACGCACGGGCGCAGGCCGTTTAATTCGTCGGTGAATCGACAATCGCGCGGACATCTCGTCAATTGGGTTTTCGGACGGCGTTCCATGAAACCATTGGCCGGTAATTAGGTTGCGCATAATGATAACCGGACAAACACGTTGGCTAGCCTCTGGTACACACTTCTCTCCCCCCTCTCTCTTTCTCTCGCTCTCTCTCTCTCTTTTTCTCTCTCTCTCTGTCTCCCTCGCTCTTTGTCTTCCTACATTGACATTACAACGCGTGTCTGTGCACACGCGTGCGTCCTGTCACGCATGTGACCCTGTACGTATACTCTTTACACACGTGTGTACATTATATACGTATATATGAGCATGCGCGCACGCGCGCGCGAGTATCGGTCGCAGGCAGAGAGACAAACAAGCGAGAGACCACCGATTAAATTATTATTCTCACGGAGGCTCGTTAACAGCGGCCAAGAAAAATACTGGCGCGAGCAGCTCGTCGCTCGCCTCGCTCGCAAAAGGAATTACTCCGATCTTAATTGCCGTTTCTGCGAACCGAGAGGAAAAGCCACTCGGAAGGGACCCCATGCGCGCCATCTTTTTTCGACATTTACATTTGCACATTTACGAACCGCCGTTGATTTATTACGCCGTTGTTCTTGTTCGTCCGCCTACCGAGCCTCCGGCGACTTTCCTCCGCGCTGCTCGCCCGTAATTTCTACATAGAGTTGCGTCACCCGCGACTAGAACCAAAAGGAATTCCTGAAATAGGCCTTTCTTGCGATACCAAGATGGCGCCTTCCGGTCCGCGCACGATCCTAACGAGAACCCGTTGGACCCATCGGCCGGCCGCAGGAAATCGTTCCGATAAACAGTTCCCTGTAACACCAATTTATAGCGCATTATCTGCCGCTCGATGTCTTCATAATGTTCGAAAGTTTATGATTTACGGCTAGAAACTTCATAAATTGATTACCGGTATCGGCGGTTTCTATCGCCAACTGAAAAGCAATGTTATCTAATTAGTTTTATTTGATATGATAATTCGGGGAAATGGATCGCTTGGATTTCTCTTGGTATAGTAACATTTGCTGGGCAGCGTTGTGCATTCTGGTTTTACCACGTGCATTTTTAATGATACTTTATATATAACAGAATTCGACAGTGTACAAATTAGGTTGGAAAAGGTTGAGTCTTCCGGTAGATAAAATGTTGACACGTTGAGTACCAACATTTGTGTTGGAATTATTTGTTAGAATTAGTATTTATTTTGTATGGTAATTAATTTATTAAATCGGTAGAGTAACTCACTACTGTACATCTCCACGAATTATATTTTATTTAGCTAAAATCTTTTATTTTATAGAATTTCCCAGTGAAAGTGTTACTAAAATTTCAGAAGTTATTTTTTTTAGAGAAAGCAGTAGACCCCTACAACATCGAGAGTGATACGAAAAACAAGAGAAACGAGAATCAACTTGTTATTCAAATTGCTTAATCTATATTCTGTAATTTATAAATTCAGCCATTCATATTTCTCGAGATAATAAATTATGCACCACGTCAGGTTGAAAATTCTGTGACGAATAGCAGCGATATACATTCAACAACAAAAACAAAGGTCTCCTCAATCAGTCACATCGAACTACCGTAATTACAACAATTTCCAGACGGTTGCTCCCGACAGCGATGCTCCTCGGACAGTGCATAATCTCCAGGGTCTCAGTTCGCTAAGTATAACATTAAATTAAGGGAAGAACGTTGATACGCACTGGCCTAATGCGTTCTTAATACCTGCGACGTTCAGTAGCTTTAGAAATTGCTTCTTCAAGATGGAAGCTCCGGTTGCGACGCGAATAAAAAAGCTTTCGAAACTTTCAGAGGAGGAAGAAAGAGCCTGACTTCTGCGGAGTCGTTCGGAGCACCCAGTAGACCAAGTAATTGCGCACGGTTCTCAATGTAAAACACGGTCCGTTTACTTTTATTAATGACGTAACTTTTTTTCGGAGCGCGCGCTCGCGCGACCTTGTTACGGAGCCGCCGCCATTTTGGTGTCGCAGCGTCGAGGCCCGCGTAATTCTTATCTCCGGCATCGACTGTCCAGAATCTTATTAACGCGAGGCCTGTAGGCGTCCGTCTGCCACCGTCCTTTTCCGTTCGAGTGGCCGGGAACGAAAGGAACTGTTCCTTTTTTAGGAAAAACCACCGGCACCTATGACTTCTTCCGACGTTACTTCCAAGGCGAACCGTCGCAAAAACCGTCGTTATAAAGCATCCGCGGAGTTCTTTTATCACCCGAGTGAACTGAAATGACTCATAAAATACTATGAAAATAGTGTTTACAGAGTGGACGGCGAGGTCGTGCATGAGATATCGAGGCAGCTCGTTGCAAAGACCGAGTCAATTATTTCTCATGATTATCCGCGGCGATTGTGAGCCGACTTCGCGATCGCAAGATCGGCCTAATTTTTATAATCCACGATCTGATATATAATCTTAATCTTCGAGGGATTGTCAAAAAACTTGTTTGTACTTCTGTAGTTTCAGATCTGAGAGTTTTAACCCTTTGCACTTTGATCTCCATTTTAAGACACAACGGAGGTGCATCTTAAATCTTGGTAATTTCGGAATGAACAATTTTTGTTTCAGAAAATCTGTGTTAAGGATAATCTTTTGTCGCGTTTTATTTAAATAGTTTGATTATTTGCAATGTTTTATCAGTTTATGATCTCTTGGAAGTAGTATTTTTTATCTGCTTACCGTATGCAAAGGGTTAATGAACTTTGTAAGAACTAGTTAAAGCAAAGTAAAAGTAGTACAAAAACGCCCAAATTGATATTGCAGTTACCTTAAAGTATGCTCGTTGTTAATTAAAAACAAATATCGGGGATGGAAAGAGGTCTCTCGTAATGACAGCACCATTGTTTCTCGGAAAACGCGCATCTCCAAGAAGCTGCGGAAGGAAACGATGCACCATGGTAATTTTTCTCAGTATTCTTGTCTTCTTGAGCATAAAATTATTCGCATCGTTTTTACGTTACCTTTGGTGAATAATAATAAATTTCTACTATTCGATTATGTTTGTATAAATAGAATATAAAATTTAATACAACCATGTTAATTAAAACATGTTCAATATTTCAATAGCTAAATTAAAAATGATAAGAGAATTGCGAAATTTTTCATCACAGTTCGCATCTAATTTTAAGTTATGAATTTCTTTATCGCAGGTATGTTATTTGAAAATATTTTGCGTCACTTATAAAGCCATCTTCCAAACGAACATATTAATAAAATAAAATGTCCAATACATAAAAAATATATAAATGATCAGTGGAAGGATTAATTTATAAACTGATCTTTTAAACTCTCAGATATAAATCCCGGGTTGTACTAATCGAATTACATTGTAATTCGATTGTGCAATTTACATAAATCGTAATTCAATTTGCTATTTATTTATCTCGTAATTGAATTTAGTAATTTAGTTACATTGCATTGCAGACATATAATAATCCAATTACATAGCAATTCGATTACAAAGTAATTCAACTGCATGGTAATTCAATTGCATAGTATTTCAACTGCGTTGTAATTCTACTGCAATGTAATTCTACTGCGTTGTAATCCAACTGCATTGTAATTCTACTGCGTGGTACTACAACTGCATCGTAATTGAATAATACAGTAATTCAATAACATTTTATTGCAATTGTAAAGTTATTCAATTATGCGATTCAATGACAAAACTTTTCATTCAGTTGCAATTCTGCAGCTCTAAAACACCGCTCGACGCTCTTCTGCACCATTCTATAGCACGTTCCCGCTGTTTACTCAGAAAATGGCACTGTAACCATCCTCCACTGCGCGTCGGTGTTCCCCGGGCGATTAGAGTGCGCCGGTATCAAGCGGCTCTCGAAACGCAAAAACAGCTTGCGTCAGTGGGTGCTCATAGACCGAAGTAAATCGTGACCTCAAACGCCACCAGGTCCGCAGACGGACTCCGCGAAAAACGGGGCAACAAACGGGCCAGTGGATCTGGAGTGTTTAAAAGTTTCAAATATAGCTGAAGTTTCTAGCCCCCGCGGGTCTCTCGAGTGGCCGTCGAATCTCGTGCGCGCGCGCGCGCGAAACAAACAACGAGCCTTCGCGCACCTCCGCGAATAATTTTCGACGGTGTGTGCCGTGTCGTCGTCGCCGCGAGCAGGTCGATCATGCCGCGCGATCGTGGCACCGCAGGAACCGAGCGCCGTTTTCGTGGCAGAACGATGATCGAGGAGGCGCGTGTTCCGCCTCGGTTACGTGCCGATCGCTGTAAACAGTCGAGCAAGAGAGTAATTTGTGGGGCCGAGAGTGCGCGTGTCCCGAGTACTCGTGCCACTTACCGGTAACGAGTATCGAACGGATTCCTGTTATTCGAGGGCCGAACCGATTTCTCGCGCGCGCGCGCGTCGATTTTCGCCCGGTAAGCAAAGTGCTGCCCGGTAATAACTTAATCGGCGTGTTCGAGGCTTAATTGCCCTTCGAGGATGTGTCCATCGCGGCGTATACCCGGCCGTTATTACGCCTCCTCTCGATCGCTCGACGCCTCCTCCCTTGCGGCCCGTAAAACCGGTCGATCGGAAATGCCACCTGGAGATGTTTTCCACCGGAATTCTTCAATTTCTGCCCCCTCCGTCTGCCCCCTTTGATGAGAAAATTCCTCGCTCGTCCGCGACACCCGCGAATTAATGAATGGTAGCTGCCGGTTACCGGAGCACGCATACTTCGGTCAACTGATGGACAGTTCCATTTGTCTAATAATTATTTGGTTGACGTGAAATGTCAAGCGATTTGAGGAGAAGGACTATTTGTCTTTGTTTTAAATTAAATGAGTATTTTAATGATGAAAATAGGTAGCTTTTGAAGTAACATTACTTGAAATGATATTTTATATATCAAGCTATTTTATTTTATAACCATTCGAAGTTATTTTATAATCATTTGAAATTATTTTATGTTACTAGTTCGATTCAACTATGTTAAACGATTTCAAGTGCAGAGTTCTAAATAACATTTACAAGAAAAATATAGACAGAAAATCGACAAATGAACATACGTGCAAAATTGCCTTCGTTAATTGCAAGATGTAAGAACTGTTTCTTTTGCTTAATCACTTTAATTCGATAACAGCAATGCAACAATATTATCAAATTACTGTAACGTCCTTACTGTTTTGCATTTGAATTGCTAACCAGTCTTTTAAATGCATAAAACCCGGCGTCTACTCGTTACAGTACAAAAGTCCTTCGTAAATCATTATAATATAAATAATATATTCTGCATTCTACTTACACGAAACTTGAGCGTAAATCAGAATCGGAGACACGGTCCAGAGATTCAAATGTAAATCTTCGCAGATAAACAAATGAAAACACCATCGAGAAAAATCAGCGAAGCGATCTTCGCCGAAGCGTCGCCATTCGTTCGATCGTCGATCGGCTCCACTTTCCCGCGCGATATTTATGGCGCCGGGATAGAACGAGAACAAACTGCCAACGTTTTTCATTCGACTCGAAAAGTACGATTTCCTCGTGCTGATTTAGCACGGTTATGATCAATTACCGGGAAGAACGAGGCTTTCATCGACGCATTCCTTCGGCCGTGTTATCGGCCGTACCGTTGACGTTTAAACTTCGAATAAATCCACCCGTGAAACTCGATACCCAATTAAATACCACCCTATATATATGTATATACTAGCGCATATAATGGAATACCGGTGGAATTCCTGCGTTCATTGGAATATCCGGGTTCGATGGGAGCTTTTTACGAGCGTTTAATGCGCGTCGCAATGCGCGGACGTCGCCGTCCCTCCTGAACCTATCCGGCAGGTCCGTGTTCTACAGGTAGAACCGCGACACACCTGGCAACGAAGCAGACGTAGAATCGGCGATAGTTGTCGCCGGGGTGCTTTTCACGTTGCCCCCACCGCGTCTACCTAATCACGGGCGTCGAGGACGACTGCCGATGGAATATCATCGCGTGGCCGCAGTTTCTCATGCAAATGGAGCGACAGATAAGAAGCAAGTGGGCCGGGGTGCTGGCGCGGGCATAACGAGGCTATATTTTTCCCCGGGGCTCGAATTCTCGCGCGATCGACCCTCATAATCGCGGTCCGCGAATTTTTATTTCTGTATTTAAGCCGATTTATCGCCGCCATTACGCGCAAGACACGGTACAACCGATAAAAACGGTGCAACCCCCTTCCGACTCTCTCTCTTTCTCTCTCTCTCTCTGCATCTCTGTCTCTCTCTTCTATTTCTTCTCTCCCTCTCTCTCTCTCTCTCTCTCTCTTCTATTTCTTCTCTCCCGCTCTCTTTCTCTCTTCCATTTCTTCTCTCTCTCTCTCTCTCTCTCTCTCTTCCATTTCTTCTCTCCCTCTCTCTTTCTCTCTCTCTTCCATTTCTTCTCTCCCTCTCTCTTTCTCTCTCTCTTCCATTTCTTCTCTCCCTCTCTCTTTCTCTCTCTCTCTCTCTCTGTCTCTTTCTCTTTGTCGCTCTATTTATCTATCTATCTCTATCTATTTATCTCTATCTTTCTGTCCCTGTCTCTCTTTGTCTTTTTCTTTATCTCTCTCTTTGTCTCCCGTCAGGCAACCATTAAAATAATTTCTCCTACAGGTAATTAAACGGCACGACCTCCACCCATCGCCGCTATCTTCCGCCTTTATAAGCTTTTCTTACGATGCAGTCACTCGTTACAAAGCGATTCGCTTCGAACGCATAGTTCTACTCTAATTCAATTACATTGTAACTCAATTTCCACGATTTAATTGCAATTGTAATCCAATTACATAGCAATTCCACTACGATGGAATTCAATTTCGCAACTACGTTATGTTCTGCCCCGATTACATAGTCATTCAGCTACGGTGGAATTTAATTACATAACTCGAACCTTTTGAATCAATTGCTAATTACTTTAATCGCGGGTGCAATTCTAATACAATGCTATTGAAGTAGGGTGTAATTGAAATATGGTTCTTTAAATTATGGCTTGAAACGTTAGAGCGGCGAGTATATTTTTAGGTTTTTCTTTGGTGTACTTATCTTTTGTTTTTTTTTAGTATTTTCTTTTCTTTATTATTGGACTGTGAATTTTATGCATTTGTAACAAAAATTGAACGTCTATATTTTGTAATTAATACAAACTATTTTTATTTTATAGAATAATTTGTGATCTATGTATTACCTATCAATTTATTATCTTTTAATTCGTATTTTTAATTCAATGAGGTCGTAATTAGCAATCATAATTAAATAAAATAAATATACTATATATAATTAAATTATTTGGTATTTTGTATTGTTACTACAATTACAATTCCATGTTACATTATAATTTAATTAACCGGGAATCTGAATTTTGAATCATAATGTGATCGAATTATAATATGATTCTATTGTAAAGTAATTGAAGCACAGTATAATTAAATTATAATGTAATTGAAATATAATCGAATAATGATATAATTGAATCATAGTATACTTGAATTATAATATACTTGAATTATAATATACTTGAATCATGATATAATTGAACTATAATATAGCTATATTTTGCAATCACATTTTTTAAGTATATCTGTAAGCACATTTTCCAACAATAATTTCTCGAGTAATTCAACAGTAATTCTGCAGAACTATGTTCAAATGGTGCAACGAATAGCGTGCCATCACGCCGAGTATAGAAACTGGAATAAATAACGGACTGGGTGGCGAGGGTCAATTGTTTGCACGACTTCGATGCACGAACCGGCGTTAGGCGATATTTTTTATAGGTTATATATTATTTTTACACGTCGCCTTCTCTAGCTATTACTATCGATTTCTATTCCTGGAAAAACGACGCGTATAAACGGCTCCAGAAAATCTTTGCTCGTTTCTCCGATTTTCGACGATGCGATATTAGAGCTGTTATAATTTCGCGGGGAAAAATTGTACCGCGATGAAGTTGAGCTCGTTTTGAAGCTTGGAGTTTCTACTCTTGCGTAACGTTCGTTGTTTTCCGATAATGTGCTTTTATGTAACACGGGAGATGAAAAACCGAGGACATGGCGTAGTCGAGGTACAAATATCTATATTATTGTGGATCTTATTTTTCGGTCGTCGAATATTTTTCAGAACACCCCTTCTCCCCCTTCCTACCTTAAGAATTATGTTATTAGATGGAAAATTAATTTGTACAATTTTTGCCATTGTAATTGATCATCATAATACATCTTTGCACCTCTTCGAATTTGCTTTTCGATGACGTTCTATAAAAACATGAAAAATTATATACGATTGCATTAAAAAATCATTTCAAATTACATTAAAATTTGACAGAATTATTTCAGTCATTTTACAGTGATTGAAACCCTTTAACATTAAAAGGAAATACTTGTTCTAGTAAAATAAAAATACTTTACCACTGGTTATGGTCTTTATTTCTTTATTTCTTTTAAATGCATACGATGCAGTCGAAATTACTTGTACAACAGCCCAATAGTTTACACTTACCTTCTCGACACTGGCTGTCTTACTACTATCAACCAGTAATAAATCAATCACCTGTGGTAGCCTAGTTCTTCGCATCAGTTTCCTAGAACCGTCCTCTATTCACCATACAAGACCGTAGAAACGCCGACATCAGAATCCCTCTACGAAGCTCTATGAAAGAATGCAACTCGTCGAAGAAGCAGGAGACCGCCGGGTTCCACGGCGAACGGCAAAATTTTGAGTCCCGCCGGAGACCGGGTCCGTACAAAAATGGTACCTCGACGAGGACCTCTGTCCGCCTCCGTGGATCGTTGTCCGCGTGGCCCGAGCCACACCCACGCGTGCACCCATGTGTCCATGCAACGGCACCTCGCGACTGTGTGCGAAGAGAGCCACGGCGTGTCGGAGGCGGGCTGGATGCTTAGAAGAAGGCTATAAAAAGAGAAAGCCGGACGACGGTATAGAGAGAGGCGCATACGGCGACACGTGTGCGTGCGTACAGGCCGTTGTACGAAACGTGTGAACGGTGGGTGTACGCGCTACGGGGATATGTGTGTGTGCGCGCGCGCGCGCGCGGCTGTGAAACGTAGGACAGGATTATCCTAAGACGGGCTTCTTAACGGGCCCGGGGCAGCGCGCATCCGTCGCCGTGTTCTACCCAGAAAATAAAACCGTACAATAAAAATTTTCGTGGATACGCTTTTATGAAATTGCGATAAAAACGGAACGCGACCGGGCCCGGAGAGGCGGTTTTATGTAATTCGTCGGGGCCGGACGCGTGTATAGACGATGTACGGATCGGTTAGGACCGCGAGAGACGGCTCGTAAAATTTCGGGTGGATCCGAGAAATTCGTACAAAGTCGGCGCAATAAAAGGTTCCCCGGGACCGTGGCACGGGATTCCTTCGAGAGAAAAGGCGCCTCCGCGCCGGTTTAACGAACGCTTCATGCCGGCCACATATCATTCGCGACTAACCCGATACTAGGAACAGAAAGGATCTTACCGGTCCCTCCGATTTGCATAAAACTCCGGGCCTTGAGGCTCTACTTATTTCGGAGATCGTTGGAACCGTGGAAACTGTGAACGAGGAGGACTTGTTTCTTCTCGGGTCTAATTGTGGACCGATACCCTTGCAGTATACCCTCTATCTTTAGCGGTCGGGGCGCCATTTTGAAATCGAGGGAAATTTGGGAGCATTAGAGACTCTCTTGTTGGAACACCGTGACGCTGGGAATTAAATTAGTGCACGTAGATCGAGGAGATCGACTTTCATACTTTAACCTTATGGACTGACACGTGGCGAGCAGTACGACTGGTACAAGGCGGATGAATTATTCAGATATCCTGCCAGTTTTATTGTAACGCGTACTTGGATACCGATATTTATTCAATCATTTTCTGTGAGAGAGACTTTCTTTAAAGCCGAAGTAAAAGGCTGTTGTAATTAAGCTGCGGGTTTTATTGTTTCTAATAACTTAAGTGTAATTTAGAAATAAATTTACACAAAAGCGGTCTTTTACTTTACAATTATTAATATTGTAACGACAGTTTCATAGTAAATTATTAGATAAATTGAATAACAAAATTAATTCGTTTTCTTATAATTATGTTAAACCAGGTGCTGCTCGGTATAGTAAGACAGTGATAATATTAAAAGAATTTAAGAGCAATAATCTATCATATGTATCTCATTTAAATCATTCAAATTAGTATCAAGAATTTAAGGGTTGCGATTAAACCCAGAAATGATTAAAGAAAGCAATCTGTGCCACTTTTGTTTCTTGCGATCGATGGATTAATATGTTGCGTACAGAGCCGCAGTCTAATAATAACTCCAGCAGGCAATACTTCCCAAAATGGCTGAGACGAAATCAGCGTCCAATATATCTCGAATTTTGATTACTTTAAGTGAACGATCCATCACCATGGAACCGAACGGCAAAAAAGGAGTGACCGTTCCGAGGTGTAGGTAGGTGTACGTACAAGGCGAGCATTGACAAGGAACGGTACTTTTTATACAGATTCAAAGTATATGCTACAGAGATTAGAAAAATGTAAATTAGAAATGCTAAAACTACTAACCTTGAAGAAAATAAAAATAAGGGTGCTGATTTTTATTTGAATTATAGTCTATTCTTTCTTGACTTTTACTCAATATTATCTATCTATTAGTAATTATATTCTATTTATTAGCAATATTCAAATATACCATGTTATTTTTTGGAACGAAGCTTTGTCACTGCATGACTTTTATTAATTTCTGCTAATTCTTATCTACTGTCATCTATTAATTTAATTTAATTTCACATAAACGATTGCTTTTAAACTTTAATTTCTTTTCAAGCATTCCCCTTTTTTTCTTCTTCCTTTTTTGTTGATCTCGCAAGGTCAGACCAGGTAGCAATTTCAATTCACATCTTCGTAATCCTGCAGCATTTACCATCGACGTATTTGCACAGGTCTGAGCGATTTTACGATCGTTGAAATATCGTTCTTTGCTGAAACGGTCAGGAATGTGCCTAATCTCTTGCTCTCGGGTCCGAGCAAGAGCAAGACCCGTTCGGCTTAGCATAGAGAGCTGTACGAGGAGCGTAAAACGTTGAACTACCATTAACCGAAGTGTTCCTCGTCTCTGGTATATATACGTACAGCTTGTTGCTTAACAGCGCAGGCATGTCGTGTGCCTAGAGCAACGGCCAAGCGTAATTATTGGGCCGTCTCCCACCTTTCTTGATCCCGGTGTTACGTTATTCACGGCATCGCATCGCGCCACGCCACGCCACGCAACACCGGCGCGGAGCAAGAAACTCGTACACGGCACACCGCCGGTATAACGGTGACCCACAAAATCGGGATCCCCGAGTGCCGGGTGTAATTATTACCGTGGACCCATTCATTGTGAAAACTTGGCCTCGCGAGCGTCGCGGCGCCGCGCCGGGATAATGAGCGAGATCCGACCAACCCCCCCGTGTAATTACCGGGGACTATAAGGTTATCGGCTCCGCGGAATAATTGCCGATGATGCATGCAATTTCTATTGTCCCGGCGCGACTTTTATCGACCCCCGCTTATTGTAATCCTCGAATTTATACGAGGTGAGTCAGGCTGGGATGGTACCAGTCGACAATTATCGCCGCTGCTCGGGAGACACACGACGTACAATTACTAAATCGCAATTCGTAAATTCGTGGGATCTTCGTGGAAATCGGCGCTGTTATGGTTTGCTAAGTATACAAAATACAAAATGGAAAATTAGATACTATTTACGTAAATAGCTCATCTTATACAGTTCATTTGATCTAATCTGATGATATTAATTTCAACGTTGTTAATATTGTTCGTACAGGATGTTATGTAGAGAATTATTTGATGCTTTAAATTTTAATATATATTAGAAATGAGAGAAAGTACATTTAAGAACGTTTAAACATGTGACTAAGCTTGTCTAAAACATTGACAGAAGTTACTGTTATTTAATGCGTTGATTAAACAATTGATTATTTCTAAATAATTATGGAAAATATATAAACATTCGACTATAGTCCGAGCACAAAAATCTCATTTCCGTGGATTCGATACGTGTTAAAGCATTGCAGTAAAGTTTTCTCTTCCTCACGTTCAAAACCCTCGAATAAAAACTCGATAAAATTTTAATCAATGCATCGGCTCACTAGTAAATAATCACGGACAGCTTGAAAAGTTTTTATACGCTTCAGAAAACAGTCTGACGAAGGTCCTTGAAGATCCTCGGACCGGGCGAAAAGAACGCTGACCGAGCGTTCACGAATCACGCCGCATAAATTCTAATCGCGTGTAACTGTCGGACACGAGATAAACCGGTGGTGCCGGTAAGACAAAATCGAGCGGCGCGCTGGACAGATACGCTACATTCTGAAGCCCGATCCGCGTCTATAGCTGCCAGCTACCAGACTCTATCGCGGCCCGATCGACAGGCAAACGCGTCGACGCGTATTCCCGTCGAGCTATCACGAGGTAATCGAGTCCACCTCGAGCAAATCGACCGACGTCCTTAATCATTCGATTGGATCTAATTCGCGTTCATGATTCTCTATGCCGTCCTCTTCGTTGCCGGTTCAAGGGCACGCAAGTGTAGAGCTCCGATTCTCGGTACGGTAAACCGCGCGCGGTCTTTCTAGTCCCGACCGCGGCGCGCGGAGCACCGCGATCGCAAGATTGTAACGTAAAGTTCGACGATTTCACGATCTTATCGACGGCGTTCGGGGACCTTTTTTTCCGAAGGGAACGCGGTCAGGTGCTTGCCATCTGCCGCCCCGCCGGCCGATCCTTCAAGGAACGAAACCCGTGGCGACCCTGTTCACCGCCGAAAAACAGCCCCGTTGTTCTACGAACATTGTAACTGGAGCCCGTCTTGCGACCGTAAGGCGACACGACCGGTACTTTTCGGACTTCCGGGTACTCGAATGGGATTCACGGCTGTGAATAATGTTCTGTTTTTTAGCGCCCGGCGTCGTGGAGATCGATATTTAATACCACATTGTTGGAGGACGGAACGCGCTGAGAAATGTTCCGAATGTTGCGATTGCCAGAGCTGTGCAAAAGTGAAAAATTTGACAAAGGCCGGAAGGTATGACTATAATCGCCGCAGCAATTGTTATTAAAAATGATATAGTTGTCTACAACACGTGAACTTTGCTCTTTAAAATCAGATAAGGTTTATTGGGATACGATTATTTTCAACGAAGTTACAGTCTTTTATGAATGGCTTCTTCTGTGGAACAATTATGATTATTGTGTGGGACAAATGTAGACGCTGCTTTCTTAAGTCTTTTAATCGGAATAATTAAGTATACTCAAAATTTATATTACACTGCCCCAATTTTAAAAAATTATTATATATTTCTATATATTATATATATTTAAAAAATGTTTAATTATAGCCTTTAACAGACTCAACATTAAACAAGCTAGTCTTAAGTTTATGCGAACACCACTAAATGCTGCTAATATATAATAGTTTGAAACTGGAACATCCAATACACTGTTCCTACGCCCCATGCAAGACACCCACACACGTACTACAAATCCGGGGGTGGCTTTTAGCATAATTTTAGATACCAAAGTGTGCAAACTGAGAGTAAAATATTATATTCATAACCCATTTGCATCTTTCGATAAAGTGTAAAATTAGTCTAGATCGCTAAAATCTGCGCGTATGTGTGCTATGATATGATTGGGTTAAAAGTCGAATTTATGTCTGTGCGGTGTTCAAGATGCCAAATTTTCACCACAGACGATCAATTCTGTCAAATTGGGAGACCCACCCTGAAGAGATATATAATAGAAGGTACAATGTATTCCGCTACTAAAACTTCGCCATCGTTCCCCTAATACCTGAAAAAATTCCCCCCGCACAAATTTCGTGTCACGAAACTCGCCCGTCACTCCCGCAATTCCCGCTCGCCCGAAGAATCGTGCAACTTCGTCGGGATTCGCGTGGTGGCAACTGGTAATCGCGACAAACTTTTAATTCCTTAATTGCGCGATAAGGGGTGCAGATGTGCGAGAGTCGCCGCACGGCCGTAGTCCGCGGTGTTAGGCGAATGGAGCAATTATCGAGTGCCGTGCGCGCTCGTTACCGCTGTGGAAGAAGGCGTGTGTGCACGGTCGGGCGCCGAGCCGAGCGGAGCCGAGCCGAGCCGGGCAAAATAATTTTAGGCCCGATAACGATCTGTGCCCGGTAATTCGCCGCAATCGAGAACAATTTACGGCTCGTGGCTCGGGCCGGGCACCGCCGCGGGTGCAGCAGCAGCATCGCCTCGCCTCGCGTCGCTGCATGCTGCGCGATCGGAGTGCAGCTGCACCCGCGCTCGCATGCAGTTTCGCAGTTCCGTGTCACGGAATCGGCGCGGCGTCGCGGGGCGACGGCGAGGCGATGCGACGCGTCGGCGTCCCGCTGGAAAAACTCGAAGCCGAGAGCGCCTCGAGAGCGCCGAACGGTAGACAACGGGGATGGATGCTAAATCTGCCTCCGCTCGAGGCGGCTAGACGCGGCCTACATTTCCGCAGGCAAACCGGTGATGCAACCGCGAAACAGGTGCGGGTGCACGGCGAGCCGCGCGAAACGGAGATTTAGGATGACAGACGATACGGTTGAATCGCGCGAGAGGAGAATGCCGATCTGCTCTAGCAATTTAGAGTCGCCGCGGCCACTTTAGAACACCTGGTTGCTCAACTGCGATCATAACACACGTGGGGGAGAACGGAAAATGTGGGGCTTGTAAAATCTAATGGAGCCGAACCTACGTTTGGCGTAATGATCGAGTTTACTTCGGCGTTTGGATAATGGAACTGCTGGCTTGATTCACTAACTAGGTTGGGCTAGAAGATAATCATAATAGAAGGCAGTTTTAAACAATCAGCTGGTTGAGAAAAATATATACGATTTATATCATTTATAATCATTTATTATAGAAATATATGATTTTCTTGATTAAATTATATATTATAGAAAACTGTTGCATTTATACACAATACGAAGAAAATTATACATGTAGAGTACAATAATTAGAATCAGATTTACTTTTTATAGGTAAGGTAACAGTAAATTTAATAAATTGATGTTATTATATTAATTGAAATTTAATAAATTATTCCACTCAATTGCTACATTTACAAATATTATCTTGACACATTTTCTAGTAAAATAGGGCTTCACCTCTATAAAATTCAATTCATTTTGTTCAATTTGAAAAACATACCCACGTATAAAAAATATTCACATATAATAGATATGAAATAAGAATTTAAATTGCAATCTACGTAGCTCTGCCAGTCTGTATTTTCATACACTCCCTAAAATTATTGTTACTATTATTATTAGCGTTGTATATAGATGTCTTTAGATCAAAATCACCCCATATAGAACGTATTTAAATAATAAAAAATGCACATATCGCAGGTTCGAACAACTTGATAAAAAGCAACACCAAAAAATCAGAAATAATGTCTTCAGAATTGTTCGACAGCTCGTAACAACTTGTCCCTCATTTGTTCTTTTACACCAAAGCACAGAAATGATTTTCCAAAAGAGGTACACGTTGGAATCTTTCTCTTCGCTCAGCAACCCTCGGCGTGGTTTCAGTTATATTTTATATTAGAGGGCGACGTATATTCTCGACCCGGAGAACTCGTGTCGATGGTACTTGTCTATGCATTAAAAAATAACGTCGGAAATGCCGGGGCAGTGAATAATTAAAACGGGGAACGATTTTGTGAGGGCCTGCTCTCGAGGACGCTGTGAATCCATCCGGCGGAGAAGCAGCAGCGGCTTTCGGTGCCTGTATATTTAGCATTGATTCTTTCGACAGAGAGGCACTCCGTCTGCCGACAATAACGACGAACGATTATTCGAAGAGCCCCGGGGTCGATGACAATACTGGTAATAGGTTTTCAGGGCTTTTTCCGCGGAGAGAATCCCGTTTCCTTTCCATTATCGCGGTTTTTTTTTCACCTTTGTACGAATCAGGGAAACGGAAGGATTGATCGCACGGTTTCACCGGGGCTTGATTACAATACAGTTTTGACGAGTATGAACCGGCATCTCATTTAGGCTTTGTTGTAGTTCTCCGCAAATAACGCATACCCGATATTTCACTCGTAAATGTCGGAAATTTTTAAGGGTTGAAAATTAATCTTGTGAAAATGCAGTGTAATTATGATATCTGGAAATCCGACAAATGCATTTATCTTAAATTAAGTTAAATTGAAATCCGAGTTCATAAAAAGTTAAAAATTGTTAGGGGTTGAGGATCGTCGGTTAATCTTGTGAAAAGAGGAATTTAAAATATTTCTGTTGCTTGGAAATCTGAAGCATTTTACCTTAAAAATTATATATACATTATAATCGATAATAATAATAATATTTATTATTATTATTACATGAACCTACCTTAAAAATTATATACATATTAATCTTATAAAAATTTGAATATAATACAATTTTTGATCTAGCAATCTGACAGATATATTTCTCTCATTTAATTTCTGCTGAATTATTTTACAGCATATTAAAATTAAAATTCATAACTAAAGCAAATTCTAAAAATTAAAGATTGTTAATTAATCTTGTAAAAATTGTAATATATTATAATTTTTTCATCTACAGATTCAATAAATATATTTATCAAGTGACTGCATAATTTTGTAGGAAATAATGTTTGCCAGATTAAATCAATTGAAACAGCATTCGGTCTGTCGAATTTCGAAACGACCCCTTCAGCCGCCATGTAAGAGGCATCTGGTGGCAAAGCCGCTGTTCACAGGCACTTTATATCTTGCCGGCTCCGCTGCCGCTGGTCGGTAACAGAGGATTCTCCGTGTCGATATCGTTTCAGCGGGAAATAGGAATGTCCGGCACTTTAGTTTGCTTGGTCGACTACAAGCGGCGGCTTCGAAGCTATTCGGAGCGTTACCACTTTATCAAAAGCCGATTTACCATCGTGGGGAAACCGGAATCAATTTCCCTAACGTCCGACCGCAGACGAGGGTATCAGAGAAGACCCAGTTCCATGTAGGGTTTCGTGTCACGCGTTCGGAAAATTTCGGACTAAAATACCGACGCCGCATCAAAGCCAAGCGGTATTCTCGCGACCTCTATCTAAATAGAACAGCCGGCTAGTGAACTAAATAAGACTGCAACACTGATAGTTAGTGGTATCGATTTTACAGTGTTGCCGGCTCTTTTCGAGAATTTTTACGCAAAACTCTCGCGTGAACTCGTACTAATGTTTATAATAATTTTGTTTGTCATCGATCTTGTAAAGGATCTCCTCGACTATTTTATCAGCTAATTTGTTAATAAATATAACTAATAGAACTCGAGATTTTTACTAGTTTTTGGAGCATGGATGCTTGGAGGAATTTTTACATCGAACATATTCGATGTAAAATATATAATTTTATTATTTCTTGCTGTTTTTTGACTATAACAATTTCTTGACGAATAATATCGTTTATAAACTGTTTCTGAATTTAATAAAGAGGTACATATAATTCTTGATCTTTAAATTTCGAAATTTTGGGAGACAACGTGACAAGGGAATGATAGCGGGTTTATTGGCATGCGACAGGGAAATAAATTGAGCCCCACACTGCCATACCTCGTACATGGACCACCCCGTCGATTAATAATCCCTTAAACCAACTAGCACCGACACAGCCGATCAGAATGAAACAATCCCCGAAGAATGCAAATTTTTCTCAGCAATTCATCTGTCGCCGCCGCCTCGGTAGATCACTGTCAATTTCCCCGGCTATTACATTGTGCTAGATCAAAGCCACCGTGGAAGTTTTCCAATGGAAAATTTCTGTCATTGTACCACATAGTGGAAAGAATTCGGAAAAGTCGGGACGCGCGCGATGCCAAAGGTGACCGGCGTCTCTTGGCACAGAAATCGACGCGCCCGTGCTCGCAGGCGCCGACGCATAGTACGCCTGCACTCGGCTCTCTATTATCTAAACAGACGGCAGTGCATTTAAATATTAAACACCGCGGAACGTTTCGACGGTCGCGCTTTAAATTCGAGACGACAATGGCCCCGGGCGATGCCGCGATTAGCGCTGCAAGTGTTTCCGTCGGCCGGGGAAAAGAATTAGCGACGATTACGGAAATGACTGACAGGCGGCGTCTTGCCCGCAGCGACACAACAGGAAGCTGACCCAGTTGAATTCTTGAAAAACACCGGGACAAACGAGAGACGACGTTCGAGGTTGTTTGAAACGCGGGCGCTTGTCCGACGTTCCATAGAGAATTTCATTGCGGAGAGCAATTAGTTCTGTGTCAAATATTCCGGGCTGCGGAGAATGTTCGAAAAATTGGAATTAACCAGCGAGCTGTCACTGTTCCATGATTGTGTAATATTTTGACAGGTAGTTCAGCGCACATTTTTTGGAGTGCGAATTAATCTATTTGATGAACTGAAGGACGATTGGTTGAAAAATACGAGACGGAGATTTTGTAAATAATGTATCAAAACCTTGCGGTCGAATGGTGACTCTGAGGTTTTATTGCAAATTCCGAAATAATTTTTATATTAACACTTTTAGCGTCGACAATCAGCTACTAAAATTTCCACGTACTAAAAGCAATTTAATTAATTAAAGCGAAATAAGAAAGGTAATATTAATTATATGGGATTAGAACTCTTTCGCATTCGAAATATTTTAGACGAATTCATTTTGTTCAAATATATTGCAATATAAATGAGTTTTAAAAATTGGTTAGAAATTAGTGTCACCTATATTGCACTGCTGTGTTAAGAAATCTATATATGACATAGGAATTGGAGATATGTTACAAATAAATTATCAATAAAGTGTCTTTTAGAGAGAAATTAATGATTTTCGTTTTGAAATAAATTTTGCGTCGTTAGTTGAATCGGAACGACAGATACGGTTGTTACTGTCTTCGGTAGGGTAGGCGCGCTAATAGAGGGGCGCAAAAGTGTGTTTAAAGGCAAGTGGATGTTACGTCAGTTGCTCTCGAGCGTCCCAGGGATCAATCTATGTACCCACACGTATCCTCCGCGTTCACAATGCCTTTCCACCCCATTTATCGACCGCTTTCATCCTTTCTTCACCCCTTTCGGCAAGCAATCCTCGGCTTTTCGCAGCAACTTCCACATGGTTTAGTCGCACAATGGCGATGTATCCTGCCGGGTCATGAAATCAATGCCTCCGTGAGTTGACTGAACTCCGTGTCTCTCTTTCTCGCCGTTGCCCCCCCCCCCATCCCGCCGCCCTCGAAAGCGAAATAACATGTCTCGGGTCAAGACGCGGTGTACGCCGCCACCGGTATTTTCAGCCACGGTGATAAGATCGAGCCCGCCGTTCGACACGTGAACACTATTAAACGCGATCATATCTCGCCGGGGATTATTTTGTTTGGCGTGCCGTCCGCCCGTGTGCGGCGGCTTCGACAAATTTCTGAGGCACGCCGCCTGATTGCAACCTAGACACACACAACCCAGACCTACTTATCGATTAGAATACGCGGTTTGTTTGCGGACAGGGTCTTTATGCCTGACCACCGATGACTTCTTAGATCGGACATTGGATGCGAGAGAGAGAGAGAGAGAGAGAGAGAGAGACTGGCCACTGGCACGCCATTCTACCTTTCGCCCTGGCGTTTGCGTTTCTGCGCTCAATTTGCCGTCAGCGGTCTTCTGCAGCTGCTAATCAGTCTTCAACCTGGTATTTTCTAAACGCTGTCGAAGCTCTGGCAATTGTTGTCAAGGACTTCTCGCCGTTCAGGGATGAGGATCCATTTGTTTCGCATCTCGTCGTCGATCATTTCTTCGTTTCTTCGTCTGTTATTACTCAGTCATTTATTTCTTCATTTCTTATTACTCGATCATTTATTTTTTCATTTCTTATTATTTGTTCATTTATTTCTTCATTTCTTATTACTCGTTCATTAATTTTTTTATTTCTTATTACTCGATCATTTACTTCTCAATCTTATTTCTTAATGCTCATTTACTTCTCAATCTTATTTCTTAATGCACATTTAATTCTCAATCTACGTTGAATTTATTTAATTAATTTCTTAAATCTATTTATCTTAATTTAAATCCTCTTCATCTAAAATGAAGATCCTCTCGCCCTCTTCCATTAAAAATTAGCAATCAGAATTCTATTTACTGAAGCATTTATAATTTTTTAAAGCTTTTCATTTCTTTATTCATTTCTCATCGCTTTTCATTTCTTTATTTTTCTTTATATTTAATTTTTCATATAGTTATTCTCTAACATCGGTATTAGGTACATTTTCCAAGTGAAATATCGTATTAAGGACATAACCTGATTTACCATTTTATTCTAATGGAAAGCAAACCATGATATAAAATTGTAACATTGGTATTGTAAAATATCAGTGAATTTCGAACAAAATCCGCATTTTAAAACACATATAATATTTACAAAGCCGACAATAAAATTTTAATAATTAATACATAACATAGATGTTTAATATCGCCCAGAGGGATTCTTTCGAACATACAACGAAAGAATTAAATTTCTCAAGAAGGTATTAATGTCTCTTCCGTTCAGACATTTCTGCTTCTCCCGCAACGCTAATCTAAAAGATCGGCAATTACCGCACGTGCCAAGTGAAACCTCGACATCAAAGAGGACATCAAAGACCTGGTCAACGACAACGAACGGTGTCTCGCTCGAATCCAACGGCTAGCATTGGAAAACGAGAGGCCTACCGAATGATTTTTGCGTTGCCAAAGCCCGGTTACTCGGTTTCGCGAGGAAACCGCGAAGGACGGCCACCGTGAGGTCGCTAAACGAACAAGATGTACCCGAGAGTTCCGACCGCGCGCCAGCGTCCAAGGCGTTTTGCCGAATAGCCGAACGAGTTAAAACGCTGTTCCCTTGACACGTTACAAAGGACGATTAATCATCCGACGGGTGGCTAGCCGGTTTCCCGTATTCTGGCGGATGTTATTCGGTTACACCGCTAACAGTAGGCCCGGGCCCCGATGATTCAGACTCCGCCGTTCGCCGGATCGCCCCTAGCGGCCGGTCGCATTCTTCTTCCCGAGTTCCTCCGTTGAACGAGGAAAATTACGACGAATCGAGGCTCTCTCGGCTGGCAGAGTTTTCGGTGTGGCGGCCACCGTTTTATTTATAGCGGAGGAGGTCGTGATGCGTTCCAAAAGCTTCTCGTCGGAGCAGTACCGCACGTACAAGCATACCGGGCTCGTCTCGTACCACAGTTCGCCTCCGATCCATCCGTCGAGCAAAACGCACGGCGAGTCGACGGGACGCGCTGATCAAGCGGATCGATCCGAAATCGCCCGGTGGACCGCGAATCGCGATAACTGCACCGCGACTAGGAACTCGGTGGACACGTGGACACCATCGTTCGACCGTGTTTTTAGTGACAACTTAGTTCGAAAGAATTTTGCCCAGCGCCGCGCAGTGAGTTGTTCTGGACGGTTCTTGAATCGATGTCCTGCTCGGACCCGTCGATAACCGGTGCTCTTCGATCGCACGATCAAAGGAACACTTTGGTAAATTGGAGATTCCCTCAAGAAGCCAGGTTCAGAAGTCAAGGTTAAGGATTTATGAGTTCTAACGGTGTTCGGCCGGGATCCAAAGATCGCGCGTCTCGCTCCGGCGCGGTATCAATCGTCGACGAGCGCAGCTGGGACTAATTGAGCTGGTTTTTAACGGACCCACCGCGTCGCTCCCGGTTCCGCGGAGGCTCCCGATGCGTCCCACGCAGCCAGACAAGCGGCGCGCGCGAAAGTGAGAACGAACTGACAGCCGGCCCTGTGATAAATGCGGTTTCGAACCAGAACTCGACGCGCCTCTTACCGGAAGTCGATGGACTCGCGAAGCTGACGAACGGTGTTGCACGCACGCGGACTTCACGCGGTCCGAACCTCGTCCGCCGATCGCCATCGTCTCGCGAAAGGTCTGCTCGTAGCCGGGGCCAGTCTCGCGGGGTCGCGTACAGGTCGCAGGAAAATGGCGCATCTTCGGCGGCCGGCGAAGCGCGAGCTCTACAAGCCCTTCGGCAGGAGGAAGGTAAATGCTGACCCGAATATACTGACCCTAAGATCCGATATACTGTCCACAACATTTCCAACGATATCGATGAGCCCGGAGATCGTTCTCCTGGAGTTTACAATACGCCTGGGAATACGAAACTAGCCTCGACTTACGCGACAATTTACAGTTTGGAAAACTGGTCCATTTTTGTGTGCTCTCCGCGACATTCTTGCCGTTCCGTCTCGGCGGACTCGTCGCCTTTTAGCGGCTTTGCGGCTCCGGGAGGTCTGAGCTAGCGGAGCCAGTCGTTTCGAGCTCGTAGTTTGTGGAAAGCACCGTTTTGTAGCTGCAGGATAGTAGGACGGTATTTTTTAATGTATTTCAACCCTCGGATGGCAGACCGCTTTTACAGCTGTGCAATTGAAGATGTTTATGTTGATTCTCAGGTCTATTCGTTTCAATTTTTTAAAGACATTTTTAAAGGTACTTTATGTTTTAGATGGCACAATATTTTTATTTAGTTAAATTGCCAATGACGAATTATTTAGGTGACGACTTAAATATACTCGGTCGAAATGACTCGCGAGTTGATCTTAGATGATAGAATATTTTTAGTTAGTTAAATTGCCAATAATGAATTAATTAGTTGACAATTTAAATGCACTTGGTCAAAATGACTGTGTAAATAAAGGTTGATCTTAGATGGTACAATATTTTTATTTAGGAGTATTGTTCTTACTCATCTCGGTTAGATTTGCTTTAATATCAGAGTGAGGTAAATATACTATAGAAGATCGTCAATTTTATTAACACTAAAGCAACCGAGCTATAAACGTGGCTTTATTTAAGTTGCTGTAACATATAATAAGCGGTAGAACTGTATTTATGGACACCTTTCGCCATTTATTTTATAGTGTCTGCACAAATTGAACAGTTTATTTAATCCTTTCCATGAGAGAGTCTTCACAATTACCATGGAAAATTAAATCAACGCTAAACCAAGTCGGTAAAAATGTTTGAAAAATAGTCGAAATTGTACATAGACACTTTTAGAAAAATTATTAGATAAATTTCCGATGATTTATATAAATTCAGTCTTTTCATCGTTGTAAAGCAATATGTAGTAGTTACATTTACGGTCTTCAGGGTCAGTGTTAATTCAATCTAGAGATCAATTCGATTACGTTCGCTAGCAAGCCTCGATAGCCGAGCGATTTCAGCGATACGAGCGGACGACACAGCATGGCACTGGAATCGTCCCGGCGATTTTCTCCGGCCGATGGGAGGTCTCGTTTTAAAAAGTGGGGCAAAGGCTGCAATCGAAGTGCAAGTAAAAATAAACAGGCCCGCGTCAATAGTTGATGAACCCCCGTATATACCGGGGCACTTGTACCGCGTGATCGATCGCGATTTATAGAATGAAACGGATCGACGTCTCTCGGCGTGACAATTGTCGCACTCGTCGCGCGACATCCGCGCGACAAATCTATTTTTGCGATCGCCTCTAAACGACAGGATGCTCTAATGCAGCGATTTACACTGAAATAGCTGAGACGTCCTTCGATGCCCGAGGGTCCTCGTTGTCGCCAAGTTTCGACAGATCGGCCTTCCCCGCCGGCAGCTCGCCGCCGATCCGCGCTCACCGCTGATCTCGATCGTCCTCGATATTATTTCTTCCGAGGGTAGATTTCAGGATGTTTCGTTGCGCGCGAGAGAGTGCAGCTGCTCGAATTCGATCAGTTTGCGGTCACGAAGCGCCACGAAGACGGACATGCGCGGCTCACGGTGAGGCCGCGACGCGCACGGAATTTATCTGCGAGCTGCATTCGCCTAATTGGGTAGCTGCATTGTCTGCCGTCTGGCCGAGCGTTTTACTGATTCACAGGATCGGGAACGTTTCAGAGAGATCGGTATCTCGCGCTCGTAGCTTTTGTATAATGATTTCTCTGTTGGACCGTTATCGGTGGACGGATTTGGTCGATTGTTCGCGGATTATTTTGTGAATATTGAAATGAGAGAGGAGAGCATTTCGCTGATCGAAAAGATCGTTGCAACGAAACTGACTTGGAAATAGTTAAAACACTTTACGCAGTTTAGAAATGATCAAAAGTAACCTAGACGGTTACAAAGTATATACTTTGCATTTTAAAAAGAGCCTAGTGCCACCCTGGTACGATTATTTGCAACAATCTGGCAGCCTTTTGTAGTCCCTCAATTTTTTACATCGATTATTAGCACAAGTCTCAAATTCAGATTCACTCGCATACTTCTCATTCTAACGGGTATAAAATGTCATCAAAAAATCGTAAGGTCGATGTTTTTACGCTGGTTCGAAAGGGAAGACTTTGCCTTACACAACTCCGTAAAGTTCGTTCAGGGAAAAAATTCTCTGCGCGCTCCAGCGGTTTCCAAAGTTGAACTTTTGTCAAAACTGAAACCCTGCCACGGAAAGAGCAACTGCTGACGACGCGGCGATGCTATTTTAAAACAACTGAAGCGCCTTTAAAGGTCATAGCTCGCCCTTTAAAACGAGCTAAGAACAATCGCAATGTGACCATTTTCAACAAAACTACAGCTTTTCTAAGTTCGTCGAATTTCATAAACTCTCCATAAAGTCGCGATTTACAGAGATCGATCTTAACGCCACGGAGTCTGCCAATAAAAACACCCTAAAACACGTCTACCTACCCTGAAATAATAATCCAAAAAGCTCCACTATTTCCCGAGCTACCAAATCGAAACTGTTCTCGCATCAGTATCATCAACATCATCATCATTATCGAGCGCGGGAACATCGGCGAAGCACCAATCTATCAAAAGCTCGCCGCGAATCGACAGACCAAAGAGGTGGCGTCAGACGGCGCACGGAAGCAGGGTGCACGACAAAAACGTCACCGGGTTCAGTCTGGTGACCCGCAGACTCATCGGTTGATCGTCGGGTTCAGCCGAATGACACAGTTCCGACGTACCTTTGACCGCATCGGTCTCGAAGAAAGCCCTCGTGGTCCCGTAAACTGTCCGATCTTCCGCGGAGACGGAACGGAGACGAAGAGGAAGACGGCGGAGGCCAAAGTGGACGGATGAAATAAGAAGGAGAAGTCTGGGGGCGGGGGGAGGGAGGGAGGGCGCGAAGACGAGAAGACGAGAAGACGAGGGAAGAGGAGGGGGGAGAGAAGGCGCGCGCGTGGGGTTTGATAGGACACGTTGCCTTCAGGGTGCAGTGGCCTGGCGTTGTCGTGCGGCTCGGATCGGGGGTTGGCGGGGTTCCTCGGGGGTTCCTTTCGGATCGATATAGTTACGGGGGTGTCGTCCGGCTTCCTCGGTGGCGCCACAGAGCGGGTGAGTCGGCAAGCCCCTAGGCCGATGTATCAACTAACCCGGCCAGAAACGCGATTCGCCACCGCGTAGTGTCAGTACGCGGAGAAACGTCGTCGCATCTTCTCTTCTCTCTGGTGGCGCGTGTCGTCGCGGACGTTTTCGCACGGTGTGTAACGGGGGTGGGCCGGTTCTCCGTCGCAGGTGACCAGGCGAAAAGAAAGGGTCGTTTACACGCGTGTGCCCGGTGGGTGGGCAGACACGCGACCGTGGCCAGTTTCTTTCTTCCAAGCTGTTGATATTTGTTTTCCTCGTCTGCTTCCGCGCGAGAAGATCGAGCACAGGTACCAGCGGCGAGCGAGTACGCGCCGATGGACGCAGGCAGACACGCTTGATAAATGTTGATCAACGCGGCCGCGATCTCGGCACCACACACACACACACACACGATGTCGTTGACCCGACCCGCGAAGGACACGCCGCTCCGCTCCTTTTCGGCGTTCTTACAGTGGACTCGTCAAAAAGGACGCGTCTTTTCGCACCGACACCTTTCGTCCTCTGCACCCTTTTTTCGCCCCCTCTGGGGAATTAAGAAGCCGCACTCTCGTCCGGCCGCAGACAAAGGGGATGCAAAAGGGCAATTATTCCTCAAAAGGACACGCTGCCATTACGACACCCGGCTTTACTATCGCTGATATTTTCGCTCCTTTGTTCCGCGGGCACCGAGAGCTCTAACGATGAGGAATTATCCCGTGGGTGTCGCGGAGAAAGTGAATACGCCAGTTACTGTTTCCGTACGACAACCACGGAATTTTTCTATAGCCGTGTCAATTAGTCGCGCTATGACAACGTGTTTACGACGAGGTCCCTTTCAAATTCATTTCTATTATTTATTCATTAATTCAGACTCGCATTAGGAACTTCAATTACTGTATCGTTTCGCGGCTTATTCGGTATCGTCAAATGCTAAGGCAACTAAATAACGATTTCGGCAAATTGATACAATTTTCACGTTTCTTCTGGCAGTAGCATTTGAAAAATCAAATCTCAAGAGCAGAACAGCGTTCTTGAATTTTGTATAGAGCCGACAGTTTTAGCTCAGCTACGCGTCTCCCAACTTGACGTTTGACTTCGTGTTTGACTCCGTGTTTACTATTATTGTCGATATCGATTCCACTGCAGATCCCATGCATTTTTCATCAGGATGAGTCTGCGAGCCACGGATACGGTAGATCCGTCCTAAAGCCTGCGACTATCCCGTCGTCGTCGACTTGTTCGGTTTATCGAGAGGCGAATTGTTTGTCTTTCGAATTAACGCGGACGATTTCACCGAGAAAGGTCTGCATTCCGAAGGTTCAGGGTTCGCCAGGTGGGTAATGAGCTCGGCGAGAAACATATCGCTAATTGCGCAGCTACGAATAGGCAGTGATCCGACGATTCTTGCCGAGTGAATTATCCCAACGACTGTTTACAAGAGGATAACCCGGCTGCTCGATGGCTCCGAGTTACAAAGAGGTCAACGGAATCGATTGCCCTCTCCCTACGACCCCGCTGATAATTCGAGAGGTCTCGGCTCTTTTTCTCTCTCTCTCTCTCTCTCCCTTTCTCTCCCTTTTTCTATCTATCTCTATCTCTCACTCTTTCTCTATCTCTATCTTTATCTCTTTTTCTCTCTTCGCCATTTTTTCTCTCCGCATTTCCCATCGACAGTGAATTGTTACGTCCTAATGACTGACCGGCCGAGTTGCACTAATTACCAACGTTAATTAATTATTCGAATGGCCGGCGATCGGGGAGTTGCGTGACTGACAAGGCCCTTTTGTAATCCGACCGGCATGTTCCATTTGCTGCTCGGACACGTTGAACAATTCGCCGTGGAACTCTCGCTACAGGGCGTCCCAGAGAAGCTTATTCTACGGGAGAATGTTGATGGATAATGGTGTTAGCAACTTGGTAACTCGATGACGATCGCTGGGAAATTTCGTTTCGGCGGGGTTGCCACGCTTCGTTGGTCTACTGGATGATTCAGAGTTAGGTTTCCTGGGGTTGGAGCCATTTGGGGGAGGAACCTGTGTACAGGGTGTAGAAACCGACGATGTAGCTTGAAGGGAACATGTATGTACAATGAAAAATCGAAAGATGTCGGAAAAAGTCGAAGGAAGTCGAAAGAAGGCGAAGGTACAATAAAACCTTTCGAACAATGCTCTATGCATCATAATTTCTATTTAAAATCAATTAATCTTTAAATCGTCGACGAGTTTTATTTTTCCTGATTGCATCAATATTTTAGAGACACCCTGTACATAGCCGAGTTCTTTCAGCCTCGTAAATGGTTTCAAATTCGTCCGGCTGGCTCTTCTTTATTCACTCTTCACGCGACGAAACTTTACGATCAAAACACTCCGCATCCAGCGAGAGGCGGATCCAATTTTTGAAAAAACCAGCCTCTCAGTATAATGCACTTCCTATGGCAACTGCTACTATAAAGTACTGTTTGCTATACCGTCTTCTTTATAACCCAGGATATTTACGACACGTGGATCTTCTTAGAAAAGCAGTCTTCTATCTGCCGCGATCTTTTTATCAGCCCCGATGCTTTAAAGACTCGATCCTTTTAGTATAAATTTAATATAAATGTGCAGCAACCGAACTATATGGAAATAATTCATCCTTGCAATCGTGAACCCTTTGACGTATCGGTTTTCTCGCAGTTATGACTTTATCGATTCTAATAGTTCCATAAATGGAGAGAAAATTTATGTTTATTGTGCATCTGTATTTAGTTGAATGTAGCGTTTCAATGACGGAGTTCTTAACAATTATTTTAATCCTTTGAATTATATTAACGAGACAGACTCGTGACAAAGTTTTCATGCGAGATTTATTTAATGTGAAAATTATTAATTCCTTCTGAATTGAGATAAAATTGAATTCATCTTGTTATCAAAATCTAGATACAGGGGTGAATAAAGATAATAGAAGAATTATCTGCTCTTATTAAGGAAAATATTAAAGACAAATAAGGGCTAATTAACGTAACGTGAAAGGAGTCGTACTGCAAGAGGTTAAGATCGAAGTTTAACAATCACCAATAATCTCATCTATGATCTATCAAATTATTCAGATTCATATAATGTAATAAATTCTCTCGAAGCTATTGTCCAATAGACAATTATGCCACTTTTCTTAGTCAAAGTTCAATCATTGAAAAGTTTGTTAAAAGTCTCGTAACTAAGTGTTAAATATTTATGACGAAAGAACAGAATTTTCCGACTTGTTAACAATGAACTATTAGAAGTCTATCTAAGGGGTCAGAAAATACTAAAACCGTGGCCAATGTTAATATTTTTCGACGTGCCAATTATCAAATATACTTCGAAAGATACTTCAAAATAGCAACTAAAATAGTCAGCAAAGAATCCCAAGTCAGCCTAATATATCGAAGCCACAGTAAGATTCCAAAGTCCGTGCAACTATCCAGGTTTCCGTTTCCACGGGACATGCCAGTTGTCAGATCAATACCTCAGAATCCGGCAGAAACAATCATCTTCATCTCCCCAGAAATTCTCGGCGAACAACGCCGGTCAAAATCTCGCAATAATCCTTCCCGTGACCGGCATAACCGGGATCGTCCGCGATCCCTCGATCCCGGCTATTAAACGCGTAACAACGCGGCATGTATCCGGTGGATGCACACCATCGATTTACATAAACGCCCCGGCGATCCTTCAATCTTGTTCGAGTGCCCCGAGCACGATAAAGAGGAGGATCTCGGACGTTCCGTTCCGATCAGGCGAGAACACCGCCGGTTTCGATATTACTTGACAATCGATCAATCGCGCGGCCGTGCCCCGTGCCCCTTCGTCTCTCGATCGCGCGCCGGTCGTTACTTTAATTGCGACGGCGTAATTAAGGCGACGGTAGACGTCGTTAGCCAGGCAAAATGTGTGCAACCGAGACGGTTTCTCGTTAAGACGCTGCCTCGAGAGCAATTATATCTGCGGACTTCGAGATAACGCCGAAAGAAGCCTGTCTGGAAAAGCTGCCAGGTTGCTGCGGCACCGACTCGGACGGTTTATTTGGTTAAAAAATCGCGTCGGGATTCTTGGAAACGCTACCGTTCATTCTTCTCCACTTTTTCTTTGAGGAAACAGATTAGAGGCGTGGATAGATGGATCACAGGTGGACGAAATTATAGCTGGTCCGGATCTACCCTTTGCACTTGTATAGTTGATGTTCCGAAATAATTTGTAACTTATCAAATTTTTTTGTTTTTAAAACGTTGTAGGAGTTACAAGATTCACTTTCATCTGAGTAAAATGCACTGGCAATAAGTTATATCAAATGGATATGTTGTAGGTTAAAAAATGCTATTTTAGAGTTACAGTTGCTACCAGTGTAAAGGGTTAATACTGAATACTATGATCCACTATCTCCTTCAATGTATAACTCTTAAATCGTATACTTAATGGTATTTAATAATAATACAACTTGTGTGGTATTTCAATTCTAATTCTATAAAAGATCTACTAAGATCTTTGTACGATTTCTACTATGAACGTAATTTGAGTACAATTAATTGTAATAACTACGTCAAATTGACTGCTAACATTACTAGTATCACAATTACTCAATGTCACTACAGTAATAATGACTATTGATAATAGTGAGTTTGAAGTCAATGGTATCATCAATAATGTCATTAGTGGTGACTTGAAGTCAATAATATCATCAATAATGTCAATAATGGTGACTTGATGTCAATAGTACCAACAATAATATCAATAATGGTGACTTGAAGTCAATCGTATCATCAATCGTATCAATAGTGGTGACTTAAAGTTCACAGTATCATCAATAGTAAAAGTAGTAGTGACTTGAAGTCCATAGTATCATCAATAATATATACAGTAGTGACTTGAAATTGTATTAACTCTGTATCAATTAAAGCGACTTATCAATAAATTAACACTGTATCAATAATACTGACTTAAGATCAACTTGACTCTGTATCAATAACCATAACTCGAAGTCAAACAGACTCCGTACCAATTAATACTGACTGAACATCCAATTGTCTCCGGATCGCTGGCGATAATACCACTGTTATGAAGGTAATTTGACGTCAAATCATCATTATAGCTATAGAGTCTATTTAACGTCACGTTACTACTACTGACATCAAGTCAATGATCACCACGAAAACATTACTATACAAAAGCACCTACAATCAAGGATCCCTTTATTAAAAAAAAAAAAAATTAAACCGAAATAGAACCAATCGTTAACCTGTAACTCTGCCTGCGTCCATCGCTGCAAAAATTCGTCGACGATAACCCTCACCGAACCCGCTCGTCGACAGCATCGTCGGTCGAGGTACGGCCCCGGAAGTCGTCCCGAAGGAGCTCGATCACTCGCCGGATATCGAGATGTTCACGGCGTTCGAGGCACCAGGTGGTCGAGGTGCGATAGCGCCGGCTAGCCGGGAGTAGATCGGCGACTGACATTTTGGATGGCTTGCAAACGGAAGCGCAAAAAGTCGTGGAAGATCGCCTGAGGATCCGTGCCGGGTCGGTCGTCGCGCCGCTGCCAATATGGCGTAGCGGCGCACACCGTTTCGTCGTTCCACGGTGTTGTTGTTTGCCCGGCGTGGTGAACGCGGAAACAACTCGCGAGGGAGAAGGAGAAAATCCCGAGGACGCGATGCGGTAGCGTGTGCTAAGCGCGAGCTTAGCGGATCGAGAGCGTCAGCCTCGGGGACTTTCGTTCGTAAACTGGGCCGCCGGAGTGTCGGGCCCCCGCCGGAAGTGGGTGACTGCCACACGAAGAACCGTCCTGGCGACCGAGGTGGTGGTTTCCGGCGATGATCGGATACAATCAACACAATTCTGGCTACAACAAGCTGTTCACGCAGGTATCTTGCGCCGATCGCTCTGAACCCTTTCGTTTTATATTTATTCGTTACGGTGAATATTTGAGGCGCATTTATTTTGCGTTCAGACACAAGTTAGGTATAAGAAGCTAAATAGTTAGGTATATTTGTTCACGCAGGTGTCTTGGACAGGTCTGTGATACTCTTGGGTACTTATTTTCATGTCATTTATTTTATTACAAACTGAGTGATATATAATATTAAGTACGTTGTGTTGTTTATCAAGGTATCATGAATTAAATATAATAATTATTATAATTTACTTTACAATAAATACATTGGTTGAATTTATTTTTTAAATATTCCAGACACAATTTTGGTATAATAGGCTGTTTACGCAGGTCTCTTAATGATCTATGGTACGTGGTATGGTACTCTTAGATTCCTATAGGAGATAAGATTAGGTATATCAAACTGTTTATTCAGGTATCGATTGCAATAAACTCGTTTCATTCGTTTTTTATAGACCGATACGTGATTCTAGGTACAGGAAGTTGTTCATTCAGGTGTCTTGGATCGATTGCAATACATTCCTTCGTGTCATTCATTTCCTGCGAAGTGAGACACAATTCTAAGTATAGTAAGCTGTTCATTCGGATGTCTTTGGTCGATCTTAATTAATTCTGTCGTTTTATTCGGCTTCTTAGAGGAACTCTGCACTATATTATTATTAGTATCTAGAGGAGTTCTATATTTTAATTGACTGCTATAAGGACTGAAAAGTATCATAAATATAAATATAGCACTACTTTGTAACTAATTGCATTATACCGATTCGTAAATAATTCTATATCATAAAGGATATCAGAAAATCGCTATTTAAAAAATTCTTCGAACGGTTGACCTAAATCATAACCATAAGTCTTGCAAATTTCGTGACTTCTGCTTTAACTAAACCGATGAACTTCATCGCAGAAGTCAGAAATATATAAGTTCTGACCGGCGTAATTAGCGCGAGCAACAATTAGCCCGAGACACTCGTGTTCCCCAACTGAAATATCCGCGAAACTCTAAAGGAGAGGGTTAAGTGAAAGTAAAGCGTAACTGGGTCAATGATCCAGCAGGTCGACGCCCTTAGACCGAATCAGTCGATCAATCTCGAAGGAATTCTGGGGCGAATGCTATTAGCACCGCGACGAACAAATATTATTCCGTCCCGCGGCGGCTCCGCTCGGAGAACGTTTCCACCGAAAGGGTTGGCGACACACATTTTCCGCGGGATCGACCCCAATTATTTAAATCGCGAAGCGGTCTCGCCGAGGCTAACCCCTTTGTTCGACGCGGTATAAGGGTTGGAAACCCTTGGAGACCGGTAACAGGGCCCCGGCTCTCTCGCGGCAAAGGGGTGACGACGAATCGCGAGCCTTGCGAAGTGAATCCAGTCGGCGAGGGGAAGTTCTGTCGCAGCTGCGGGACACCGTCTTCATCGTCTCGACGTCTCTCGGTTTTTATAAAAGGTGTCTCTGCGTCTATCTCTCTTTCTCTCCGCGGTGGCTGCACGACCGCGTCATAGAAGTTTTCCATTAATCAGCCTGCCGTGAAATAAAACCGTCGAGGCGTGTTATCGTTGCAGAGGCGCTCTCGATCCTTTGCGTTGCAATCTAAATCGATCTGGTTTACGTTTTCAGAGTGAAACCGAGCGTTTCCGGTATGCTCCATTGCCCCCGTAGCCGCCTGTTTTCATCCTCGTTATGGATATTTTCTCCTCTAACGCTTGTCCGGCCTTTTTTATTACTTTGTTTATGTCATTCTGCCATTCGATCGTGCCCTCCACAGCTTCGTACATTATCGATCGCTATGAAACAGACACGTGATCCGCAACTCATTAGCGCGCCATGGATTTTTATGAAACTGGAGATTGTTTAAGCTAATTTTAAGTTTTATAAAAATGCCGTTTCTCTTTTAGTCAATTTAATAAGCTGCACGCATTGAAAAGGTATTCTTCGGTTCTACTATTGTCTTCACAGTTTTGTATTTGAGCCAGTTATTTCCGTCAACAATATATTATATCTACAGTGCAGTAATTACTTTCATTAAGATTGTCTTTTTTTTTTAAATCGAAGATGTTTAAAATTATACTATATACTGTACCCGAAGCCATTTTATCTCTAAATCTAAAATAACTTTTCTGGCTTTGTTAATATAAAAATTATTTTGCTAGAACAATTGTAGCGTCTCAGAGTCTCTTTTAGGTATCTCAGAGTCGCTGTTAAAGTTCAAAGGGTGCAATTCTAAGCAGATCTTTACGCAATTATGAATAATAGATTATTTGGCTCCCTAACGAAGGTAATAAAAATTTTCTGAAAGTTTTCCCAATATTTCGAAAGCCAAATCTTTCTTGTAAATGCAAAGGAGATCCGACAGCTTGAACAATGCACCAAAGAAGAATGATTTTCCAAGCCTGTTGTTTATTTAATGTCCTCTAACCGCCAGCATCCCCGTTTGCCAACCAACCTGGCAGTGTTTACCGCATCGATTTCTTATTAATAGTTGTTTCTCGGGCGGATATAAATATTAACAACGTTTTGCCCCCCACCGTTTGTTTACAAGATTCGCGAGAAGGTACGGGTGACTGGATACGGTGTAATCAACGACCTTCCGACCGGGGTTACGTCGACGACGATGGGCAACGAGATCTTGGGCCAGCGAGAATTTCTAAAGCGACCGCTGTTTTGCACGATTGATTAAAGCCATCCTGGTTTTTTAAGGGCCACGTAGGGGCGGCGAAGGTCGCGTGTCGGCACGCATAGACAAATTTACACAGTCACGCACGGGAGGCGGCGGAGACGCGGAGAGACGCGATTAAGTATAGGCCGTTGGCATGGCTACGACCCCCAATCGAATGTATTCATTCTACGGGGCGGAGAGGAAAAAAAAATTCCTTTTGGGCTCGGGGGAATGTCGCGCCGCCGACGAATCCTTCTATTCGCAATATCGACCGCGATCTCGATCCATAGATATTAAAAAAATATCGGCCGGACGGATGCTCGTACGGCTGCTGCTCGTTGGATGGAATTGAGAGGCGCGGTATTAACCTTTCGCATGAAATTGTTCGTAGTGGTAAAATTCCTTTGACAGAGTCAGATTTAATTTACACGGTAAATGGTTAATGAACGTCAATGTTTGATTTAATTTTTGTTTGCATTTTATCGATTTTATCGGTGATTTGTTCGATGTAAGCTTTGCTTGTGGCAAATATTACGACACTGGCTAAAAATCGGAATAAATGTATTTCCGTTCTTTTTACAAAGTAATATGATAGTATGATGATAGTATAATAATATAATAGTAATAATGTAATAGTGTAATAATAGTATGAAGTAGCATTTTAAATTAAATATACCAAAAATCATGAATAGACTATAGATCTCTGTGCAAAAGAAAAATTCTCATCATGAATTACAAGAAACATAAATCAAATAGAATTTCTTTTAATCTTTAATAATTTTAGGCAATTGATAATAATGCAGAAATGTTCTCACACTTTTTAAATATCCTTGCTATTTTAAATTTCACGCAGCCATTTTTATTATAAATTTATAAACTTCATAGTTCTCATGTGAGACAATCATCAACTCGTGACTGAATTTGTTCATCCATTTCCATGTAAATAATTCAAAGAAACTAAAGATTCCTTCCAAACACACACCTTTAATTTATACAATAACTCAACAGCAACCATCAACATACAATCAACAATTTATCTACTTATTTAGATCTCCTTAATTCGAACAATATAATCGATCTCGATGCCTGATCTCGGAAAGTAAATAATTATTAACAAAAGAGTCACAATTCGGTCGGAGGGCTCGCTTCTCCAGTTAATCTAGAACACTTTTGCTCCAACAATGATCGCGGGATGCAAATGCATGCCGCATCCGAGTGTCGCGACGCATTCTCCGCATAAAATTAATCGCTCGAGCGGCGGAACGCGCCTTTGAGCGTGTCGGATCGATGCGTCAATGTCACGCTGCGCGATGAAATTACGAAAATCGCCTGGAGAGCGTACAGGCATTCGGCGCGCGTCGTATTAAAAAATAGATCGACGGATACCGGTGAGAGAGAGAGAGAGAGAGAGAAAGAGAGACCTCGAGCGAAATTGTGTGCATTCATACCGAGAAAATGCAAATTCTCGTCGGACGGGGCTCGACACGCCTCCAGTCATCCTTCTCATTTAATTAAGTGTCTAATTACGGTACAAGCGGAGGCTTCGACTTTCAACACGGCGGATCAATATGTCAATGTCATCGCGCCGATCGATAAAACTGCTACAAATTGCGTCTAGCCCCGGTGGATTCCTTGTCGCGCCGATAAGACTTCGATTCATGTCGCGCTCGATTAATTCGAATTAATTTATGTTACATTGTTCGCCGACTGTATCGCGCAAGACTATTCCTCGGCTAACGCAAATGAACAGCGCGCAGCACCGTGTACAATGGATTTTGATAAATCCTGTCACGGATCATTACAGACGCAGCCGTGGAATTGATGCTGTTTACTTGATCATGACACTAATACCTTGCGAATGGCCGTGGAAACACCTTGGAACTGATTTATTGGTTTTGCCGGGTAATCCCGTTAACGCGTTCCCGATATCTCCTACCGATTGCCGACTTTGTCTCAGGAAGCTATGCCCGCTACCGTTAAATAGAATAATTGGGTTATCGTTATGAATATGCGAACATTTTTTCGATTACAATGGAGGCTTTTTATTAAAAGTCAGATTATTCGATATTTGTGAATATTCATGCGCCGCTCGATTATACATTCTTTATGCTGCAGAGCCTCTTGGATGGAACACGACATTCTTTCTTTATTGAAGTAGATCTTTATCACACGATTGTTGTGGTAGAATTTTTCTATTGTTAATAAATGTAAAAGACAAAGTTAAATCATATGTTATTCCAGCCATCCATAGCACTAAAATAAATTTTTATCTGAAGTCATGAGAAGATGAGATATAAATTTAATAATTTCTTAAGGATAATATTGAAAACAATTTATTTGTATTAAGTACGCATGTTAGAAAATAGTTTCGTTAGTGAACCATACGTCTACAATGTTTTTCCTTCACCTCGTGTGAAACAAATGAGAAAATTAGAGCTCGAGAAAAAGATTTACGTGTCTGACAATGACTGTCCGTTTCCACTTCGAAACAGCGCTCGAAATGAATTTCTCGTCCTCCACGCGACACCCCACGTGCAACATACACCGTACGCGATAGATTTCCGCCAAAAACAGCCGCGTTTCGCCCGTACTGAAAACAGTTAAATTGTTTCGAAAGCATTCCGTTCGATGATCGTGTACACAGCCGATTCTTTGAGAAAAATTCGATTGAAATAACAGTTCTAGAAACTGCCACTTGGAAGGGTTTGCAGACCGGATCTCTGCCGCCCACTTTCCGAACTAATGGCTAGACGGTCTTCGAGGATCCTCTCCGGGGATTTTCCTGAACAAAACATCGTAGCGCCGCGACTCTTCCTCGCGGAAAATCTCGCGGGAGCCGTCTCTCTCTCTCTCTCTCTCTCTCTCTCTCTCTCTCTCTCTCGTCGTTTGCCAATGGGCAAATTTCAGCGAATGTGGAACACGGTGTAATGACCGTGCGGAGTTCCAACTTCCAGATTATAGTCGTTCGCCCCGTTAGAGGTAATCGATAAGGAGATAGGAGTCAAGGAACGTGGAAGAACACGCCGACCGTCCGACGTGACTTCGTTTCCGCTGCGCGAATCGATCTTCCCGTTTGAAAATCGACTGGAAAACTCTCGATTGCTTTATTTTCGTTCTGTCTCGCTGAGCTAATGTCTTAACCTTTTGCGCTGCCTGTATGGTGTCTTATGGTGGCATTAAATGTTTTATTTTGGAAAATTGATAGCCCCCTTTCAGCTGACTCAATTTGTGGGAAAATATATTTTGTGAAGAACGATTTTTAAATTGCTGTTTACGGCGAGGAATAATATATTTTTACTCGTAAATCGTGACAGGTGAAAGGGGTAATCTTTTCTTAAAAATTAGTGCAATTTTAGTGACTCCATATGGCATCATGCTGACAGTCCAAGCTTCATTTATTAAAATTGTTAACCGTTATATACTGATATATATTTATTTGCCATGGGGTGTGTTAAAAGATTCTCTATAGGTTCACGGATTCTATTTTAAATCTGCTCGACTGACTCAACGTCATAAGTCACATACTAAGTTCAAAGTTCACACACCAAGGAGCTTGAAATACATGCAGCGTTATAAATTAACAAGAGCAGAAACATTTCTCAAAAGACGTCGCAGGAGACTCTCGATAAAATTCATTTAATCTTAATTCCATCCTACTGTTTCATAGGTTTTTAATTTTATAAACCTGCTGAAAGAATATACTAAAATACTTGGAACTACTTAATGTTAAAACTTAACCAACAGACAAATATCTGCAACAAGATGTCTGAAAAAGATCTCAATAAATTCGTTTTATTACATTTCTACCTAAACATCTTCAATCTGTCACATCTACAGACCAACCTCGACTAAGAAAATGTGTTTTAATAAATAATAAAATAGCGTGCTACAGGATCGCATTACGAGGATTAGAGGGATCATTATTCAGATGATGTAGAATGTTTTGCGCCGAAAACTCCTTTATTGTCCGGCAGTTTACTGCGGCGATTGACGAGAGTTTTTTAGCATCGCAAGAAGGATTTTAATATCCCTTGTCGCGATGGGTGGCTGGTTCTACGGTGGGGAGGAATAATGATTTAGAAGTAATGGTATTGGCCGGCTCGGGGCGCCATTTGAACGGAGTTTGTTTTGTGTTTCAGGGCTCGGCGGACTCGAACTACTCGCAGCCGAGCTCGGATCTCTCGCTGGACGAAGAGAAGGAGAACTTGCGACGCGAGAAGGAGAGGCAGGCCCTCAGTCAACTTGAAAAAGCCAGGGTGAGGCATTGATATTTCTTATGCTCCCGTTTTGCTTTTCCTTTATTTTTACCTTTATCGTTTCCTTTACCTTCCCCTTTAGTTTTACCTTTATCGTTTCCCTCACCTTCTCCTTTCCTTTTCCTTTCATTTACCTTTTTCTTTACGTTTTACCTTCTCCTTTAGTTTTACCTTTTCCTTTACGTTTTCCCTTCAGTTTCGCCGTCTCCGCGCGCCGTTCTTTTTCCGCCACGCCGCGGCTGTTTTTCCGGCGCGACGCACCGACCCTTTCGTAAATCGTTCCGTATCGATCGGCCGCTTCCGAACGGCGTCGTTGCTCCCGACGCTGCCGGCCGTCTAAGTCGCCCGGCGACGGAATGAAAAGCGTGTCAATGAATACGCGCGGCAGACTAATGAGATTTCGCCCGAAGAGCCTGCCCGGCGAAACCAATTAAACGTCCCCGCGATCCTTTGTCCTCGGCGATAGACGCGGATGCATTGTACGCGCTCGCTGCCTCGATCATATTATTGCCTTTGATTACCACCGACCCCCTCCTCCTGTAACCAACTCAAGAGACTCATTGATTGGATAATTGTTAACAGATCGCTGCGATAAGGGTGCTGTTTCTTTGATAAATGTTGGTCAGACTGATTTTTCGTTTATGCAACGCCTGCTTTGCGTGAAAATACAGTTTATTCGTTGATCTGAAAATGTTAATTGTGCTCGATGGTATTTAGAGTCTTGAGGAATTTTTTAATAGTTTAATTATTGTTTCGTTCCTTTGTTAAAATTTGATTTTTCAAGGTAGAGATTAATCTGAAAATATTAGTTGTGTTTGATGGTATTTAACATTTAGTCTTAGGGAATTTTTAACAGTTTTTCGTGGATCAGAAAATGTGTTTTATGACAACTAATATCTAATAATAATAAGAACTAATACCTAACAGTTTATCGATTCGTTTTTTATTAGCCTTTAAAAGCGCAGATTTTTCGTATTGCATAAAGTGTCAACTAATGTACGAATTAAAATCTGAATGTCTCCAACAATTTAGTAATAATTTATTAATGACTTAGTAATAAAATTATCAATAGAGTACGAACAAATTTTAGTAAAATTTATTAGTATAGTCTCATTCGTTTCATCGTAAAATGCGAATAGCGAATGACAGTGTTCGCAATGCTGGAAAAATTTTGTTCGCATTGCTATTGATCGTGCCGTACAGCAATGTAATGAATACGATCAGCTGCTCCGTCGATTCGTCACGCTCTTATTCTTTATTGAGGGGGCGAGTTGCCTCACCACCAGACTCGCGCTGACAACGTGTCAGCCATCCGTGATCTCACTGTCTTTTATTTTACGCTTACGTTACGGTCGCGCGCGCGTGCTACGTTTTTAATGGACCGTGGCATTACCAAATAAGTATGTCGACATTCGTGATCGACAGACCTTGCGACGTCATCTGTCACTGACACAGCGAATCGCGAATCTTTGCGCAAACATTGCCCGAGCCGATTGTCAAACGTCGAACTAAAACGCGGTATGCATCGTTGATAAAAAAAGGAGTAAAAGAATAGGTAAGATTTAACGCGAAATTCTAAAAATTGTAACTTTACCACCGATGTAAAAAAATCGTAGTTTTGTATAAAGATTCACAGATCATTTCCAAAAAAAAAGATCAATCGATTTCTTGAACTAGCTTGCGACTATTAAGTCTGCGAATTATTAGAATTTATATATTATATATAATTAAAATTTAAGAATTGACATGGATTACAGAAATTATTAAAGAGAATAAATTGTTTAATTTATGATTGTTGCGAATGACGATCATTTTTATTTTCCTTAAAAGTCTTCAATCTGGAAATAAGCACTAATGGTAATCGTTGCAGTGCATTTGTCGAATTTTTCTCGTTCGACGTAAGATTGATAAATCGATGCTATCAGATCGTTATTAATAGATCCCTTTTAATTATTCAGACGAAACCGGTAGCGTTTGCGGTACGGACCAACGTGAGCTATGACGGATCCGTGGACGATGATTCGCCGGTGCACGGCTTGGCAGTCAGCTTCAACGTCCGCGACTTTCTTCACATCAAGGTAACACTAATCAACAACCTGAACATCTCCGAATTCACTATGGGAACTAGTTTATATCATTATTAATTGATATTAATACTATCCTTTTGCATTCTAAATTTGTTAAGAAATCGACGTGAATTTCAAAGGCTAGTTGAGAAGTTAAGTTAAAAGCTAGTTGAGCGACGCATCAGCATAAGGGATGCTAGGCACCCGGGGTCCCACGGCCAGGTGGACCGTGCGGTTCAAAGGTTAACGATCGCGGTGCTCTCTTGCGCAGGAGAAGTACGACAACAACTGGTGGATAGGTAGGCTCGTGAAAGAGAACTCGGACGTCGGTTTCATCCCATCACCGGTGAAGTTGGAGGCCCTGAGGCAGCAGGCGAGCGCCGCGCGCGGCACCAAGAGCCTCTACTCTGCGCGCGGAGGGTCTTCAGGGAACCTTGGCGAGAGTGGTATGCCCTCACGTGGTTCCACACCACCTACACCAGGTATCCTAGCACGTCCTTCTTTCTTTCCCCGCCCCGACAAACGTCACGGTGTCTCGTGCCTCTTACGGGATACCCTCTCATCTCGACCGGTTCGACGCAACCACAGCGAATACAGTGCGGAGGGAATCGTTTCCGGCGGACACAATAGTCAGAGAATATACAAAAAAAGAAAAAAAAAAAGAAATGCGAGCAAAAGACCCGATACCACGAACACTCTTATGCGCTTCTGGCCTTAAGTATCTCTGAGAACATCATCACACGGACATATTATACACACACACACTGTAGCTTTCATTCTTCTCACACGCGAGCTTCTTTCACCAACCTTCAACATATTTGCCCTTTTATTAGGCGTGCAAGTTTATTTCTGGCTGTTCGAACGGTTTTCTAACGATGCCCGCCATTTTGTAGAGAGAGGCTCGTTACGAAACTATAGCGGCTTTTGAATAGTGCATTTTTCACCATCTGAAATAATTCGTTTAATACAGATTTTAGTAGAACAGCTGATTGATTTCAATTTTTATATGCATCGCGTTTTATATACATACTTACTATAGCGTATCCTTTCGTAGCAAAGACGATTATTTAACGTTTACGAGAATACTCTAAAACAATTTCTGATGTTTTATAAAATGATACCATGGTTTTTCTGTTTCGTTAAATGTTTCTTTATTTTGAGGATTCGTATTGCTTAAATGAAAGTTATATTTGACGAGCTGCGAAGGTCAAGAATTAATTTGCACACCCAATAGTTGCTCGGTAAGCGACGGTCGGCATAGACAGTTAGCATAGGGACTTTAGTTATCGTCGGTTGGACCAGCAAGAAATTTTCTCAAGATCGTAATTCTAATATAAAGAGTGAGTTTAAGACTTGTTGATTATGTTCGAGTAGATTCTTTGTGGTCCAATTACGCTTGATCTTAGCGCCGACTGTCCTTTGCTTCTGACTCACGCGAATTCGGCTACGGTTATGCCCATCGCTAATTCACCACACCAGTTCGACACACGCCCTACACGTACACAGGTCCGTGACACACTTTAGTTCCGCTGTAACCAAATATTTCGTAGTCGCTAGTAATGGGAATGATACCGAATCGAGTACTTGTCGTTCGTCGCGAAAATAGGGAACTAAAGAGTAAGATCAAGGAGGTGATAATAGACTCTTCGATCTTTAAAATTAGCTTATAGCAAATGAGAAATTTCACGGAAAGTTGCAGATGGTTCTGTTAGAAGACAGAATTATATAAGACAAATTTTATGCATTTCTAATGAAGTTATTCGATCGAGTGTCAAATATCAGTCAATATCAACTGATCGGAATTATTATGTTATATAGTTCTTTGGTCTTACAATTATTGGTAACGATTTTTATTTTTACAAAAATCCGCGGTTTACTTATAACATTTATCGCAAATTTACAGAATGTAATAAGGTTTGTGAAGAAACTTAAAGAATGTTATAATATGTATAAATCGCAGGATATTATAATCTGAATAGGATTGCAGAATATTATAATTTCTGCATATAGTTTCAACTGAGAGAGTTAGAATACTATTGCAGGGAGGTAATAAAATTTTTACAAGCCTGATGTCAAATTTTTACAAAGTTGAAGACTGCTATAAAATTTGCATATGGTTTAATAATGCTATAAAACTCACAAAATTACAGAATGCTATAAAATTTGCATACGTTTCAATAATGCTATAAGTTCGCAAAGTTGCAAGATGGTATAATATTCATATCCAAAATCGCAGACTGCTACAAGATCTTACTGCAATAGTCGACCATTTCGACTATTTCAATTTAATCGACCATTTCGTCGGCCACAATTTAGCGATTTAATCGCAATCTCGTCACTTAACCAGCAGCAAATGCAGATTCGGAAATCGGTTCACCGAACGAAATATGGAGCACCGGCGAGATCGCAAATTGAGCAGTGGTCGAGTGTTTGGAAAAACCCGGGAATGCTATCCGTATTGATCTATCGGGATGAGGTCCCACTCGAATCGGTTTCGAGCGTGTCGCAACGACGTCGATTCGGTATCAGTCCGGGAACTAGTAGTCGCTTCTGTGATGACGGGATCAGTGCATCGACTTAGTTACCCTAGGTACTTAGATTGCATCGCGTTTTCTGAAGCTTCTCACTAGCTACCTTGAGAGAAAGAGGGACACTGATCGTCGCACAGGATCTCGACTGTCTACCGATTAATCGGGACTCCGTTCTCCTCGACAGGTGACGACTGCGACAGCGTGTGCAACGTCCGGGGAGGGAAGGCGACCTTGACCACACCGTCGACCAAGGAGAAGCGGGTGCACTTCTTCAAGAAGCCGGTAAACGATCTCGACGGGTCCGCAGTGTCTGCGACCACGCTCTGATACTTTGTGTACACTTGAACGTGCCGATCACACTTTTCGATATATAGCTTCTTTTGATAGTCGTCGGCTGGACGAAGCGGGCCGCGGAGTCTCGTTCACGGTACCCTAAATTCGCTCGTGGCATGGCGTCGCGAAACAATGACTATTACCGGCTAGAGGATACGACATTATTCCTGTCAATAGGCTCAGAAGTTCTGCAAATTTGCCCTTTTTCTATAAAATGTCATTCTTGAATTTTAAATAGTTCAATAATGCCTTTGTTAACAATTAGGCGTTTAAATTAAAGTTTCCTTGTTCAGCCTCTTGAGATAGTACATCTTTTGACAACGATTATGATTAGACTTCGAATTGCATGTATTTACGACAAAATTAGGTCACTGCAAACAAATTTAAAAACGTCAATGTCTTATCTTTAATTTATGAAATATTAAAGACTCTATTGAAGTATTTAAAGAAAGAATTAGCTTGCTACCTTGTTTCCATTTCTTACAATTAACGCGTCGACTTTTATTTTTCCTAAAAGTTCACAGTCCAATTACAATGATCTTCTTCTACTGTCCTGAGTTCCTTATATCAATCTATGGTCGTCTAAAGTATTTTACAAAACCTGTACCTCGTTGGCTTTGGATGTACTGGTTAACAAGGCTGCTTCTTAAGCGCGACGTAAAAAGTGTCTGGCTCTATGGTAACGCAAGTAACGATCGAGCCATTCGATTGTCAACTTCTGAACGTCTAGCACGGCTAACTATCGCCCCGTTGACACCGCGTACAAGCCGTATACCAGTTTTACGACGCCGCCACGCTCCGGAACGATCCGCGGGAAAATCTTCCCGCGGATTTGGCAAAGATTCGGCACGGCCCGCGATAGCGCCCATTGACGTGAACGAGGCTTTCGCGTCTAAATTTATCAGTCGGTGCTAGAAAATATCGTGGGCCACGCGAGGACTAGCAGATTTATTTCTGTGAGTATAATCTGCGGCTGTGTGTGTGGGTCTGTAAGCTCCTGTGCATCGTGTATTTGTTGAAAAAGTACGACGGGGCGAGCACTCGGGACCTCGTAACTCTCCTCGAGGCGAGTTTATGTAATAATTTCGCGCGTGCTTTCAACGATTGTCGTACCAAGGAGAATCGCTTCTACCACTACTACTACTACTATTGCTATTACTACTACTACTACTTCTTTTTTCTTTTTCTTCTTCTTTCTCTTCTTCAACCCTATCTGCTTCGCTGGCGCACTGAATCGTTTCGAGCCCGATGGCCGCTCTACGAACAGGTGGAGAACAAACGTACTTTCCTACTTTGTTGTGTCACAGTTAGGTGTCGATGTGAGTAGCGGTTTCTAGCATCGATCGATAATTGCCGTGGATTTGCACAGTTGGTCGGTGTGATCGATACGCCTGATCGATGATCGATCGTAACGCCCCGCCGGTATTTATGCAATTTATAGTGCGCGTCGCGCGTTAATCGTTTCTCCGAACGAAAGTTTCGAAAGGGAGGGGCGTATTTGAAAGCGCGGAACACTCGGACCAACCGTGTGCTCCCAGCGAACCATTTTTCTCGCTGACGCCGTTATTGAAGTCGTCGCCGCTGATATCTAGAGACGGAGCAAAGATTTAAGATGCATGACAGGCAGGGGACACCGCAAAGTAGGTTAATAGAGTGTCATGTGGCGTTAGTTAGACCGGCCACGTGTTCCAATAATTCGAACTAGAGGAACATTCGGGCACCTGCCAGCCGAAACACTCGGTTGTCCCAAAAACCACGGCCGTTCTTTTGACGATACGCTGTTTATTGTTTCTTCGGATCTCGCTTAATTAGACGCGCTCTTTGCTTCGCGAACCCCTTGCGCTGTAGCGGCGAGTCAGATTAGTGATTCTATTAACTATAAGAGTTAATCTACTAAATATGAATATTATTAATTATAATTGATTCTTTTGTCACCAAAAGTCTAAAGAACGATTCCCGTAAGGGAATTACGAGATACGACAAAGAAACTGTAGCGCAAGGGGTTAAAAGGCTGCTCTCGCGCGAAGGCGTTTTTGGGACGACTCTGGTGTAAATCCTTGCTCCGTGCCGTAACGAAAAAATGGTTCTCTGGATCGGTATAGACTAGACGATAGTCCGTAGGAGGTCGTTGATAGCGTTAGTTGTCGAAACACACTGCTTGGCCAAAGCGCCTTTGGATGCTGAAGACAATAATGCCCGAACTGGAAGGTCCTTTGGCCGTGCAGGAGGGTAGGTCGCATGTCTCGAGTCAAACGAGTGGCCATTAACTGTTTTCAATGTTTTCAATGTTGCATTCCGTGCTCACGAAGTCCTACGTAAGTGAGACTATCCTGGGGCTGATCCTGGGGCGAGTGGGTCCCCCCATCGATCGTCGATCTCACTGACTCCGGCCTACGTTTTCCAGGAGACACCAGCGCCGTATGACGTCGTACCTTCCATGAGGCCGGTGGTCCTGGTGGGTCCTTCGCTGAAGGGTTATCAGGTCACGGACATGATGCAGAAGGCGTTGTTCAACTTCCTGAAGCATCGGTTCGAGGGCAGGTTAGGGGATGCTTCGACGATATTGTGCGACGAAAGTGTCCTGAAGAAGGTGTAGACGGTTTTTATCTGGTTGCAGGATAATTATCACCAGGGTATCGGTCGATATATCGTTAGCTAAGAGGTCCTTGTTGAACAACCCGACGAAGAGGGCGATCATGGAACGGTCGACCAACAGCGACGGCTTCGCGGTGGTGCAAACTGAGATCGAGAGGATTTTCGAGCTCGCCAGGACTCTCCAGGTAACTGCTGCCTTTTTAGATCTCTTTAGGTCTCTCTAGGTCTCTTTAAATTTTTCTAGATCTCTTTGGATCTAGATTATTGAAATAAATTCAGTCTCATTATTTTTACCAGAGCAAGATAGATTATTCATATTTAGGACTACGAAGGTGGCAATCTCTCGCCATTTTTATTACTCGTGGATGAAAAAATTTATTCAAATAATTTCTATGACAAAGTCTTTATAATTTTAGCAGCTTACAGACAATAAAAATTAAACCTGTCAATCGGGCTTACACGGTAGGTGTAACATCAAACTTAGCCTCACTTCAAATATTCAGCAATCAGGCTGTGTTCTCTCAACCCCATTCTTTCCTACTTAATTCTCTGACCATTTCTGCCAGTAGACTGTTAATATTTATACTTAATTCTAGAAAAGACTTTATACAATAAATCCTCGTAGAAATTTCGATCTAAACGACATCGAATCTTAACACATTAAAGGCGGGAGTCGTAGTACTATGATTTATCTCGACTGCTGCTTAAAGGCGGGAGTCGTAGTGCTACGATTTATCTCGACTGCGGCTTAAAGGCGGGAGTCGTAGTAATACGATATTAGCTCGATTGTGGCTTATAGGCGGGATTCGTAGCAATACGATGTAGTTCGACTGTACCTTGTCAAAATTTTCTTATGATCACACAAAATATCGCCCGCTCTAGGCCAAAAAACGAGGGGAGGGGGTGTGACCGTCGCGCTACCTAGCATACTTTCATCGAGATCGCCCGCCGTTAATGTGTTAATGGATGTCAGGAGTCCTTCGCAATGTTCAGAGCTGACGCTAACCCTGTTTCAGCTGGTGGTGCTTGACTGCGACACCATAAACCATCCGTCGCAGCTACGGAAGACCAGTCTGGCGCCCACGATCGTCTATCTTAAGATCACGACGCCGAAGGTGCTGCAGAGGTTGATCAAGTCGCGCGGCAAGTCGCAGGTGAAGAACATGAACGTGCAAATGATGGCGGCGGAGAAGCTGGCGCACTGTCCCGCGGACATGTTCGACGTGATCCTCGACGAGAACCAGCTGGAGGACGCCTGCGACCACGTGGCCGAGTACCTGGAAGCGTATTGGAGGGCCACGCATCCGCCTGTAATCGCGACGGTCGCGAGACCGATCCCCGCGCCCGACGCACCCGTCGACGCGCTGACACCTCGCGTCACATCAGGTATCTTTCTGGCCAGGTCGCCGTCGGGCACTGTCGTCGATCGGTAGCTGAATGTTTCGGCGTACAGATACTCCACGTGGGTTTCATTATCGCGGAGAATGGAGTCGCTATACTGATCGGTGACCAGTCAGCAGATTTTTGTGCTTGTGCTCGGTGTGCAAATTGATTCGTGAGCTGCTCTTTGTTTTTTGACAAACGAAGAAATATTTGCAAGTCGACTGCGGATTTTATGCAATTTGTGAAAAAAATGGATAGGCAAGGTTTAAAATAATGGGTTAATTAAAATAATTGGGTATTATAGATACAGGTTTAATTTGTTTCATTATTTCATGCACATATTTCTGTAGAGACAATGTAGAGGTTCATCAGTAGGTGGATTTAGAGAAGCTTTCTTGACGAATTTGTTAACCCTTTTTACGTAAAGCTATTACAGAATCGTGATATTTATGATTGTTTGAAATTATTAATCAAATGGAGTCTGGTTAATCTTAGAGCACTTTCAAATTTAGCAATTCTTTAAACTTAGTCGGTAAACAATAAACACGTTAGAAAACAATTGATAAAAGAATTGTACAGTGTATATAAAAATCCGCAGTCTAACCGTCGCTTTAATTTCGACTCTATCCTCGAAGATGGATTTAACTGGTTGACTTATCGACAACGAGAGAGCCACGAACGAATCTGCGCACCTGGTGCTGGCAAGTGGGTCCCCGGGTAATTCGGAGCAGATAATAGAATGGTTTCGGTGCGTGATATCGTCGAGAAACGATCTCGTGTATCGTTCTCGATCCCCACAGCCTGGTCGCGGTCCTTTCCTCCTCGCGCTGGGTCGAGGCACTCTAAGACTCACTCGAAACTCTAACGAGCCCCAATTCCGTCAACTAACGCTTGACACTTTCTTGTTGCCCCCTCAGGTGCCCGTCGCCAGAGTTACTACGGCCACGAGCCAAGAGGTAACCCAACCTTCTCCTTCGTGCGCAACATTGTTACCACACGTCTCTCTCTCTCTCTCTCTCTCTCCCCCTCCTCAGTTTCACCTTGGTCGCGCAGCTTTGTGTTCCGTTACTCGCTCGATCCGACTACCGCATACTATACTATACTTTACTATACTTTACTATACATTACTATACTATACTTTACTATACTTTACTGTACTTTACTATACTATACTGTACTGTACTGTGCTATACTACACTATAAACTACACTATACTATACTATACTGTTCCGTACTGTACTGTACTGAAGTGTACTATACTATACTACACTCTACTTTACTATTACTGTACTGTATTTATTACTGTACTGTACTACACTATACTAAACTATACTGTACTGTACTAAACTATACTGTACTATACTGTACTATACTACACTATACTATACTATACTGTACTGTAGTAAACTATACTGTACTATACTGTACTATACTACACTATACTATACTATACAGTATTATCCTGTAGTCCAAGGGGATTCGGAACAACCGAGACAGCCTCGCGACTGTTGTTCTTCTATCGCACGTCGCGTCGGTCCCCCATCCCTCCGTTGTTGTTGCCACCGCGCTCTGTTGCGTATATTATTGCGTTACAATTTACTTCGAGCGCGGCCGACATTCGAAGCTAGTAATGAAACACGCTATTCACACCTTTGTCATTAGCTGCACGTAGCCGTTGCATGGTTTAGTTCGTGGTAGAGAGTAGGGGCGTTACCCTCTAGGAGACCGCCAGTGGCTATGCAACCTCTCGCAGCCTGCTGATTCCATCACGGTAATTTCGATGTGCCGCACGTACCCAGGATCCAACATTGTAGACAGCCGGCGGTGGCTGCTCGACGAACCAGAACGGCCGCAGTCCTTCTAGAGAAATTTATGCGTGTTTCAGCGATAAAGAACTGCACGGGATCGTTGTAATTTGATTGCGAATTTTTATTGCAAGCTCTTCGTGCGTTATTTTATGCATGCGCGAAGGAGAAAAACATTTCTTGCATCGTTTGACTGGTTTTCTTACGTTGAACGTAAAGCGGCAATGCAAATTAATTTCATTGATATGTGCCGTTCGAACATGCGCATCGCGGATATGCACCGTGCCAGAAAAATCCACGATTTAATTATGGTACAGCTGGAAGATCTCTTGAGACGGATATATAGTAAGAACCGAATGCATTTCGATTAATATACATTTCTCTAGCATGCAAATGTCATAAATGCAGAAAAATCGACAATCTATTATATCACATTTAATGTTACACATTAAATGAATGCAGAAATATCTGCAATCCAGTTGCAATATGCTTGAAAAATATCTTGGGGAAAACGAGGTAAAAATACAATTCACTTTGAATTATATGCATTTTCCATACTTCCACATTAAATGAATGCAGAAAGAGTCTACATATGACAGAATTAATTTATGACATAAAGTTTTCAATCTCGCACGTGCCATAAATGCAGAAAAATCCGCAGTCAAATTCTGCTGCACCCGTTCGATTAATTTCTCGAAATCGATATTCGTAGGACCTGACGTAAAGGTTTCTCGAGCAGCACCCATTTCCTGTAAATATTTCTGCCTCCACTATTCGGCGTAGAAGCAGCGAGCCGCGCACGAGCTGGTAAATCGAAACTAGCAGTCTTCGAGTCCTCAGCGGGCCGCGAAGAGTGCTCTTGGATAAGCAGCGCGCCTTCGCATCGGATTTCTTTTCAGCGACAGAGCACGGTTCGACGAACCCGCGTCAACCGTGGCGAGACAATGGCGCGGCGGTTGCTCTCGTTAGCCTCGAACGTCTCTTATCTTGCTCTCTTTGTTCATCCCTTCGTCATCAGTTTTCCGCCCGAGGGAACGCTCTATTCAATTTCTCTTACGTGCTCATCCCATCGCATTTCATCTGCGGCTTGCGCACGCTGTTTGCCGTCTTTTCACGAGGACAGGCACCGGCCCGTCGGCCAATTTCGCGTGGACGTCGTAATCATCTCACGAGGCACCACGTCGATCTAATTGCTCCGCCAGTCATCTTAAAAAACCGCGATAATCTCGTCACGTTAACTCCGCATCGAGCCATTCGCCTCTCATACATACGCATCCTCGGATCGTACCCCTTTTCTCATTCTTTATTCTCCCGTGACTTTTCATCATCTGTTTCTGTGCTTCTCTAACAGAGCCTAGATTAAGGGGGACGCTGCCCGTTAGCGTTAAGGGAGCTCGCAAAGAGAGTTTGTGAAAGCACTAACAGCAGGCTTCGAACCGATCTCCAGGAGTCTCTCGACCAGATACCACTAATTGGGAGTCGGACTCGTCGATCCACGCGTGTTCCGTGCTCGGCAATACTAACGAGTCTGCTCTCGCGTGGCTGCCAATAGATTCTCCGCCTAGAAAGCTAGTCCCATTGTCTGTCGATCGTGTCTACGATGCGCTGGGATGCGGCTAGACCGGGGATGTTCAACTCGTCCTTAGATCCACAGCGAGAAATTGCTATTCCAAGCTCTTTCATGGTTTTAACAAAAGTAGCTCGCTCGGCGCTAAGAGATCGGTTGAACGTCGCTGTGCTAGACAATCACGCGGAGGATTGATTCCAAAGCGGTTATCGACGTCGCGTGGATTGTCGACGAGCTCTGACTCCGTTGTTTTGTCTCTGTTTACGTGTAAAAGCCGTGGAGGCGGTGGCTGCCACGGGGGTGATCCGCAAACAGGGCCAAGTCACCTATGGCCGTGGTGACGATGGCAAGCGGAAAGAGTCGAGCTAATTGTGAACCCGCTCGCTCGACGACGATAAGAACGACCGGCTTCTTCCGCTCCTCCCACATCCTCGCCGCGGATGAGATTTCACGGCGTAGACACACACACGCACACGCACCCCCGCCTGATATTGTACAGGGGTCCTCCCCTTGTCACAGGGGGGAGGTGAGGTTCTGAGAATTAGAGACTGTGTAAATAGGGATACCTACTTTCTGGGGCCGCGTAGTAAGTACTGACGGGTTTGGTGCATGGGCCCGGTGAACGGGGATCCTACCTGTTTCTCTTCACCGAAACGCAGACGGATTTATGTTTCTTGGTTACTTTGTTGAACGCCTAAAACCCTCCGCTGTGCAACGTTCACCACCGTGCGTCTCGCAAGTTTCGCGATTTTTTTTCAGTCGCTAAAAATCAATATGACGCGTTGCATTTATTGGACAATAGAATTCGTAATTGCTAAAATTATAAATGTATATTTGTGGAAAATATTCAGTGTAATTGTACAAGTTTCACACTAGAAACACTGAGCCTTATACACGGCTACTTCATATATATTTTTCCGCAATAGATTTATTTAAACTCCGTATATGTAATTAGATAATTAAAATAATTAAAATAATACATGCTTAAATAAGGAATACTGTCAAGACGTTTCACACAAAAAGAATTTTATATATTTTCAATCGGATGAAGCTCTAGTGTTAAATAAAAATCGCAAAATATCTAACAGAAGAGAAATAAAACTGGCATTTTAAAATTCTATAATTTCGTATAAAAGAGAAGAAATTTGAAATTGGAAGCTATTAATTAATTCGTAACTATTGTAAGGAAAATTGAGAAATCGACTGAGAGAAACTTAGAAAATAATTTCAAATTGTAGAAGGTATCTTCTGACGCTTCAATAGAAATAGTGTTAATTAGAACGATAAAAGTGGAGGAGCACGGGGTGAACACTGCACTCGTTCACCATTCAGCGCGATCGTCAGGGGCCCATTCTATTTATTGGAATTTTGTTTCTCACTATATATATAACCTCGACGTCTCTTCCTCTTTATTTTTCTTTTTGTTGCCAGTTCTCGCCAGCCCTTCGCCGACCCTTCTCACATAGAATAGGTTGATAGACTAGCCTCTAACTTGTTCGAACGTGAACGAATGTACGTAGTCGAGTGAGGAGACATGTTTTGGATCGATTTGGACAACGAGAATATCGCTCGATCGGAATTGGGACACGACGCTTTTTACGATCGCTCAGGTCCACCGTTGTCGATTTTTTTGCCGCGGCGACACGATCCGTTCGATGGGATCGACCTCCGTTCGTAACACGAAGAAGCATCTCCGCTTCTCGATCGCTCCGCAAAAAAAAAAGGATGCTCGAACGTCGGACGTCTTCGCAGCGTGTCTTCTTTTTCTTCATTCTTCATCCTTTTTTTCATCTTCTTTTTTTGCATAGCTCTAGCTTGCATGCACTGTTGAGTGAGGTGTTTCAGTGTTCCTAGACGTGACACGTAGATAGGCCGATTGATCCTTTCCGTTTCGCAGTGACTATTAACTTGTCAACGGCGTAACTCTCTTACAGTATAGTTTTTTTTGAAGTAATACTGTCGTGCATCGATGTGTCCCAAGTTCGACGATTTTTAGTTTGAATAGTTCTGCGCAAGTTTATTGCGATATCACGGATTTTAATTGAGAGAACGTCGAGCTTGAGACAAGGAAATTCGAAAGGCTGTTTTAATGATGAAATGCAAATTTCTCAACCCTTCTATGCTTGAGAGACAAATATTTCTCTTTCAACAGAGTCACAGTGGTGTATGTGATTATAGATTCAAAGTAACTATTATATTGTTACTGATATCTAAATCAAAAACTGAAACTGTATTTAGATATTTATATTTTCTATTATTTTTGTTACCATTAATAAATACCATTAAAAATATTTCTACACCGATGTAATGCAAGATACAGTGGAACCTCAGTTATGGGAATTTATCAAGACAAAATAAATCCTAATTAATCACTTAACTGTAATTATAATGTTCGATTCTCTTTAAATATCGTATTGATATACAACAATGTAAAAAATACATAATTACAAGTTACAACTCGGACAATAAAATCCTTAAACAACATAGCATCGAACGAAAGAGGTGACACTGTGCTTTCCGACCGATTTGGAAACACCACGGTCGCGGAAGGGTTGAGAAACGATTCGGTAGCATCGGCAATTGCGTTCGTAGAGTCGGCTTAGCGTTAAAGAAAACTTCAAAGTAACTAGAGTCTTTCGAATTTGCATTTTCGAACGAAACAAAGAAACCCAGCTTCTGCGACAAAAATCGAACGAGATCGAGCGATCGCTAAATCCGGCAGAAGCTGCGGTTGCGTGTAATTTTGTGATCGATCATTGGACTAAAAATTGTTGTTTGAAATTTAGGATCGGGCTCGTACAGCGGCGCACACGTGGCCGAGGGATCGAGAAGATACTACGGCACCGAGGAAGAACCGTACGTTGGTGGCGTCGACAATGGGACCGCGTCGAGGCGTCGCCAGCAGCAGGACTCGCGCACATCGAACGGCATTTAGGAGCTGGGGCCCCGGGGCCTGTCGCTACAGCGCTGTCCCCACCTGCGCACCACTGCTCTTTAGTGGGGTCGCCTCCTGGTACGCTACAAGAACGTACGAATTGCTTACGCTACCCTTAGCGAAATGTCGCTCTGGTCTGTTAGTGGGGTTTCTTTCCTGTCGCTACCTGTCAAACAAACGAAAAAAAATAATACCGTTCTACACCTGGTCACGTTACCCACGAGCGAGGCGTTACGATAGACACCTACGAGAAACGGTAGCGAACGCGCTACCTGACGATACCGGATGATTCTGCGTCAAATTTCCACTGAAAATCTGAAACACTTTTCGTTGATTGTCTTTGTTGTTCATTGTCATCGATTTGATGGAAGTTGGTTATCGTTCGTGAATCGTTTAGAGCAACGATGCTCAACCTTTATCCCCGCTTATCACGCAATCAGTTGTTTAGCGAGTCGCTTACATGTTTCTATGTGTAAAATAATTGCTTCAAAGTGTGGACAAACAGAAGGAATTCGGATTAATTAAATTAGTTTATTAGGAGTAAAGGATGCAACGGAAATCAAAATATAGAATTTAATGAGACGATTGGATTTTTTGTAAGATTGGCATGATTATGTTAGGATTAATACTTGTTAATTCTAAAAATGAGAATTAAATCCGAAATTTTATTTCGATCTATAGTTATTCTTCGTTGCTATCGAAGATCGTGTTTCATGTAAACATGTAGACGTGAATAGAAGCGAAAATTTCGTCGCATGGCGTAGACATAGAACAATAGAATGCAGAGTATACAGGCTGTGTCGAAATCTGCGGTACAACCGGCCGGTAATAACGTAATTGCATCGCCAAATTGTAAAAACTCAAAACTCAAAACGACATGCAAAAATAAATCAGAAGAGAAGAATAACATTCTTTCATCGAAGCATTTGTTCTTGATAAAACAGTAGATGCTCTGGCATTGCTTATAACAAGTAGAATCGGCGTGTCATAGTCAGACGCGGCACTTGATCCCTGTTCAATAGTTTTATTTTCTCAACCTAACTTTTCGGAACACAACGCTTTAATGAAAAAATGTTATTCCTTTTTCCTCGATTTATTTCTAAAACTCGATTGTACCAAGATTTTCTATACGTAGAAAACAGTATAGTAGTACGTATCGTTGAAGAATGTTTTACTATTGATGGTAAGCGTATCAAAAGGTTGAGGATCGTTGTTTTAAAAAATTCCACGCGCTCCGCGTTGCTGGAAAGAGAACTAGGACTCGTTTTCAGGAACGCGGAGCGCTTACGCTACCGTTCTGGGAAAACTGACACGATCGCCGCGATTCCGGGTCGCGTGAAAATTGTTCTAGCCGTCGAAAGCGTGCACGATACCTTGGACGTAAGCTCCCGATAGTTAGAACCCCATAGCTGCCCCCCCCCCCCCTTTGTTCGAAAGCCATTGTTTCTTCTCGTAGGATCTGATTTGATTGATAGCAGCATAATCTGTACCTGTATTCGACCTGTTTCAAGTCGGTTGCACGCTACCCACGAAGTACACTTGCCCCCTCCCGGGGCAACGTGTACGAGCTTCGGAGGAACGTAAGGAGATTAGCGAGCATAGTCTGCGCCCATACATTTTTCCTCTTCATCCTAGAACCGTAGACTTCTCTCTCTATCTTCCTTCGTCACAAACACACAGTTGAATTTCTTGATCATTTACGAGCCGTAGACAACCGTCGAAGTAGTCTCGTAACCAGTAAACGATGCTTTTCTGTACTGAATTATTTGTATTATACGGACGTCGACGACGAGAGAGCCCCGTCGCTCGTCGCTCAGCCGACGGATGTAGCCGCTCGAGAACTTTCACTGACGTTTTTCTCCAACAGGAATTCCGCATGGGTCGGGTTGAAAACAGATCGTTGAATGTCCTTGTCAATGCGGTACGCACAGGATAAACCCCCATTCGCGGAACCAGCTGAACGAGAGAGAGAGAGAGAGAGAGAGAGAAAGAGAGAGAGAGATGAGTTTAGACACGAGATAATCACGTGAGAACAAACAAAAGTACTATACTTTCGAGAACTGGCGAGATTGCGAGAGCATGCGTGGCTGCGAGCGTGAATGGAGAAGGGCGAAAGGGACACGGTGAGAATGCGCGTGCGACAGAGATAGAAAGAGAGTGAAAATGAAAGAAAGGAAGAAAGAAAGAAAGAGCCCTGGGGCCTCAATTTTTGCGCTGACTCCTCCTGGGCCCCAAAAAACCCACCCCCACGAGAAGCGTACGATCGGCGATAAGAAAAAAAAAAAATAAACGTTCGACGAAGCTGCGAGACGATCTCGTGAATCGGCGGCCAGCGTCCCCATAACATGGACGCGGAAACAACCCTTGAAATTATGGTAGACCACGGATTCGGAGGAACGAGACGAAGATGATGTGAACGAGAAAACGAACGATCGGAGAACGCAGCGTCGACCCGAGAGAAACAAACTTCGTGTACGATTCTTTTACAAATTCGGCCGAGAGATCAGCGATAGTTTTGCTTCGACTATTAGAGCGGGGAGACACGGAGGATCGCCTCTAGTCGAATTATCCTTAGACTACGATCGCATGATAAATTCTAGAATTCCGTAGGGAATCTATATCGGAGGAAATGAAACACGTGCGTGGCGATGGGTTGGGATCAGATTAATTAATATCTCGGAATATTTGAAAGTTTTTTCGATTGTAGATGCGTTTATACATTTTATTAGGGTCTACTCGAGGTACACGGATACACATACACACAGAGAGAGACACTTCACAGGAATACTGACACAGATACACCCACGGACACACTACAGAGATATACACGAAGAAGACGTACACGGCGGTATTGCACACAGCATACAGGAGAAACGGATTGTACACTTTGTGTATATAATACGCGCGAGGAACACTTTCCACCTTGGTCACTCGACACAGACAGGTAAACTCCGATCGAGGAATAAAGAGACAGAAAGAGTCGGGATGAGCAGAATGATACATAGACGACGAGTCGACGTGTAAATATTGTAAGAAGCCTTTCGAACGGGTCCTGACGCGCGCGCGAGCGCATACCAGGACCCCGTTCAAATCTACCAAGAAATATTTGTAAGAGCGATCTACTCTTCTTTTTACGAAGCACCCACCGGCATTTATTGCTGCTGTAACATATTTGTCGATTTACATACGGACACGCGTATGCCACGTCGATCGCGTGCCTAGGGTTGCCACCACTCGCATCTCCCGAAAGAATAAAAAAAAACAAAGAAACGGAACGCCGCCAATTCAACCGAAATGAAACGCTGTCTGGAAATCCTTTTTGCTGGAAGAACATAAGTAAGGTTAACTTAACGCTTAGATTTTTCACAATTTCACGTTTTTTACTCTTGAGATATCGATACAATAGGCTTGTAAGATACTAAGATGTTCGACGATACCGTTTCCCGACCAGATCCCGGATGACTTTTCGCTTCGAGAGAATCATGCTGTTGTGTCTCGAACTACGCGAACGTCCCTTTGTTTAACCCTTTAAGACCTGAGTTTCGCTGTTCGTTAGTAGATAGCCGTTCGGAAACTGCATGCTTCAAGGTAGACGTTTCTAAAAAAAAATCGTTCACAATATTTTCATTTACACTACCCCTTGCACTATAATATCGCGTTAGACTCGCTATCAACAATTTTAATACGAACAAGTATGTTATTAATACTCGTTTTATATTAAAAGAAAATTCTATCGTTCTCTTAGTAGCGTTAGATCGAATATATACAGGGTGACCAATCGAGTAATATAAAACGAAAATAACTTTTACAAACTCGTGCTTTTTATATTTAATATTATCTTGTTTGAAAATATAATTGATAGATATTATTCAGTATATTGTGAAAACTCCATTTTCTCTAAGTTTTAATTATTGATTTTTCATTAGAATAAAATCTTCGAAGAATAATCCATAAAACATAAAAAATGAGATATGGACAAATAATATAGTTATTAATAGAATAAGTAGTTATTCAAACGCTTTAGTTACTCCGTGGCCACCCTGCATAATTAATATAAATATTTCTCTCTTCGGGGAAGTGTTAAGAAATATTGGTGCAAGGGGTTAATAAAAGAGACGACAGTAAATGCAACGATGCCAGTCGAAAGGAACGGCTGTTTTCTCCTAAGTATGCTGTCTCTGTGTGTAGACATAATTTTCGTAGCACCTCAGAAGACTCGGGGGACGTAGCAATCGTAAGAAATCTAAGATAAGCTGTGCTGCAAAGCATCGTCGGGACTTAAAGGGTTAAAGTGTTTATAAATTCGTTGTCTCCACGAAATGCATGCGTAAAAACGTTAGGAATATATTTGCAAAACGATAAACTATCCGAGCAAACTGCTGGAGAGCGTTGATTTCTTGTCCGTAACCAAAGTTGGGCGAAACAGTAACCTAATCGATGATTAACGATTCAAGCTCGTTAGTTGTTATAAATTATTCTAAATTAGTTACGGTAAATTATAATAAATTAGTTATACACGATAATGAATAATAATAAATTAGTTATATACGATAATGAATTATAATAAATTAGTTATTAAACATGATAATGAATTATACTAAATTAGGTATTATGAATTATTATAAATTATTATAAGTTACTACATATTGCTACAATTTAGTTATAATAACTAACGAGACAATCGTTGCTTTGTAATCAGATTAACTTTTGCCCAACTCTGTCCGCAGCGCCACGTGTGCCGTGCCGTGGCGCCGAGGCGACACAGCTTGTGCATGCGTCGAAGTCTCCGGCGTCGCGTTGAAATCACCGAGCGGCGCTTGCGTTTCCGCGCTTATTTCGCGCGATCTAGCTAGAGAAAAAAAAAAAGCGTTGCACGTTCTTGCACATTCTTGCGGACCCGCGTGCCGTATTTTTCCGACAATTAATTACTACAGTTAAGGCTTGATTAGGTGATGAACGCCGTACGAATTTACCGCAGGCTTCGCGTGCAATTTTCGGTAGCTTCTTTCTACCAAAAAAACTATTACGTAAACTCTTCCATTCGATTGCCAGCGATGCTCGACACTGTTTCGCGCGACCATGTTGGCAGCCCTACGCATGGACACGTTCGCGCGGCCACAGATATCAAATTTTTCTGGTCGCTTGCGTACCCGTTGCTGGTTTACGTTTACTAGAAGCGCACGCGTTTCACGTTGTTTATTAAAGTAGAAGCGAATTCGTCGCTGTTACAGGCGCGGCGAGTATGAAATGTTTGTCGCCTGCCCGCCGTTTAGGATAGTACGAAGACCTTTTTTCGTTACTTTGAAACGAGCGACACGCTTTCATCACACGCACGAATCGCGCCGTGTGATTTTGTTGCGAACTTTTCTATCGATTTTTTTTCGTTGGTTCTAGCACGTTCGCGATCGATGCCCGACACCGATGGATCGGCGACGCCGGTCGATTGATCTGTTCGGATCCCGCGGTGGCTTACTCACGCCCGATTGTATCGTTTGATTAATCTCGCTGGAGGGGGGGAAGCGCGATCGATTCTCCCCCAGCTTGTTCGGTTTTGCGACCAGCGCCGGTCAGACCTTCGACTTTCGTGCGAAGCTGTTCGTGTTTTATCGACGTTTCTAGATAAGTTCACCGGGGACGGTCGCCACCCCCGTGTTTTCGTGCTGAAGAACGGCGTCGCGCGAGTTTTACAGACGCCTCCCCCGATGGGAAACGTCGCGAGCGCTGATTCTCGCGCGAGTTTCCTGATTTTGCTTGCCGCGGCGAGGTCGACGCGCTCGACGCGTAGCTTTCTTTTTGTAAAAGACGAGAAACATAAAAAACGATCGAGGAACTATCGCGTTCCGCGTCGCGATCCGTGAACAGACAGGGGAAACGAGAATGAAGAATTTTCGTGATCGGGTTTTGTCGCGAGGAACGATTTTATGGCCCGGACGCGCGCGACGGTTATTATTACGTCCGGGGCAGCGGTCGCTGACTGTAAAATCCTTTCGCAGCCAACTTTTGTACATACTAGGTGAAATAATAATGATAAACTTGCATGCACGATCACTGGTGACGATTCTACTTAAAGATACTCACGCTTCCACTTCTGTGTGAACGACGTTCGCCCTTTTGTCCGGCTCGGGTGAAAGTTTGTTCCGGCGCGTCCACGATTTGTCACGCCCCGGATTGGTCGAGTCTGCACAGCGGAGACGAGCATTAGCTGGCTATGGTTGGAGTTGTGCTAATTCAATTATAGCGAAACTAAATTTCGTAATTTCAGTACATTGTAATTAAGTAGTAATTCAACTGCGTTGCAATTCGATTCTATCGTTGAAAGCTTAATTCAATTTATGATTATTCTAATCACTAGTGTAAGGCAATGCAATTTATTATTCGGTTGTAATTTTAATTCAATTGCACCGTAATCTATAATCTTATTTGAATTAGATCTACTTAGGATTTTGTGATCGTGTTTCAATTACGAGTTATAATGTAATTTAATTTCGATTGAACGTAATTGAATTACCTTGTAGTTACAATTTGTCAAGTAATTCAATTGTAATTCCGTGCAACCCCGACTGTGGTTTACTATCGAGTTACGAATCCGGGAGGCGTCGCGACGCGTTCACGACGTTGCCTGTCGATTATCCGCTGGAAATCGCTTAGGGAACTGGAAACGTGTTTCCCGGAAGCGCCATCGTGCTCTGTAACACTTGTTTACAATTTAGGATGGAAAAAGAAAATAACAGGTGAACCGGTCCATTGTTCCGCGACCCTGGTTTCGCCGATTTTCTTTCGGCCACGAAAGTCTGATTCCATTGTTCTCCCGATGCGCGAGCTCGAACGAAATTGTTCTGATAATTTTCGGTGGTTTACCGAGGTCGTCGCGGGCAACCGTGAACGAGGATCGCAAAAAGGATTCTCTGTTCGGGTGATCCAATCGATCGATGACAGGCGAGCATGCTACCTTTAGCGGTCGGACAATTTTTTACGATATTTTGTAAGAGTCGTTTGGCAGCGATAGCGGATCCCGGGACGAGACATATACACACACACACATATACATCCACACACGACGTGTTCGCCGCGACGAACGACACACGAACTATACCACACGACAGGTTCTGCCAACCCTTACGACAATGTCCCGTAGAGACCAGATCTACGTAGACGACGCGAAGCTGACGAAACCTACCGAGAGTCTACGTCGGCTTTGGCACTTCGGTTTAGACAACAGAGAGAACATTAGCGGCTTCCAGTTGGTCCGTTCTTCGTTTCAGTGTATCGAGTAGCGTTCGTCTCTGTAACGTCCAAAAACACTAGCGCGCTGAATTAATTAAAAGCCAGAACAAAAAAAAAAAAGTATAGCGATGCGTTACACGGAGACGAAGTCGTAGCTTAAATCGTGAGCGATTCGGAATACATGATGCTCCGTAGTGACTCCGTGAACGAAATGGTGTTATAGTGAATTTTCGATCATTCGAGAGGCTCGTTCGACAGCTTTACTCTGATCGACAGGCGGGACGTGGAAACTTCGAACCTTCGTTAACCCCTTGGCGCGATGTTAAAAACGGCATTAGTGATACAACAATTTGGTGATCGACGTTAGAATTCTTACTATTCTATTTTTTATAGTAAACGCTCCCTTAGCAGAAATTATATAATCGCATAAATTAATTACTATTTGAATTCGCAGTTTCTAAAAGTAGTCGCTTGCAAATGTGAACAATTTATTGATCTTTACTGCGATTTTGCACTGTTTAAACTGTCATATAGTGTCCCAGCACATTTTATACAGTATTGCCATGATGTTAGAAATATTTGCTAACAAAGCGCTCTGTAAAGCAATTCGTCAATTACCTACAAGTATATAACATGTTAGATATTACTTTCTGATTTATGGAAAATGTGTCACGAATTTTGCAGAATTAATTTGTGTACTATCATTTCTCAACTTTCATTGAACTCTTGACATCTTCTGACAAGGGTGCTGAACTATCTCGCGCGTATTCTAATTCAGTTTACTTCACGTCGATCGCGCCAGGGGTTAAAATCGCAGAACGGCAACGCGACGAAGGGCGCGTTCGCGCGCGGTCAGAAACGCCGCGAGTCCAATCGGGAACACAATCGAATAATCCGACTACGAGCAGAGAAATTAAAAGCGGGATCGCAGACTGCGCGAGGCGACGCGGATCTAGAGCAGAAAGGGAGAGCGAGAGAAGAGAAGGTCGGAAGCGAGGGTGAGCCTTTAAGGGTGTTCGAGCGCGTATGTTCATTGTACAGGGGCGTGGATTGATCTTTTAATTACGTGGCAGTTGATTCGTTGGCTTGCACCGTGTGCACGTGAGAAACGTTGTTGATTAGCCGCTTACGGCGTCGCGACGGCCGACGCCCTCCTTTGAACGCAACCCCATATGGTTGGAAGGTCCAAAACGGGACCGATGCATCGGCGCGAATTGACGTTGTTGAGAATTCGAAGTCTGATCATCGAGAGAAGCGCCAATGGGACCCAATATATCGCATCGATTATCACGTGTTTCGCGAACGGTTCCGCGTTCGACGATGAGATTTCTTTTTGCCGGCAACATTGTCGGATATTCGTGTCCCGTTGCTGTTTCGTTTGTTTACGGTTTCCGCCGATGCGGACAGTCCCCGTAACGCTTAGAGAATATCGCGAAACGCCTGTCCTTGTATCGAGCCTTAAGGCTTTCGCAATAATATTGTTGGCCGCGGTATAATGTGGTTTTGAAAGTATATATAATTCGGAGGAGAAATGAGCGACGCTTGGATTGCGCGGACGCCACTGTCGGTTTGACTCGATGATCGTGAACATTGTCCGAATTGACGGACGTACCAGCTGATTGACACGTCGCTGTTTTCATCGGTTTCCTGTTTTCCTGTCCGAACACCTGTTACGCAGCCCCCGATATTTCTACGAAGTGGTGCGTCGCCAAAGTGCTAACCAAAAACATCAACCATCGTAACAGAATAATAGTCATAGTACATCTATGGCAATCTATGGTAGCGGAGCCGGTTACCGTGAGATATCCAATCACTGTGCCTTTGGTTCGCCTTCGGTTACAATTAATTCTATATTTATCAAGTGAAATGTATAAATCTTTAAAAATGAAATTTAATTTAATCCGAATTATTCGAAAATATACACCATAGAAGAATAAACGAATTTGATAACGAACAGTCTCCTCGTAACCGTCTGCACTACCCGAAATACAAAAAAAGAAAAGTACCACCTGTTCAAAGAAAGGATTACAAAATTGTGGATCACATCGTGGAAGTATCGCGGGTTGCAGTTGCAAACCAGAAGGAACGTTAACGAGTTTCGAAACGAATGAACTAATTAATTAGATCGTTAGAGACATAGACAGCTAGAGACGAATTGCATGCGGTTCATATTTAACGGCGAACGATGATTCTATCGGAGTTCCAGCACGCGCGGTCATAGTTTGTACGATGTTTCGCAATCTCGATCGTCGGTGGTACGAGACGTCGGCATGGATTGACGGTCTCGTTATCGGCAAAGTCGCTGTTTTGTCACGCCGTCCCAATGATGTGAAACTGAAGGAAAGAACGATCGTCGATTCGAATCAACCGGCGTCGCCCCGCCGAGGACGAAGTCCCGCCGCCCGCGAACGGCGATCGATTACGAAAATGGCGGTCGCGGGCGCGCACCATGTCCTCGGCGATGATTATTTTCCCTTTTTTTGCGGCTGGTTCGTTGGATCAAAGATTTTTCCCCTGTGTATATTGTCTATTATTATTCACTCGCGATGCCGGCCTCGATGGTCCCGCGGAACGCAGGCATGGAGGACCGTGTTTCGCGATTACCAAAAAAGGACGGTGATTCAACAACAAAATTCGAGAGATGGGATTTCCTGTAAGCGTCCGATAAAAATAGTTATATGTCCGGCGAATGCGATGAAAAATGCAACGCACGTAGATAATATTTTCTATTAATATCAGACGCGTGCGACAGTAGATGTACGTATGATGCAGTTATTATTCAGGATGTTACTATCTATTGAATAGAAGAGTTTGCGTAGAGAAGACGAGATAACTCTTTTGAAATGCATCTAAATTGATTTACGCTTTTGCTATTTTAAAAAGAAGAAAAAAACAGAGAAATTGAGACGAACTGAAAAGAATGGAAAAATATTACAGAAAAAGCCACATAAAGAAAACTATTATAGCATCTCAGTAAAAATAAATTTACTAAATGATGAGGAGGCATGTAGACAATTTTTAACATACTGTAAAGAAGAAATAATATTAATATTTAATATTCTTAATATTTAATATTATTAGCAGTAATTCTTTGGACATACTGAAGTTATCCAGAACGATGAACGTCGACGTGGGCGTAATTTTTTGGAATTACTTCTAGAAACACAGAAGCATTGTTTTCTGCTACGTCTGTATAAATGCATACAAGAAATCCCGTCTTAAAAAATTGCGAAGAGCGACGGCCTCCAGCGGCTTCCAGCGGCGATAAATCGAGGCCCGGCCGCGCGATCGAAACAAACGAGCGATCAATTCGTTGTCTTCGAGCGGATTTTATTTGATTGTTGTTGCACTTGCGCGGAGGATTGACGGAGCGTGCGAATGCGTCGGCAAAGAATGCGCGCGTGTGTGTACATTGTTCAGGCAAGAAAGTAAGGCGGAGATATGTTGGTATCGCATCGCCATTATTCGAATTAACGGTTTATCTAATTGTAAACGAGTGCTGCGGATGAACGGGGAGAAATGGAGCGCATTTGTGTAGAATGACTGGCAACGAGCGACAGAGAGGGAGAGAAAGGGTGACGCGCGGAATGCCAGAGAAATTGTTGAGAGAGAGAGAGAGAGAGAGAGAGAGAGAGGGGTGAAACAGGTCGCGAGTTCGCGGTTCAGTGTGCGCGAGCTACGGTTACGCAGAGAGAAAGAGAGAGACGGAATTGAGGCGATTAATTAACGAGATGTTGTAAATTGTTCTATAGCAGAAATGAAAAGTGCTACGGCCGTGGCAGCGCGCCCCCTGGGAGTACCACGGCGACGACGGTCTCGGCGAAACTAAATCCATACGAATCGGGGAGAACGTGAAAATTTCGGATTTCCAATTTGGCCGACGACTCTCGACGGGCGCGATGCTTCGATCGTTTCGATGTTGATATGTCAATGCTGTGATGTTATCCTTTGAAACTTAAAACGAAAAAAAAGTATATTTCCCCATGTCCCCGTCCTCCCCACCCCCCCCCCCTGTCCCCCCGTCGGAACACACGATCCCCTCCCCAACTCTCCAGCCCCCCGATGAATAATTCCCCACGGATTTAAAACGAGAATGAAAAAAAGAAACCCCCATTTTTTCCTTGGAGAAGCGAATATTTCTATTACTGTAACACTCCGCATAGCCCTTACAACAAAAAAAAACTAGCTAGATTCTAATCGTATTTAATGTAAAGTTTATTATTGTTACATCTCAGTGATTCTCTCCTCTATCAGTGATCTCACGGAGAGAACGTGACGCGACACGTCGAGAACGTGATTTTTCATGCGATCTCGGAGCATCGCGAGATTCCGAGGCAGGACTCTGGAGCCGTGGGGGGTGTGTTTGAAAGTATATGAAAAAGCGATCCGATAATCGACCAATCGTAAACCGCTCGTTTCTCTCCGATACGTCACTGGTGCCCAAAATTCCTATATTTGTCGCATTTGTAAATAAAATTTTTATCGTCACACGACCAACGACTTCTTTACTCGGCGATCTTTCGTCTTAGTCTGTATGAACTATACACTCGCGTTGGAATAACTTTTCTCAAATCGATTGAATAACTAATTTATTTAGGTATTAGACCGACTAGTTCTCTAGAGAATTAATATACAATTATTCGTATAGATTGCAATGATTTTTAAAAGTACAATTCACAGTCGAAAACGATTTAAGTAATATAATCATTTCGATTGTAATTGAGATATTAAAAAAAGAATTTAAATAATTAAATAACCCATTAATAGACTTTCAGTATATAAAGTATAGCGAAACGATTAAATAAATTCCATTATCCAAGTTTATATTATAATAGAAATCTAGATATTAATAAAACAACAATCCGACGTTGACGTTTTCAACATTTTTTGAGAGTGATAAATATTCTTGGTACTCAATTGTTGAGTTCCATTAATTACGACAGAGCATATTGCTAATTAAACGAAACCTTGGTCATAAAATTGTTAATTTAAGTTCGGTCCAGACGGAAGGATCGAATACAAACAGCATCGTTATCTTATCGAAGATGCACTCTGACATCCCCTCTTTATTTTTCCATAAGTTGCTACACTTGTAAACCTAATCAGTAAGTATCTTACATTGATGAGGTTGAAAGAAAAGTAGTCGAGGTTTTAGCCACGTGAAACGATATTTTCTTCTGTGAATTATAAACGACGATACAAAAGGATATTTACACTCTACCGTGTCGTATTACAATAATACAAGATTCATTGTACTTGTTACAGTTGCTGGTAGGTAGCGTCGATCATCGTAGTCGATCGACGCGACGAATTGCATCAAGAAAATTTGCAATAATTGCATCGTGAAATCTCGCGTTTTGTCGCAACGTTGAACCTTACAGGTCTCACATACGTATCGTACCGATTCTTTGGCAATGGATCCAACTTTTACCGTAACAAAACGCGATCGAACGAAGCGGTGAACGTTCCATGATCAATATATATATATACAGTGCGCCGTAAAAAAATATAACAGGGTTCCATCTTGATATACCAACGAAGACAAGGAATAAACAAGATTGTTTTTCGAAATAGTGAACGGAACGACACGATTAACGCTCGTATTCCTGATTCAGAAGACGTCGATTGCCAAAGTCACTCGAATACTCGTCATTTGTGCTCAATCTCTCTCTATGTACACGAGCTCGAATCCTGGTTCGATCGGATTGCACGACGAAATTTACACACCAGGACTCGCGTAATAACTTAAACTTCGAAGCTCTTGGACCCCTCGAACGCTTTACAGTTGTTCAAAAATAAATAATAAACGTATCTTCCGGCGTCTCGAGTAAATGCAGTTTGCTTAAATACACTCTCCGATCCTCCGAGACTGCGCCGAACTTGCTCGAATTCGTACAATTGTTTATCGATCAATAATATATCGTGCAATGATTAACTTTCCAAATCGCAACGATGTAAAATCGTAAAATGACGATCGCTTTTGATTCTCGGAATTAATTACTTTTATAGCAGTGCTCGAGCGGTTCTCGTAGGATCAACGTCGAGGATCGCATCGACTACCTCGATTATAATTCAACTCTCTTAGAATAGCTCTCTAACATTTACACATATACGTCTGAATGCACTCTAAACCTAAAATTTCGTACGTCTACCTTTGGTACAATTTTCCTCGCTATTGACTATGATCGTAAATTCTCTTTGTTCTGTTTAACCGACGCGGTTCAGCCGGGTCGCGCGAACCCATCTGCCAAGCTGCAGCATAATAAATAATCTCGAACCATTAGTTGCCCGACTCCTCTTCGAACATGCTACCACACTGAACCATCGAATACTGTTCAACGCGTCGACACAGCGATGAAGGTGACACACCTAAGCTTGACAGTTTCGACACCACTGGACACTACGAGTAACTGTTTGCAACTGTTGAATGAACGTTCCGACGGAAACGATGTTGAAAAACCTTCGCTCTGAGCGAGGAAAACTGTTCCGGTTACTTTTGCTATATTTATCATAGCTTCACTTCAATCTCTTCGCGAAAATTTATTTTAAACATTGCAAATGATGTTTCAAGAGAGATTCGTAATATCTTTTACATAACCGAAACAGTCGCTTAAAGAACACGTTCCAAGAACATTCCAACCCGAAGCCTGCGCTACAGTTAGCAACGGACAATTCAGTCCCGAGTTCCTAGCCAAGCGTTTAAATGAACAGATAATTCTCGTAGTCCGCGTACGACGACGCGGTGACGTGTTTCGACGTCAACGGCGTCGAGGGCATGCTCTGCGCGAGTTGCTGCACCCTGGACACTTGCACCTGAGGTATCTGCGACGCGTGCGGCACAACGATTCTCGGTTGCTGGTTTAAAGAGCCGAGGGACAGGTGATGATTGTCCGCTTTGTGGACATTGTTGTTGTTGTTTATCGTGGCCGGCTCCTTGTGGTACGAGGACAGATGGTTGTTGTTGTCGTGCTGCTGATGGTAGTGAGTAGTTTGGTGGCTGCCGTGCAGGTTCAGTCTTGACATGGCCACGCTGATGCTCGAGTCGGACGCCCACATGCTCTGCAAACAACGACGATTGTGTAACGAATTTGACTTTCTATTATATTCTTATGAATAATGCTGACGGCGGATGACGCGGGCGCGCGCGCGCGCTGCAACGAGATGCGCCGCGTAATTGCGTCTCGTCCCCGGTGAGACGATACGGGGGAATGCCTTTGTCCGCGGCGGCGTGAGAAGCGTTCGAGAGACTTGTTATTTATGGTTTAACGAACGTCCAGGGATCTCAAGAGCCAACTCACTTTTCTTCGATGAGGATTGTAGTCGGGATTGCGTCTGATGCGGAGGTGACGGTCGACGCTCGTCCATCTTTGTGTCACCTTTAAGGGCGAGTCGTCGGGGTGCAGCTTCCTTTGGTACTCTTCGCCTTCGCACACCTCGTACAGGGAGAACTGCTCGACACGCTCTTTCGAGCTGTAGCAGCTCAGCAGCATCTGGATCAGCTCGTCCACGGTGGTCTGCTCGGAGATCAGCAGACTCTTGTATTTAGACTGCAAAGAAATGGATATTTATTATCTTGCTGTAATGCACTGTGCACTTAGGTATGGAAATGGGAACTAAAGGTCTCTCATAGTTTCAGGACATTTATTGAAACTTGATAGGTATTCGAAGTGGTCTAGGACACTGGGACTTCAAACAACTATTCACAGTTTAAATGTACAAGGTGCAGGCACCAAAAGTATACTAATGAAATATTTTTATATTGAAAGAAAAATATTTTATATTTCTTGTAACAATTGTAGAGGAATATAATATTTTGTATTTAAATGTGATTTCGAATTATTATGATGCAGGATCTTTAGGGCAATATACACAGTTTAACCTTTTGCAATCGATTAGTAACTCTGAGGCGTCCCTAAAATTATTACATCACATTTCAAGACAATTTTTACATGATCAAAATTTAAACGTAAAATTTATTAAAAGCATAACTATCATATGAATGACAGCCTTTCGTCATACAAAATAGAATTACTACAAGTCAGAAAAATTATTTTAAATTTACAGTTAAGACAGCTCCAACTGCAAGAGGTTAAATATGCAAGGTAGAAACGAGTATGGTGCACCATGACCCAAGACCTTGAACTCCTACGACCACTTTCCGGTATAATTAGATCGATAGATTGTTGCAATGTTGGCGGAGAGATTCGCGAACGGGATAGGATGTTTGAAAGGAACTTAACGCGTGGCTTACCCCGGACATGAGCGCGCTGTCGTATATTTTGACAAGTCCGCCGCGATGCGTCTGCAACGAGAATCTGCAACAGAAGAAAACATCCGTGAATCCTGGATATCGTGTGCGTCGGCGGCGTGCTCAAAGGGAATCGGGGAACGCACTACTTCCACGTAAAAACACCGGGAACCCTGGGCGTCTAGTCAAACACCGACGACTACAGTCCTACGTAACGTATACCTTCGCCGGAAGTCCCGAGCCACCAAGAAAACATCGGTGACTTCGAGACCTTCTGCACCCGTGACGGTAGCTACGACTTCGACGCGTCCTACACAAATAGATAACTTGTAGCTGCTCTCGAATGCTATTTGCCTAAGGTTTCTACGTTTGCACTCTGTAGTCGATTATTATATACTAGACAACTAAGAATGATGTCTCAATTTTGTCATTAAAATACAAAGAATATAACTATAATGAAATTTTCTTTAAGACTTTTCATCCCTTAATTTAAAAAATGCTATTATAATTCAATTTGTAGTCCTATGTCACAGTAAAATATCTATCATATTTATATCTATTATTATACATATAAATGTATATAAATTCAATTTACATACCTAATGAATCAAAGTAAATCCAAACATTTTTACTTTTAATAAAATATGTCTAAAATCCTGCTTTGGAATGTTTCTCTAGAGAAGTCTTAAGATTTAATTTGTGACTGAATGCAAAGAATATCAGCAATAAAAGCTACCAGTTACATATATCGTGTACCACTGAAGGGTTACGGGGGGGACAAGTACGACCTCGCCAGGAAAACAAAGGTTACGCGAACGTAGTTTGAGCAGAAATCCTGAGCGGAGGGTTTCACCAGGCGTAAAAATAAAGGCGTCTCGCGTGGTCGCCCCAGACGGACTCGAGGCGAAGAACAAAGGGAATCACTGGAAAGGACGTTGCTCGTTGGCTCGTGCTCGACGACCCACAAGAAGTCGCGTTTACGGTCGGTCGCGAGCCCTGAAATTACATCACGAAGCCGACCGAGACCGAAAGGGGAGCGAAAAAGAATGCGCGCCACGGTGGACGTTCGATCGTACCTGGAATCGCCTCTAGGATGGCACAATTGCAGAACAGCGGGTCTGGCGTCCTCGTCCAATGACAGAACCGTCCTCACGTTCGGTCGCCTCAATGTGACCTCCATGGTGAGATAGAAGAGTCTCGGATCGCGGTGCCTCATTCGGTACTTGTTCAGCAGGTTCTGTACAACCTCGCGACAGGTCGTCTCGTAGGTGATGCTTAGGGTCTTGTACTCGATGTCTGGTCGCAGACAGTTCGCGTACACCTTGATAGTTGTCTGCAATCAGATACAAACGCCGTCGTTAGACACGAATCCCAGGTCGTTTGCCGCGTTGATGGGAGTACTAGAATCGCTACAATGGTGTGAATGGTTACTTGCATCTTTCGAGATATACCTTCTGCCAATGACGCAGGCACTAATTATTTTTAGAACGATGTATTCTTATCTTTTGTCATTTATTTTTTAAATTAAAACACGTTGCTTTCAAGCTTAACACTTTCGCGACTATCATTTGGTCTACTCTTCTTTGATATTAGAATAATATATAATAATATAAGTGTGTATTATGAAATATTAATTTTACGCAAATTAGAATTAAAGAAGATTATCCTCATAAGGTCTATTTAAATAGAAGGTCGCTAATAGCCTTGCAGCTGATGCGACGTAAAACCTCTAAGAAAAAAAAAAGATTATCCTCGATTAAATCCTTACTCGTTAAAAAAGGAAAATAAAGAATATATCTTCTTAATTGCCTTCTTCCATTGCACATTGCGAACCTGCACATGTCGTAAATGCATAATGATGCACAATCTATTCGCATCTGGTACAGATTATTATGTATTATGGTACAGCTGTGATCTAAAATAGAACTCGATTTTTACCAACTACACCGTCAACGAACGCAGAATATTTAAATAAATCTAATCGAGGCTGTCCGATTGTTTACCAACGACAGCTCGAGCTTTAATCCACCGTTGATCCGGCGAGGGTTGTTTAAGATGATTTAGAACGTGTTCCGAGAAAGGATTAAGTGCGACGTCACGTGTGGACGGTGGAATGGCGCAGGAAGGACAGGAGAGGAAGGAAGACGACGTCCTGTGCTGTCGTAGGACGCGCAATAAAAAAGTAACGGTAAAGACTTTCGGGCGCGACAAGAGGGGCTTCGACAATTAGTCCATAATTAACTCGGAGACAGACGCGAACCACGCGTGCCGCATAAAACGCTATCAACCCTTCGGGATGCGCCGGCGGACGAGGGGATGCGTCCACCGAAAATAAACCAGACACCAGATCACCCCGTTCGCAGATGCGTGGCGTCATGTGCGTGTGTCAAGATCGTCGGATGCGTTTGTGCGGCGGCGGTACGTGACGTTAATAAATAGTGTCGCATCAGAATTAATTTTAACCGTCGATGCTACCCCTTTCCGACGTCATTTTCTTTTGACAAGGAACATGTTATAATAACATATAATTAATATATGGTAACGTATAATATAATACACATGTATTGTATTATAATATACTATATTATATTATACTATATTATATTATACTATACTAATATTATATTATATTATGGTATATTAATTCGTCTATTTTAACTCATGTATTAAATTACATTCACAGCCACTTTTTGAATATAAAATATCTTTATTACGTGGAACGTAACAAGATTTTCGCTTCGACGGATCTATAGCAACGACAGCGACTGACCTTGGAACTCCTAGAACCTCTCAACTGTTATGGTTACTCCCCGCAATTTAGATCTCTAAGATGATCACATGTGATACTTTCCTTATCTTTATTTTACAAGCGATTCTGAGAACGTTGACACTCGGATAATAATTTTAGACAGTAATCGAAACTCATGTGAAACGAAGGTTTGTTATAAAATTGAGACGAATTTATAAATATTGAACTCGATCTCATCCCTACTGATAAGCAGTAAATTCGGACAATTCCGCAGCGTCAGCAACAGCGAACAAAAATGCATCTTCAGAAGGTGCGAACTGCCATTCAATGTATACAAATTCTAAAAGCTTAATCTTCTTTGAACTTTACAGGCCAGGATGTCGATAGCCAGATGTTGCCAGTCGAAAGCTCAGGCTGTCGGCCACATTTGCAACTACCTCTCAAACTTTCGGAAACACGTGTAGGTCGATTTTACGACCGCGAGCCGCGCTATATTTCCGACCGTAATGACCTGCCCAGCCAAACATGGCTACGGGCCACGAGCCCCGTACGTGCCGAACAATCATTTTCCGCGGTGTTCTTGCTGAAAACCCGGACGATCTCGTGCGGATTTTCGCTAAGCTGCCGTTACGCTGCGTCATCACGTTCCGGCTACAATAAAAGGATTATCCTTTCAGCGGCATTTACGGCGTCGATATGCTCCTTTTATGTCGCACGCGTGATCCGTCAAATTGGACCACGAGAGCGGGGACTATGGGGTTCGTGCCGCGACAAACGTGTCGTGTGCCTGTTATGGCGCCGATCCTTTTCGCTATGTGTTAATTAATAACTCTTGTTTGTGTTGGTTATTTATTCATTATTTAGTTCGAAGTGGTAAACATTTTTAGGATGTTAAAGTTGAAGATGTTAAGCGTGAAGTAAGTTTATGTTAATTGAGTATCTTGTGTTTATTTGATATTTATTTGGGATCTACTTTAGATCAATTTGAGATCCAAAATAATATATAATAATTTGTTAAAACTTTATTCTATTTCAAACTGATAATTATTTCGAGAACATCGAACTTGATATTAGGCCCGACTTAGATCTGAATTAGATCTAGGTTAGTTATGTGTTGTGCGTCAATTATGGCAACAATCATCCGTTATTCCTCTTCCTTACACATTAATTACAGCTCCTTATTTATATTTATTAAGACCATTCAAGATTAAATCTGTTCCACTAACAATCATTTTGACAATTGTTGAATCCATTCAAGATTAAATACGTTCGTCACGTGACAATCACTTTCCGAACATCAAAGAAAAAGAGCCAGCACGATTTACCGCAATTTTCGAAGAAGCGTTTATAGCCGCAGTTTCATTTAGCAACTAATAAATTGTCCGAAGTGTTTCGTAAGCGGCTACTACTCATCCTCCGTCGACGATTTATTCCCGATAGGCCGCGGTGGTGCCCGACCGATTTCGGCGCCATCCGATCCCTATTTGCGTTCCAACTAAACAAACAACGGGATTCTTAGACGGCGGTCGCCGTGGAATTCCTGGTGGCGTTTTACGACGACCGAGAATCGATAGTGGAGGCGTGCGCGGCGTTCCGTACGGAACGAGTGCCCCGACCCTAACAAAAGCGAACGACGGTATACAGTACGGCTGTCGTAAACATTCGGCCGCCGTTCAAATACACGAAATTCGTGTGGCCCTCTCACGGTGAAAACAACGGCGCGCGCGCGCGTAGGCGCCGCGTGATTTCTGATTCATCGGTGGGAATTCCGATACGCTTACGCGCGAACATTGAATGCGGTTCAGCGTGGAATTCTCAGGTGTTCCCTTGCGAAGAGAACGAGATCTTTGACCGACTTCTTTTTCCGCGCGCGCGAACCACGGACGGGACGGGCTTCTTCGGCGCGGACGATCGGACGGCGGCGGACGTTTCCGTCAGCAGCCTGTTGCACCCGTGGCAAAACTCTTCGATGCACTCGCTATTTTGTGCGTGTTCTTGTTATGGCGATTACTAGGTATCTTGATTTAACTGTTGGCTATTTTTATTGTTAAATTTTGACCTACTTGGCAACTTGTATTTACGAATAAATAATAACTGTTTTGTGACTCGGAACAAATGGATTACCGGTGATAATTGGTCGATGAGATCATTAGAATGGGAATTTTTATGCAAAGTAAACATTGTCTGCGTTAATTGAATGATATGTAGGCGACGTAAATATTTATTTCTTTTTAAAAAACAGTTTTAGCAAATTAAGAATAAAACTAGATATGTTAATTGCAATGTGTTGCCACTGTAATTATTTCCACTATAATAATTGCCATTTTAATTATTACCATTTTATTTATTTCCACTGTAATTATTACCACTTTAATCATTTCCACTATTTTATATTTGATTTACTTATTGACCTAATAAATGTTATCTCGTTAGTTATTTTTAATAATGGATTAAATGATAAAATAGCTGCGTTTAGCTACGTCACTAGCTTTATCAGTTTGTCTTGATGCGTCAGTTGATCTTGGTCCGGGATTTCCGGCGGGGCCAGACAGGATCCTTTAATTAGTGCATTACATTCGTCTATCTTAAGGTGATTCACTGGTGGCCTCTGGTCAAGACTGAGATTACTGTCTGAACCTGTCTAAATGCATACTTCTTTCATCAATTATTTTCTTCCAAATTAAAAATTCAACTATCTCCTAATATCAATTAACTTATCTGTCTTGATTTTATATTTCCACACATTTTATTACATTTAAAATATATTCGCTTCAAATATTAATACTAGCCCACAGAGGGCAACAATATAAATTAAAATCGATTAGAATTAATATCAACTAATTTGTCTTTCTTGATTTAAAGTATCCACACATTTAATTACAGTTAAAATATATTCGCTTCCAACATTAATACTAGCCCACAAAGGGCAACAATACAAATTAAAATCGATTAGAATTATCCCTGGCAATAAATTGTTATTTACTGGTCTTAGACGTAGATTCTTTATTTTCAAACACGCAGATGATAATGGGACCACAGAATCCACAACAGATGATTGTATTGCATACTGGGTCTATTCCTACGTTTCGACTGCGGCGGACGACAGAAAAAGGGTCACAGTACAAGGTGTCAAAGGGAGGTCTGCGGCTCATCAGCAGCGTCTCGGAGCGATGCCACCCCGTTTAGAGACATCAATATCTTCCAGCCGGCCATGGGCCGCGAACCGAAATACACCTTGGGATATTTTTGTTTGAATGAGGTGCTCGGTCCTGGTTAAAAGTATCGCTGCGTTTCGGCCCGATCATGGTCGCGGGTTACAGCATCGGGAGAAAGGCTTCGGAATCCACGATCTAAACCACGGAATCGGTACGAAGATTCGGGTGCTAGATGTCTTAGCTTTCAGTGAATGGAACACCGAATTTAATTCTAACTTGAACTGGAGATCATTATTATGGGGAGGTCAATTATTTTATTTAGGTTTTAATAGCAAGATCTGATGTATCTTATTTGACGAATTTGAAGACAATTATGTCTAAAAATAAAGAAAATAGCAGAATACAAATTTTTATATGTCTTATTCGAGAAATATAGAACTCATGTTAAACGAGAAAGAAAATAAAAAAAATTATCGCGACTAATTCGATTAATATAAAGTTAAAGAAATAAGCAAAAGAAACAGTAAATGAGAAAAATAAAGGAACAGAAAACTGTAATATCTGTTATTCGATGGATATAAATTTAATCATACCAAAGGATAAACAAAAAGCGCAGCAATTGGTCGCCCACGTTAATTCGACTCCCCCTGCAGAAAATTATTTTCTTCGGCGAGATTTAGCTCCACCGCCCCACAAAATCAGGATCAAATCAAACAAACCAAGAGTCGGCTATAAAGTTATTAATACCCGAGGGAACTGTTCTAACAAATGACGAACCATTAGTTTGGACAGTTAGTTCGTGGAATCCGGTTGCAGGCGGCACGATTAAGAAGCACCCCACCGTAGGAAACACGTGAAAAATTAACAATCTCCCCCCCCCGACAGAAACCATTAAAACTCGGTCCGTAAACGAACGTTCTAATAGGGAAGTTAACAGCGAGGAATTCGAAGAAGAGGAAGTCCTGCGGCCGAAAAATCCGAGTTAATCTGGCGTATCGAGCGTAAAGCATAAAAAAAAGAAGGGATGAAGGGCACCGAGACGGAATAGGAGTCGCCATATGCCGGCGGAGTGTCTTGTAATGAGGGGACAGACTTTGAAGGGGGAATCTCATCGGGAGCCCCATGAACCGCCGTCGTGCTTCGAAGAATGCGTTCGGGGGGGCACTTTCGGGTTTTCGGATTCTCGTGTCGCTGTCGAAAACAGCGTCGTTTCAACGCGGAGGTCCTTCGACGAGATTCGACGAAGGCTCGATGGCGAATCTACGCGTCGGCTGATACGTTCCGGGTCTAAAAATAGGCACGGTATCGCGTCCCTTATCGTTATCAACCGCTTCGAGTCGAACAGTAAACCCAGGCCACGCCAACGCGACACCCGGTACATCACGTATCCCCGTTTCGTGGCAAGGTAAACGACACCTTTCAACGGAAACCCCGCTGAATGGCCTTGCCTGTTTCCTAATCGACTAACATTAGATTCGTTAGCATAGTTAATTAACGGCGGCGGGACGCCGGTCGCGAATCAACTTCGGTGTTACAGTATTTACGGTTTACGGGATATTTTTTAGTAAGTCTAGACAATCGCAATTATGCTACGGGCTTTTTTTAAGATTTTTAAAAGTGATCGTGAACCAAACTATAGAATTGGAGAATATTTTTATGTTGTGTAGTGTTTGTTAGAATCATTTAAACAGTAAAGACATTATTATTTACATTACGTTCCTTTTTATCATTTTAAACAATTTTTGCATAAATATCTTAATGCGTTTTATATCCTTGTACTTTCCAAAATTAGTAGATTATTCGATAAATTATTTCCTTCTTACACAAAAAATTAAAAAACAATTTTTAAGTATTCACAATAAAAAGAAATAAAACTTTTTGACATATTTCACAGTACTTCGAAATCTTATGCCCACATAAAAATTCTATTTGTTACTGAAAAAATTCTGAATCAAGTGCATTCTTAACACCTTTAAAAAAGAAAATAATTTTCAAAAACAAACAACCTTGGCGCAATATTTCAGGCTTGATCCAAGCACTTCTAAATCCGTCGACGAATAAATCGTGCGCCATCGGCTCCCGATGGTTCGTGTTTACCAACATCGCGTTGTTCTAATCTAGAGGCAATTAATTATAGAACAGAGGCGAAGTTGATCAATGGGATGCACTCGTCGCGACCTACAAGCGAGGCAATCGGTGTTTCCCCCGTTCGGCTGGATTTCTCTGAAAAAAAGTGAGAATCGGCCGGCGATGTTTCGCAACCGTTCCATTCAGGTCGAAGAGAGCCGAGGAGCGCGATCTTTCGGAATCCGGAAATGGCAAGGGATTATGAGAACTGGCGCGCTTTATAATTAGAGCGCGAACAAAATCGTGCCACGGGGCTTTGAAGATCGTCTAGAGTTTCTTCTGGCCGGCTTGTCCCACGCTAATGGAGCCGCTCGACGCATAATAATATGCATTTTTTCCTAGTTCCACTGCCGCAAACGATCTGGCCTTGCAATTATATCGTACGCTGCGAACACGCATCGGGAACGCGGCGGTAAAATGTATTCAAATCTTATTTTTAATTACTTCCGAGTATCTGTACGCGATGATGCGTAAGCATGAGTATAAAATATAAGGAGACGTATCCTTCTTTTTCTGTTTTCATAAGTAAGCTTCAGTTCTGAATTACAAATTTTTAGAAATATTTATGTTGCTGCATACATGTATGCTTGTGTGATGAAATTAAGTATAGTAAAATATTTGTGGCTTGAAAACTGAGTTTAGTGTTTGGATTATATATAGAATGTTAGAGACTGTTTACAATGGGAGTGTAAATTAATGTATAAGCACTTAATGTATATGCAATTAATGTACATGAAATTAATGTATATTCTCATATATGCAATATGAGTTCTTGATTTAGAGATAACATTTTTCTGACTTAAAAGTTGAGATTCGTGTTTGAAATATTAGAATTCTTAATTTATAAATATAGTTCCTGTGGCTTTAAAAACTGAGCTTTCATTATGAACCACAGATTCTCAAGAACTATTAATAAATAGACTGTGCTGTTTATGCATTAATATATGTAAATGCACACGTATGCATTCTTGATGCACAAATAAAATTCCTGTGACTTTAAAAATTGAGCTTAATATCTTAATTATATATAAATCATTAGAAACACTATTAATAATTAGACTGTGGGTCCTTTCGCATTAATGCATATACATATATAAATGTCTCTTTAATTTTCAGAAATTTTCCATAAACTTCAAAACTTATTAATAATTACACTATGGATCTTTATACACGGTATACTAAATGCATTCCTGCATCTTCAAAGATCGAGCTCGATATCTAAACGATATGCAAATCATCAGAAGCTATAAATAATTATTCAAATGGATTCTTATGCATAAATGACACGAGCATGTATGAAGTAAGCCCCCGCTGAGGAAGACCGAGGGTTAAATAAGCGACAAATGGTCCCAGGAAACGAGACATCGAGCGAAACAACAGCGGCTTCCTTCATTTCTGGCTATCTCGGTCCGTTGACATCGAGACGCCAAGATGGAGGCGTCGATCAATTTTCATGCGGGGCCACGTAGACCCCGGTTTGAATGGTCGCGGTATCAGCCAACTCCCAGGTAGAACCACGCGCATAATAAATTCCTTATCCCTGAAGTCCATTGAATCCCGAACGACGGTCCTCTCTTGCCCCTTTCCTTGGCACGTGCTTTCCGAGACTCAGCTGCCGTATTTTCTCTCCCCCCCCCCCCCCCCGCCCCCCCCCCCGCGTTCGGGGTCTTCAGGTGCCTGTTGCCGTTCGAGCACGTGTCCCCTCCCCTGATTTCCGGCCCGAAAAAGAAGGATCTCGAGGCTTAGAACAAAAACCCGAACAAGAATCCGTGTCTCGTCCGCTCCTTCTTTTCTTCGCTCCCCGAAGCCCGTGAAATCTTTGTTCCGCACCGGTTGCCAGAGCCTCCGCGGAAATGGAGGTCATGGGGCCCCGCTTTTAATCATTTTTGTGTCCGGGTTTAATGGCTACGATCGAAAGACAGCCGGCGATCGGAGGACGACAGCGATCGGAGGACGACAGCGATCGAAACGTGGCTACGATGGAGAGATCGCAAGTGATCTACGACTTAATCTTTGCTGCATGAAACGGCGACTGCTACGATCCTATATACGCGATAAGGATAATGTTGCTAGGCTGCTGATCTAGGTGGAATACTGAACGCGAAAGAAAGTTGCACTCTGCACCAAGAGATAGGATGCAGGAGAGATATATACATAGATAACGAGCACTGAAGCAACGTACATTGTCTCGTAAAAATAAGAAGACTGAGTTATGCACGCTTAACCACTAAGTATGATGTCTCTTCTAGACTGAAACTCCAGTGTGTGTGTGTGTGTGTGTATGTCTAATGTACGAAGTGAACGGAAAGAGAGAAGAAGAGAGTTCCGCTGAAAGCTAATTACGAACTACATGAATAATTTCAGCAAACAGTTCTTCGCTTCGAACTCTTACGAATATTTGACTCTTGTATTATAAAAAATTGAGAATGAAAAGTGATGATATAGAAGAGAGAAAATATTTATCGTTTTACTAGAAAAATTATTAACAGCGAAGAGATGCTAATTAATACAGCTGAGGAAGAAGTCATAGTATAAGAAGCTAAACGACGATGTTAATTATTTTTGACAGAAACATTCTTACAACTTGAAAGTAAGTTATACGAGTTAACTGTGAAGTTATATGATGGTATAAGTGGCGATGTTATCAAGTATCACTGTTTAGTCGTATCAGAGTGTCAGGATTTGTAGAACTATCAAATCAATTGCTGGTAAAGTCACCAAACTCCTTGCGCAGTAAAAAAAGCGACGGCATTGCGAAAAATAGCAGCTCGTGTCTCGCGACCGTGTCGAATGTCCGGCAAAGCACACGTCAGAGGTTTCGCTGACCGGGCGGAATGCGAGCACGCAGTATCATCAGTATTGTCTCGCTGGCGAGACCCGACAATCTAACAGAGCTACTCTTTCAGCCGCGGATTAATTTCGATTCCGTTCGCGGAAACTTTCAGGTCGGTCGAAAGGTAAAACAGAAAGCTCGAAGCTGGCGGAAACAATGCGTCCGATCGGGAACACAATCGAGCACTCTCTCTCCTACCCGGTGTTTCCAGGTCCCACGAGGATCTTTACTGCCGCTTTCGGGACCGTCTCGCTATCCACAATGATCCGTGCGTACACGTCGCGCCGGGCCCCGTGATTTGATTCGATGAGAAACCGGCGGGTTACTTGTTTCCTGCGTGTTCTTACTTTCGCGCCCGGCACTTTCCCGCACCGAGACAATGCGTCCAGGAAAGCCTGGGAAGCTTAATTGTTACCGAACGAAGCACACTTCGCACGCTCGATGGAAACGTGTGCGAGAGGAGGATGGGGCAGAGGGGGGTTACCCGGCGAGTGGGAGGACCTGCTTCTGCGACTCGTGACTCCTTTTGTGCTCCGCCACCAAATGTCGCACGACCCGGTTTACATAACTGCCAGCGATATGTAACGGGAATCGTGTTGGGTAACCAGTTCCTGTATCGATCCGTGGACTCTGCGGAATGCTCCACCGTATCTTCCGTATCGATCTCGCCGATCCATCGATCCGCTATCCGCCGTCTTTCGGCAATCGTTCGCGCTCAAATGGATCGTTGGTATTCGGTACGGGGCTGTACTTTTTTCTTCGATTTGGCACGTGCTGCAGGATTTATAATGCTAATTGTATTTTTATTGTTTTTTTTGTGTGACTTTTAAGTTTATTAAGACATAAATAGTTCCGGGTCATCGCAATAAATTGTAATATGTTTGTCGTTTTGGTAAGTGATCCGGTTGTCTGATTGAAATGGCTTGTTTGTCAATTTTCAGGAAAATAAAATTATTCTTCGTCTATTACAAGCAATCGCTTGGAAATGTTAATGTTGCTAATGTTGTTTTAATAGCTTTGATAAATTATCTGCTTGAAATCATAGATGAACAAAATGGTTACGATAATTACAAAAAGGATGTCTGCGAAAAAAATCAGAGAAATTACATGAAAATGTGCTCCTTTCTCAAGAATTTCAATAAGTTACGGACACGAAAGTTGAAGATAAACAAGGTAATTGAGGCTATCACAAAAAGGACCCCTGTCAAACAGAAGCAGGAGCCTCTTCTTTCAATTGGTCTACGAGAGAGCTTCTCGTCCCTGATCGCTTTCAAGCCATGAATGATCAAGAGCAATAACGAAGGTTATTTATCCCCCGAAAAATGGAGGATAAGGTCTAGAGCACTCCAAGATCCTTAGACCATCAATGCCACCCTAAGATCTTCCTGAAGAAGGGTAAACAGCCATAGAATCCCAAGACGTGCAACCCGAAAGCTCTCGCGAAAGAGAGTAAAGTATATTCTCGGCCGACAATGTCTTTCATATTTTTTAATCGCGTTTCATGAATGAGCGAGCCGTTTTATCAGGCGAGTCGGATGTCGCAACAGCAGGAGAACTATAGCGGCGCACGAGCCGCAAGCAGATAGTGGTCTTACAGTATTTTTTCTGTCTAACGACGATACGTCTCGGCGATAGCGAGCGGCGCCGTTTTATCACCGCGCCAGGGTTCCAGCAGCAGCCCTTTTTGCTGGAAAGAACTGGCACGTTAAATCGAGCACGACGGGGTCAACCGCGAGCGACCGAACCGAGAGCGCCTCGTGAGGTCAGGAATTCCGCGCGAAGGTCAATCAGCGTCGCCTTGCAGCATCGGAGCGAAGCGTTTCGTACAATTGTCTGGCCGCGATTGCGCTTCGCGGGGCAGCTCGCGGCATTTTTTTCCGGACGCTGTTCAACGAGCCCGACCAATTGGACGAAATCCGCGCGCCTCGTACACGCGACTGCGAAAGTCGTCACGGAACGGCCCTAATTTCATTGTCCACGTGGAAACGGAAAGAAACGCGGTCGAGGGCGAAGGGAGCAGAAGAAGAAAGGGAACGTCGATGTTCGACGTCCGCGACAAAGGCGACCACCGATCCGCAGCGGAATGCAAACGAGCAACGATTAAATAATAGAAGAAAATCGAGTTTACAAAGCGGCTCGCGCAGGTCCTCGGATCGTAATCACCCTGCCAATCAACTCTGTCTCCGTGCCAGTATGTATATTTCAGCTCGCCTGCCTGCCTGCCTGTGGCTGCCTCGACTTAATCGGGATCGAAGAACTCGTCGGGGACGATAATTAATGCCTCGTTACAAACGATTATTAACCAGAAAACGCGATGTAATCGAGCGAATTCATTAGACGGAAAGTGTGCTGCAGTGTTAGCGTCGTCGATGAACCGCTCGTTGGCGCTCTGACGCTAATTATTCTTATCGGGCATCTCGGAAGACTGGTACACTGGATCGTGTTAGCTCGAGCAGTGAAAACGCGGGAGGAGCTCTGCCATAATCGTTTCCGAAGGTAGCGTGATTACTAGCTGGAAACTCTTCAGAAGACGTTCGCTGCGAGATGCAACATGCGCTTGCTGATTGAAAAGTTGCAAACATGTTCGAACAGAATGGACACTTTTATGGATTAAATATTTTCTTTTTGTTCGACGGCCTTTCTTTGTAATAATCACTTGGTCGTTAAGTAAAAGTCAGAGGAAAGTAATTATTGATACTAATCAGGCTGTCAAGTCTTCTTGAGTGAATAAAGTATTAATATATGATGCTATTCCCGTCAAAGTACGTTTTGAAGAACACTATAGTGGTTCTGCAGCCGTAGGTATAACTTTGTAGATTGCAACAAGATTGCATTTGTTCAATCTTCGTACGATTTTTATTATAATACATGCTTGAATAAAGAAATTTATTAGAAAGTTTCTCAAAGAAAGATTATTATGATCTCAGTAATTATGAATGAAAAACCAGAAACTAGTTACGTTAACTAGTTTAATCATTCTAGTGTTAAAATTAATCTTGTGGTCACAAATAGCCGTAAATAACATTTACATCGTTTAACACGACGCTTTTAAGAACAGCATTCCACAGGATGCCATAAGAGTGCCGCAGCACTGTATGCGCCCTGCATCATGTACCTGCTGCCGCGCCAGAACTGGGAGTCTAATGTCAGAAGCAGCTATATTTAGCGCGACTCTCGACGTCAGAAACAGCAGCAAATCATTTTTCCGAAACAACGAAACCATGTCCGACGATCTCGAGAAGCTTCCCTATAATTTCCAGCCATAAAAATCATTCTCTAAAACTGCAACCTAAAGAGCGCCACGAGAATACCGTGGCATCGGATGCACCCTGCAGTATATACCTGCTGTTATCCCAGAACCTGAACTCCAATTCCGAAAGCAGCTATTTAACATCAACTTCGACGACACAAACTGCGCTAATTTTTCAAAACCATCGGAACCGATGACGTTGATACCATTGCCTATCGTTCCTCAAGACTTAATTACACCTTCTTAAAGATTCGGAGAACCTGCCTTCGAGCCCAACTGGCCGAGTATAAGACGCCGCAAGGTCGCCCGCTTCCTTTTAATTAAGCCCGATGCACAGCTGTCATCCAGGGCCGATCTATCCCGGCGAGATGCAATTTATCCAGCATTATGATATCCCGCGTGGCGATTATTCGCGGAGGACCACACACGGAAAGTAGGCGTTCTCGAATTCGCCGTCACCGTGTCGGCCGCCCTGTCGCGTCCAAGTGGCCGACAATTGACACCCGTTTCCGGCCGTTCCACAAAGAAGCGACGCGGAGGACGCTACCCGAAGAATATGGGGCACGTGCCCTCGCCGAAGGATCGCGTGCCCGCTTTCACGTGCGTGCGACGCACGCCTACGTCCAGCTTCTTCAACGTTCGGCAGCATGTTCTCGGTACCGGGAACATAATACCCCGCTGGAAAGCTTCCTTCCTGCGAGCAGGACCTCCCAAGCCATATGGCACGCAGCGCACGGCGGTGCCGGTCGCGATTCTGCCGGGTCGAATGTCGATAAACAAAGTGCGTTGTATCTGTGAAGCAAGCACAGCTGGAGCTCGATCACTCGATCCTCTAAGATCAAAAGGATCCAATCAGAATAAAAATTTGCCACCTAAGATTTGACCTTCTACCTCCAATTTATTAGAAATAAATTCAATATCGATATTTAATTGCTTAAACGAAGTTATTCAATGATTAAAAATATAATTATAATTATCTAGAGATCAGTATGTATTTTGGATATAACGTTCGAAAGTTGAACTTCTTATTTATCATAAAGAATTTAGGAAGAAGAGTTACTAATTTAATTCGCGAGTATTGCCACCGAGTTTGTACCGGCTAGAACCGCAATCAATACCATCGTGCACCGCGCAGGCTTCGTGGCACGAGATGAAAGGAAAACTGCACGAGATGCACCGGCCCGTGGACGCGCATACTCGCGTGCATGCGAGACGACGATGCGCCGGTGTCTGTCCGCGGTCTAGCCGGCGGATTCTTCGATCTGCTGCATTCTCCTTCTCGAATTCCAGAGATCTGGGACGCGAAGAAGACGCCACGGGTTTATTTTACCTTCTTCGTTAGCTGTTCGCGCATGTTGCATGCTAATTCAATGGAGCAGATCGAGAATATTCACCTCGTGGTATCTTTTTCAATAATTACTCGAAGATTTCAAGATAGTTCTCTTACAGATCGATCTTAACCCTTGTGCACATTCTTGCATATTTACGTTGCACGCGGGCCTCCTGCGAAATTGTGTTTAATGAGCAGAGTCTAATGTAACGATCTTCTTTTATTGTTAGACGGTTTAGAATTCGCCGAGGTATTCTGTAGTTCTTTTCCCGGAGGAGATTATATTGTTTCACTTTTTATCTAAATGTGCAGGTTATTAAATACCCAATTCACTGGGGCACGAGTGAAATGGTACTTTGCACGAAGCATCTCGCAGAACAATCTTCTGTGATTAGTAATTTTTTAGATCTTTTTGTATATTATGATTGCGGGGTAGTTGTCTTGCACAACAAATGCCGAGCAATCTTGACTGCTATCGGGATTCGTAAGCTGGCGTTTTTAATAATTATTCGCTTGAGAGAATCAATGGAAACCATCTGCTGTGATTACACGGTTTCAATGTAGAGTGCTTCTGTTGCTTAAGAAGTGCATAGAGAAAGTGTACGTTGATTCTGTGCAATCTATCGAGCCGATCTAAATGACCGATTTTATGTCGATTGTTTTAACGTTGCTGAAATTTTGGAGACGCTTTCGTACGATGTAATTGAATTTTGTTAATTTAAGTGTATATTATACAATAATATAAACGAAGAAATAACTAAGTAAAATTGCATTGATGTCGTTGTTTTTATATTATTCTTATGATTTTATGTTATATCAGTGACACGAGACAGATTCTACGATTCTATAATAATATGATTCAATATTTCTACAATTCTGTGATTCTATGATTCTATAATTCTATAATTCTATAATTCTATAATTCTACAACTCTACAATTTTATCATAGTCAAATCCTAAACACTGAAATCGTCAATCTCAGCCAAGCCTCGTTAAATTAATATTAAAGAATACGAATGAGCGATGTCTCAGCAATTATGGAGGAAAAATTGACAAAGATCGGGGGCGTACCTCAGATGATTATACCAGTGAATCATTAATAGGCGAGCGGAAGGCCGACGCAAAGATGTGGAAACGTTTTCCTGCGGTGGCATCGCGGCAATTTTTTGGTTCAGTAGCCACGCAACGCTAATAATGACGCACCGCGGTGCCGGATAATCGCGTTATGCAACGGGGGATTGCGCGGAAACACGGTTATATTAGCTAAGTGTCCATCGGTCGGCGTGTCTCTCTCTCCGCGAGAGGAAATCGGCGTGGAGAATTCGCTCGGTGTCGGATAACCTCTCTCGAACGATATTTGCCAGCGCGCGCGCGCGCGCGCGGAGGGCGTCCGGCGGCTATCAGCAGCCGAAAAAAATTGCAGAGTGTTCCTGCAGCGATCTGAACAATTGCAGTGGGTGTCGAGAGGCCCGCGGCTTAACGCTCTAATGGCCACTGGTCAGGAAATCCCGGCAGCTGTTTACACAGGCCACTGGGGGCGGAAAAGTGGCCGACGGCTGTTCGAACCCGGGGGTTTTCTATTTCTCTAGTAGCCTACGGTAGCAGCCTGGAACTCTAGAGAACTCTAGAACTCTTCTAGAGGATCTGCAGAGTGGCTACAAGTAATTACCTCCTGTTTATGGTGGCGGAGTCGCGTGCGCCTACTTCGGAATATGAAGCCCGTTCGTGCAGCGTTCGACGACGGTTCAGGAAACGAGCCGCTTTCTCGAGGGGGCTTCCAAAGACGCGTGGTCGCGCGCCGGGAAAGAAGTCGTTCGGGAGGAAAAGAAACTTCGGCGAGACCGCAATTAACAATTGACGTCTTGCAACGACGTGTCCGATCCCAGACACGCAGGAAATCCTATTCTCGTTATTGCGCTACGTAAAACTTTACTAACGGTTTACGCGAGTATTTTTGCGGTTACGTGTGACGTAGTGGATTCGAATCGTCATCTGATTGCTTAATTTTCAGTGATTAAAGAGTCTGATGACTTTATATGAATTTGAAATAATTGACGCCACTTGAAGTCAGTGAATACGGAAATGCTACCTTTAAATATAAATTACCAGCGAATTTAAAATTATTTTTGAGAAAGGTACATTTTCTCACACATGTAACATATGTAACTATAAAATACAAATAAGCGAACAAATAATATCTTCAAAAATGTATTCTGAAAAACTGATAAAGAATAATTATAAATATAGCTATAAAGAACGTTCAACAAGTTTCTAATTTATAAATTGTTCAAAAAAGAGCAAACTCGAGCAGGTGTGTAAGTTCTAATACGGAAATTGATCAGGCGGAGATATGTTAAGTTAGTCGGCTTTAGATACCCCACAATTTCAATGGAAAGTTCGCGAGAATCGGAAGAATTATGGCGAACGGAACACATGCTCGGAAAAGCCAAAACAAACGCAACGATAATGGCGTCTTTCCTGATCCGAAGCAGCATGCAATTCCGGCGATCACGTGTGCCGTTCTAGCAGCTTCGCCCGTACACCAAGACCATATGGTTATCCCTTCTTTACGGTGGCTAATTGCACCGCGCGACACCATAGTCAGCTTTCGTATCAAGTTTTATTTCCAGTTTAATAACAGACCTCCGCGTTCCTTTCTCCTTCGTCCTCCTACGGTCTCGCTCAGACCTTTACAAAATATTACACGAGCATGTTCACGTGTGTGTCTGTTCTCGTTGCTGGGGAAAAAAGCTGACGCGACAGATGTACTTAAAACAATTTAGAGGGAGATGCTTTGTCAATGATCTACTTTTGAAAGGGGAGTTGTTCATTCGACTTTTGAAAATTCATGCATCCCACGTCCTTTTGACATTTTGCAGATGATACGGTTTTAATTAGATCTGAGGAAAGTGAATTAATAATAATGTGTGAGAATTAATTCTAGGGGTGGATATTTCGCAACCCTTTTAAAATGGCAAACGATCACCCCTTGTTGTTCGAGTTTAATTTGTCTCCTGATGCGAAGTTTGTGGAGCGAGAAAATAATATCGTGACAATATGGTTAAACTTTTGGTTAATTTGACGAGTTTATTTACAACCCTTTAAAAATTCAATATTGTGTAAATGATTTAATTTTCTATAGATCCGACAAGTATATTCGCAGCATTATAATTTCCTATTCATTTATTTCGATATTTTAACGAGACTAACCTTTTGTGCTACAAAATTAGAATAATGAGATTAGTAAGTAAAAAAGATTCTCTGATTGTTTGTATTGCTGTATTAATTTCTTTTATCAAGTATTTTCGTGAAAACCTCGCAGTGGTGAGAATTGGATATAGTGCATGCGACGTTTTTCGACAGCACAGTCGAGCACAGCGTTTGTAGAACGGCGTTCCAGTTGTTTATATTTACCAGTGCTGTCCTATCTACGGTATTAAGAGAACAGGAGGTCGGTGACAGACGGTCGCAGGTCCGTATAATTGGTCCTTCCTCTGCTGCTGATTGTTTTAAACGAGAACAACTCGACCAACTTTAAGTCCCCCGTTACCACCAACACGCGCGCGATTATTAGCGGGCACAACCACCATGCACGGAACGCTTGCATCCGGTTCGTGGGCTGTGGAAGGGTGACAACACGTATTCCACGCTAACTCGAGGTAAGTACGATTCTAATCTCATTGAGAAACGCAACATCGGTCATTTCCAGTCACGGAAGCGGTCCTCCCGGCAGCGGATCGTTAAAATGTTTCCACGGCGTACGGATCCGTTCCTCGCCACACTGTAGAAAGATTTTCCAACGACACCGTCGCCGCCGCCGCCGTGTCTGACCCGCCGGTATTGCATTTATTGTTTCATAATTCGTAGAGGAGCGAGCCGGCGCGCGGAAGTCGGATTCATTAAATCTAGTGTATATTGGATCACGGTATTAGATTACCGAGTATTAAGCTATATTAAATCTTGTATAGAGGGTGATTCGTTTTGCTGTCGGACGCCCCGGGAAATCCGACGATTTTCATACAGGGTTTATTCAGTACAATTTATGGTTGACATATGTGATCTGTTTAGATTGTAATCATTTCTTCGAAGCGAAGAGAATTGATGTTTATTGTGTGACTAAATTTATCCGAATGCTTAAATATTAATGACGAGAGAATTTTTATTTGGCTGCGACTTAAAAGAATTAAGTAGCTAATAGGTTATTATTAAAATAATCCGTCACGAATCGAACTCGTCAAGGTACAAGATTAAAAATTGGTATCGAGGAAGTAAAAGTTTACTTCTACTCTTTACCAATATTATTAAAGTGTGTTACTTTATAAAAATGACAAAACTGAACCTAGTCAAATATTTAATATATTCTATGCTCGAGTTAAAAAGTAATCAATTATCTCCACGAAAAATCTCTATAATCCCAACAATTCAAATAAAAATATCGTAGCCTATAAAAGTATAATATATCTACATATTATTGATATTACAATAACATGCATATTTTATAATTTACTAAATTTAAAAGTGGCCAAAACACTTAGAAGTTTGAAGACCGAGCGTTGGACTCTCGCAGACGTTTTCCCTAAAGTCTGCCACAGGTAATTTCGAGGGGCGCAAAATCAATGTGGCGGCGTTTCTATCAGCTCACGTGATCTCGCAGGTTCCTCAAAGTCTGGGTTCGGGCAGGCTGGCCCCTCAGGTGCCGCAGACCCCATCGCGATGCACACCTGACCAACGATTGCAGTCGCCGAGGCGATAAGGTCGACGAGGGAGGGTTATCTCGAACAGTGGTGGTTTCTTTCCATGAATAATGCAAAGGGGAGCGCGCAACCGCCGCGAAATGTATGCACGAGATTTTGAAGAGGGCCGCTACAAATCCCGTAACATCACCGTTCGTCTTAACCGCCCTAAAACTACGAAAAAGTGTTGGCCTCGGAGAACGTTGGAGCTCGACTTTCCGCAAGGATTTTCGCTCTTTTCGCGAGGCTCATTAGCGTCAGACGAGATTATTACTTATAGCTCGAAAATAAACGGACGGCAGGCGGTGACGCTCGACTTCAGTTAACCCGGCCTCTTGACTTCACTTGACCAAGTGTCAATAAGTCGCGCGCCCTGTCAAGACCGAAAACCAGAAGACGCGAGTTCGACCGCGCTTTTCCGCAGCAATGCTAGGTTATTAATAAACTTCAAGATCTAACAAAAAGATCTTCGATTTGTGAAGAAATCATTGACGGTGAGGTAAAATCATTTCGTCCTACTGACTAGGATAAACTCTTAAATCAATCTCGCATTCTCTTTAAAAAATTTATAAACCTTGAAGCATCTATTTAAACCATCAAAAAACGAGACTAGACTATAATTTATCAATCAACATCGTCTAATAGCATTTTTATCTTTTTACTCTGTGTAAGTTAAATACTATTGCAGTAGCGTTACTATAAATCCCTCAAGTCGGTTCAGACAAATTAGAACCACGTTTAATTAATAGTTAAACGATTTCGCTGATGGACAAGGACTTTGCAGTTTGCAATATTGCGACGTCTAAATCGATCCTGCCAGTGGTAGGGTCGATATCGATTCGCGAGTAGCAGAACGGCAATTATTGTGGTCAGTGGAAGTCACGTTCATGGGAATTCTATTTTATCCTCGTCAAGGGTTGCAGGTGCAGGCTGCACCTGCCCCTCGTCGCGCTCTTCGTCGGTCCCGTTGCGTCAACTATTCATAGGCTGTCGAACGACATCGATGACGTACGATTTCACCGGTCTATTTCCAGAAGCCGGCCGTAAAACTAATATTGGTGTCGTAACAAGCCGCGTGTGACTCCGTCGAGTTCGTTGCACCGGAAGTTTCGTGTGCCTTAACTCTTTCGTCGGCGAATCGCAGTGAACGCCGTGAAAAAAGCCGCGCGATAGTAGATGGTGCCTGCACAGGTAGCCCCGTATGGGAAATGTTGAGCGCGATCGGTATCAATTTTTATCATGGGTTAACTGTGACCGATAACAACCGCGCGACGTCTAGACGACGACAACGACGACGGCGATAGACCGCGTCCGACGACGAGAGCCGCGCTCGTGTTTGCTGTGAAACAATCGCACGAAATTAATTTTATCGGGTCCAAAGAACAATGGAAAATTGTTGCTCGACGTTTCAACTATTGTCCGCGTACGAGCCGTCGTAAAAATAGCCTGTCGCGAGCTTGTTACGGTGCGAACAATAAACGCGAACGATACCGGAGAGAGAGAGAGAGGCCGTGGCTCGCACCACGCGACCCCTGACACGCACCATCGTTTTCCCGCGGGACACCCGTTACATGGCACGAAAGAGATACGCCGTGGTACTGGCGCCGTGCCTATCATTACGTTGTTTAACTCATAATGCATCGTAACGCATACAACGCTGCTGCTGTGTCACTACCGTTTACGCGTTCCGAGGCTGTGCGACCCTGGATCTCCGCGGATCTTCCTGGATCATTCTCGTTTAACAATCGCTCGTTTCCTGATTCCATAGACGGCCTTCGCGAATTGTTAGATTGCCTAAAAATTCGTTTTACTTTTGGTCGCCGCGCACAATGCGAGCTTAGAGCACGATTCAACTAGTGGAGGTTTAGAGATGAATAAAATATTAACGATAGCGTTATTTAAGCATGATGTTCAGTAGCGACTGATTCATCATTTACATCGTCTGCGATTCGTATCTTTGGTTATAGGTAATAAGTAATTTAAATGAACCAGGCATCTCAGCTCCCATACTGTCGACACATCCTCCGCGAGCTTCGAGATGTGTTCATTGTTCTATCCTTAATTATATTTACTATATTACTTGGTTCAGGATAACCGAGCGCATTTTATTGCAACGGTACATGTTCGTACTGTACAGCTACATCGAACGCGTAAAATGAATAAAACATTAACGAGGAGGTAACTGTGTTATTTGTATAAATTCGTGTTGCGTAACATCGAATGCAGAAATATATAAAATATTAACGAAGAGATAATTGTGCTCTTTGTACACGTTCATGTTGTGTAACTACGTAAAACGCGCATATTATATAGGACTTTTGAAACAATTCAGAATATCATTAGCAAATTATTATTTTGCTGGGACTGACTCCTTCTTCCCAGTAATTTTTAAACTTTCATTAACTATATTGACCTACAATTTATAATTTTACTTTTAGTCTTTTTCTTTTTCTTGTAACAATAATATAACAAAGATCACTGTTCCAATTACAAATACTCCAAGAGAATCGTTTATTGATCAAATAAACGAAGAAATAAATATGAACCACCATTTTTGAAAAAATGTCCCAAGGTTTTCGGCATCCCATAAAATGTCACTAACCCCGTAGAACCACGGTACTAAGGAAATTACACGGTCAATTACCCGCATGCAATCAATGTCAGCTCCGAGCGTCGCGAGAACGGCGACACAAGTCGCGATTCTACGCTAAACACAGTGAAAGCCGCGCCGATTTCTAATTGCTCTACAATTAGCCGATTATAATTAAACCTATACAGGATTCGTCAGCGAAACGAGGGATTCGAGAGCGTGCCGCGGGTTATTGTAGGGCATTTCTCTTCCGTCCGGCTCGCACAGGACCACCACCACCACCACCACCGTATCATCGAGGCGTTCGATCGACGCTTCCGGCTGCCCGGAACCCTTGCTCGTTGTTTCCCATCCGGTCAACGTTTTGAGCATCAGATCCGTATTCCCCGGATCAATGGTTCGCATCCTATTCGACTCATTCATGCGTTTCCCCTACCCCTTCCCTTGGTTTCGATGCTTGTTCGTCAGAGTACGATCCGGCGTCGCTTTCGCAAGAGCTCGATTAGTCGGCGCGACGTCTCAGACGTTGAGTCACTCCAAGAATCTACGCGAAAATGGTTTCATCGGGTTGTCTAGTCATCCGGTACGATCAGCTTTTCCTGAGAAACCGTGCGCACAATGCGATAAAAACTGTCGACTCGCATAATTGCGGACATCTGTATTTATCGCAGAGGACGACTGTAAGAGACTGTAGCTTTTTTACTTGAATCGTTGCTGCGGATACACGGATTGGTGTAGTCAGTTTCGCTGAAGTTTCTCTCGAAGTAAACACCCGATTCCGTTATGAATTAGTGCAATTACTTACAGTTACTTAAGACCGTGATGTAACGAGCTTATCCGGGACTGTATCAATTCGCGAAATGACACACGTAACCATCGCGATGTTGGCAAACTTTTTTAGCGCATTTGCACGAACGTCAATCATGAATCGCTGGTTTATATATAGTTCTGCTGTCTAATCTACGATATATCAGCAAAAGTTGAAAATTGGTGGTTCATTCGACATGAATACCAATTTGGTAGCATAATAGTAGCGTGAGACACATTTTCTTTATCATGAAAATATCGTATACTGATCAAATTTATTGTTAAGACAATTTAGAGTTACGTTAACTTGAAGTAACTTAATCATTTATATTACATTCTCTTTTTAACATTCTGTCGTATATAAATCAGTTTTGAAGATAAAAGTCAACATTTTCATAAATGTAAATCAAAGTAGCATTTCCTTTAAAAAGCTACAACTCAATTTAGCATGATTCCGAACGAACAAGAGAATGCCAGCTACAAATATGTGCGTATAACTATGCAGTTTAATTAGAAGGAAGAAAAATACAAAAATCCAGAGAACATGGAGGACGCAGAAATATCTAGTGCACGACATTATCTCCTAGTTAATATTATCATAAAGAAACAAGTTCTCCGGTTAGCATTAACGCGTATCCTAAGAGTCTGCGATAGGAAGACGCAGAAGGTTCCAGACTTTTGGAGCGTTTTAGGGAAACGATCGGGGCTTTGTTCTTCCCCGAACAATTCCGAGACGTCGGCAAACAGGATCGTCGTGGGGGCTTGATATCACGGGAAGATATAAAACGTAGCGTCGAGGGGAGAGGGGAGGGAGGGGGGGAGGGAGGAACGCCGAACAGAGCACAAAGGCGGTAAAAGAGGATAAGGAGGAGTCGGATGAAGGAAGAACTTACTACGACAAACCGTCTGGCACGGTGGTGGGGATGACTCACGAAAGAAAGAGTGAATGGGAGCACTGTGTGCCAGATGGTCGTGGCGAGGCATCGCGATCTCTCCGGCCCTGTTCCATTACAATTTCCCAATGATGAAGGAAGATCTGTGCCGGTGGTTTCACGGTACTCGGAACGATAACGTGAAATCCGCGCGGACCGGCTGACCCGTGATAATCGATGAGAAATTATTGGCCGATCGGGAACGGGCGAGATACGCCGCGGATTGTCAATTAATAGGAGCAACGCGTCCGCCGGAGGGGATCTTGAATGGCCGAGATAGAGGCTGCAAATAGAAGGCGTCGATCCCGCTCAGGGATGCTAGAAAATATCGCGCATAGTGGGGGACATTCTATACTTTCTTTTTTATGTTCACTCGATGTCTCGATTATATGATAATTTTATTAATAGACAACCTCAAATATGCATCAAAATCTGACCGTACATTATGTCACAGGAGCTTTATTACACACAGGTCACTCGGTTCCCCATTGCACCTACCACGCGATATTTTCTCGCACCACTAACTGCATCGATCATGCTCCATCGATCATGTTTTCGCGTTCTGATCCGAGCCGAATTCGATCGGCAATTATTTTTCGATTTCGCGAGACCGCAGTGCTCGCGGCAGCGAGTTCCAAGGAAATTGTGGTTCTCCGATACAGTTGTCAGCGACTCATTGACATTCCCAGGCAGTCCGCTACCTGCCGGTGGTGTACACCGGGAGGCGAACACGCGTCGCCTGCAATTTTCACGCGTGTTACGAGCGAGCAACCCGACGAAGACCGGCTACCAGGAACTCCCGGGAACATGGTAACGAGCGTGCTGAACGAAAAGAAGAAACGCACGTCGAGGTGGAAGACGAGATGATTAATTCCTGCGGTCGGTCGTGTAACACGAGACTCTTTCAGAGACGTGCATCGAACTTTTTATCTCACGGGCCGAAAGAGTGCCACTCGCGAACAGGTTCCTTTGCCGATGATGCTCGCGATTTGCGCACGGAGAGCAATCTTCGCAGTCATTAACCGGCGCGCGCTTCAATTTCTTTCATCTTTCTGTCGTTCTCCGCTTCGCCTTTCCGTGTTTCGTTTCTTCGAGATTCGCGTCTTCGCTCGTGAATTGCCGAAAAGCACAACCAATAAGTTATGATGAGCCATAAAGCGGCTCTTTGTGGACAGAAAATGCCGAATCGATCGGTGGAGCACGCTGGCCATGAACGAACGCTTTCATCGGTTCGAACGTCGTTGATCGAATCGCGTATCGACTGGAGACGCAATAATAATCCACTGTGCGCCCCTTTCGCTAAAATGTTGCCCCGAGAAATACATTTTTTCGCGCGGCAACCGCGAACATTGCGTGGATGCGAAGAGACACCTTATTAAAGAGCAGAAATAAATTCTTTCATATAGTCAACATAAATACTGTGTACATTCATGCGTCTATTTAAACTTTGCACGACTTCTATGATAAAATATGCTTGGGCTAAAAAGTTTAGCTGAAAATATTTCATCGAAAAATTTTTCTAACATCAGTAATTGCAAAATAAAAGATCAGAAGTTATCGAGTTAAAGAGACCTGTTATCAAAAAATATTCTGCAAAAATTCTTTAATTTGTGCTGATGAAAGCAGGAACTATTGATTAAAGAAGAGCGATGCAACGACGGGACTCAAGTTAACAATGAAGAAAGTGCGAAGCCCCGGTTATGGTATTCTCGAAAACTGAACCACGAGGAGGGGCTACGCGCCGGCCACGCGAGCGCTTCTCTTTCAGACCTAATCGCGTGTTCCCCAGCGAACGGGGTTTTACGCGGCACCACCTTCTTCCCCGACTTTCAGAACTCGGCGTGAAAGCAGCGTTCTTTCGGTCATTATATGGGCAGGTCCCGGGGGCCGTGCGAGAAGAATGTTAAGTGCGGTAACGCCGACTGACCGCCGCGCGCCGGATACAAGACGAAAGCGCGGCCATCTGCACCGGGGAACCGCAATTGTTGCTATCGCAATTCGCACAGATGTCGATCGACGACAGGCCGAAGAAAGGGTTCGACGTTGGGCAGGAAACTGGGTCCTTTGGGCCCGTTTTTTTAAAGGACCGTATAGAAACCACAAGGAAATTCCAGGCGGATCCGGGAATCGCTGATCTCTCGCGCGCTGTTCGCGGAATCGATTTCGCGAAACTCGCGCAACCGGATCGAACACTTTCGGATTGCATCTCAGGTTGATCAAGGACGGCATGACGGATTCCCCGAAGGCAACATTGCGGCCCACGCGACGCATGGCACGGATCGTCACCGATACCGCGAAGACCTTTCGGCGCCCGGAGAAATCGTCGCGACTCCTCTAATGCCAGCTTATTAGCACGTGCTGGCGGTGTGAACACTGCGCAATCGCATGCAAAGCAGAGACCCGCGGTAGCGAGCCGTCTGTTTATCTAGACGGTAAGCCTTCCGTTGTGAAACGTGTCGGCCGAGTTGCGTTACGGATCTACTGGAACGATCCGGGGGATACCATTAATCGCCGCTCGATTTTATTCCTCCGTCCCATTTTAATCGCTTCCTGTAATTTCTCCTTATCGCGACACCCGCCTCTAAACGGTGACGTATCTCTCGACGAATCTTTTCGCATCGCTGAGCCGTCGATCGTTCATTCTCTTCGATCGAAAGTATGATTTAACATTTAATTAGCAACGAGTTAATTCCGAGGCTTTCTAACTAAGCGCGAAATAAAACAAATCGCTCGGTAAGAAATACCTTGCAATGTACGAATGCAGTCGTGCAGGTATGAATCATGGTAGAACTGACTACGATTACAAAACCACAAAATTTCTCTGACGCCGAGAGTTCACTTCTATGGGTTCCCGCGAGAGGTGCTGATGTTTTTATCGGCGTTCACCGATGCATTACTATTTGAACACCTTGTAGTGCAAGCGACGAATCTCGACCGGATATTTAAATGTTTCAAAACCATATCAACTTTCCCTGCTATTAGAACTAATTACTACAACATTTAAATAAATTTGGCCTTCATATTTGTGAATATATTTCCAATCTATTATTTTTATTATAATAATGAAGTACTGATACTTCCTCTTCGATAACGTCGCGTCAGAACGCAGCGTATCCTCTATTGTTTTAATAAATAATTAATTACCCTTAAGGGAATTTAATTTCCTAGGTAATGAAAGGTTGCGAGCAATCGTGTCTGGATGATATCTCTGCTCGCAGAAGGACGCTTCCCACAAGGGTGTCAGAATTTTTCCGGCGAGTGGAAGCCTGGGGATCGGCGACAGTGATAAAAAGAGGCAATTAGAGCGGCTAGACAATCGCGCAACACCTAAAGAAAGAATGCCGCGACAGGGCTCGACAGTTCCGCCTTTGAGAATGAGTTAGAGCTGCGAATGCAGATAGACCGGCGGTCGTGCCCCGGGAATAATACAACGTTTAAGAGCAATACGATCCAATAAATATGTAGAATGACACTCTAATTGGCCGTCATGCGTCACAAACAGGCTGACCAGCGATTCCCGGTACAGGCATGACTGTTCACGGAGTAGTTTCGCGTACTCGGCCACGTGTGAGAAGCCAGTGGCTTTCACCGGCACGGCAGACGTGGTGACCAATTCACGCCGTTGGAATTTACGCGACGATATTCTTGAATGGGCCACCGATCGCCGCACCGATCTACGCTCCACGATCTACAATTTACGCTACTGGATCCCAGTCGCTCGATCGTTAAGCCTGCATCACGCTTTAGAGGCACTCGCGTACTCCACACGTATAATTACACAAAACGAAGCTCGCATAATAAACGACGCGGGGATGTCGAGTCCGTTTCTTCCGAGCAACGATCGAACGCTAATGGCGTAATCACCGTTCTGGACCTGTTGCATGGCCCCAAAGCGGTTCGCGTCGCAACTAGACCACATATGGCCGACGAACGTGACCCGCTACTTCTTTTGATCCGTCCTTGATCTGCGGTGGAATAGCTTCTTTTCGAGGATGAGAGACAACGAATAAAATATCCGGACAAACATGACAGATAAAAATCAGAAGATTCTATATAATTAGCTGTATTAATTCGACGTCTCGTAGATCAAGTACGAGGCTAATCTTCACACTAGATTAATGTAGTACATTATAAAATTTGTGTAGATCATTATGCCAAAGCATTGTAATTAGAGACAGATTTAATGCGCTTACGACAAAGGCGAATTAATCGACCACGATCTCTATTAATAAAATAGGAATTGCATTTTAAACTGTTTTATATTTCTTACAATTATTTTATACAATTTTTATTCTCAAGCTCCACAATCTTATTATAATATAAACAAATTAAATATGAAGCAGCAAATTCGTTCGATATTAATTTATTTTTCTTAGTAATTTAGTTTAGTCCTTGCAACAGAGACGAAACGACAATTTGACAAAGGTCATGGCTACGCTACACCATAGAGAACTGTACAAGGAACTGGTCCTCGTAGATCCGTTGCAACAGATCGCCAAGAACGTACTTGGAAGGTGAACGTGCGTCACCGGTTGCGCAATCGACGATCGTCATAGCTGTTAAGCAACGGATTCCGGCTCGCAGCCCGATCGCTAAATCGCGGATGTGGTCGGACTGACCCCCGCGACGAGGGCCGACGCGTTTCCATTCCAAATTCGCAGCCGCCATTCGAAGATGGGACGATCAGCCGGGCCGGAATCAGCCGTGAGGATTAATCAGTCGGAACAGTATAACGACCGGATCGGTTTACGTTCATGCGCTCGCGATCTGAATTCCAAACGCGGTAATGCCTCTGTAACTGTCTCTCGCTCGTTAAGACACAATTATCGCCGCACGGTCGCGCCGGAGACGTGACCGGAAGAAATCTGCGGGTTTCGAGAGATTCTAAGCCGGAGGGGCAACTTCCGGTGTTGACTTGTACTTCTGATTTTGTGGACATAATCGTTGATCGTTTTTAAAACAATTAATAGAGTAATACTGTACTGGGAGATTTTTATGGACGTTTCCATTTAGAGAATAATTCAAAAATATATCAAAAATTATAGCAAGGTAATTATGGTATATTGTATAATATTTTGTACTGCATGTATAACTATACTTAAGGGTTTTTCGTACTAGATTTACAGAGCACTACAAGCTGCTGTTTTGTATTAATTTCTAAAAATAATAGTAAGACATTTATTCTGATTCTGGATGAGTATTATATTTGTCGGAAGTTGAGTAAAAGCTCGTGAAAGTATTTTTACAATCTTTATAATCGTGAAAGAATGAAAAAATTAGAGAACCATCATTAGATAACCTATTAGAGATAATCGCCACCCTATTTTCAATGAACAATTCAGGAAAAGATCAAGCAGCGCATGTATGAAACATAGAACAGTATATGGAATTTCTAAATGTTCTAATTAGAAGCAAGAACCCCAATCATCCCCTATAAAGAGCAAGAAATCGGGAACGATTTGAGCAAATCCTGCGCTAACAACGATACAGAATGGTGTAAGATCCATGAAAGGAGCGAGACAAGCCGCTTCCCCGCGTTTCGTCGCGTGACTCGAGCAGATCAATTCTTCAGCCGGCCGGCAATCGTTTCGACTGTGTTTCTTTTTCGTGATCTCGTTATCAGTTCGAGGAAAAACGGGTGAACGGCACCGATAACTGGAGAAAAGGCGTCCCGGAGAGACGTCGCCTCGGGCAAGATAAGCCGAAAGAAGACGGTTTTATTTATACCGAAATGATCGATGATACGGTTTTTATCGCGACGGAAGCCCGAATCGCGTATTCTCGGTACTAATTGCCGATCCCGGAAGAGCCTCGATCTATCCGTTTGTTCCGAACGGACATTATCTGACAGAAAGCCGGCCGCGGTTACCCAAGAATCCATCACGGGGCCTGATCGCACCGAATACACTCTCCTTCCGCCTACGCCGAACGATTTATCTACGGATCTGGTCGGCCAGCGATCCACGATTTTGCCGAAAGCTTCCGCGCGTTTGTTTAAGCGATGGTTACGAAAACAAGCAGACAGCGGAGTCGATCTTCTCCAGGGTGGAAAGGAGAGGACGAAAAAAAAAGAAGGAGGGCTTCTCTAATCCATCCACGAATGCCCGAGCTGCTCCTTCCGTCAGGAACGTCAACCCTGTTTTTGTAAGATTCGGCCCGTGTTTATTTAAGGCCGACCACTCCGTTAAAAATCACGTGTGTCTCCAAACAGGAGAGTTCATCTCGTGACTCTCTTCTTTTCCGGAGCTGATAATAACCTATAATTATCTGTGAACGAGCCGAGGTCTTCCTCCACCAAATATGGCTGCCCTCGAAAGTGTTCGAACGTGCTTTTTTTCTACGTTGACCAGCAATCACTCGCGCTCATTAATTTCCATAATGGAACAAAATCTTTGTGCATTTTTTCGTTTGCTTGCATTCCTAGATTTCTTAAGGATTAAGATCACGAAATACTTTTTATGGGATATAAGATTATTATCGACTTTATGAAATTTTAATGGTATTGAATAATTTACACCACTGTTCAATAGATTCTTCTTTCCAGATAATCTAATTAACTGTGGAATATTTACTTGATATTAATAGTATAAAATAGTATGCTGTTTCTTAATAGATACTTTTACCATAGAATCAAAATTTGTTTCAATTTACAAGGAACAAATAATATTTAGCAAATTATGTGTGAAATCTGCATCGATGTGGTCATTAGAATGCAAGAATCTATAAAATAGCGTGTCTATAAAATTGCGAACCTATAAAATTTGCGAAATAATCAAACGATTATTATAGTAATCGCGTCGCAAGCGCTTGCATCGTCGCTAAATCGCATTCTGATACGGAATAATTTTATTACGTTTTACGAACGACGAAAACGCATTTATTGACGCGTCAATTGCCACTCGTTGCGGTAATATGTTGTTCGAATTAGGGGGTGACACACGCGCGCGTTTATCGTCGATTATGCATCTCGTCCAGCCGACTTTCTTCGCGCGCGGCTATGACATAATGGCATTCCCCGCCGTAGGAAAGCGCTACTTAACGCAGTTACGCAATCAGACATTCCGTGGTCCGTCTGACATGATAATAAGATGGCGGACAAGCAACCCCGCGCTTTAAACGCCGATCGGTCTGGCTCGAACGACCACCTAGACACCTAGACCCTGTTCCGCAGGATAATAACGTTCCGAGAAGGATGCTTTCATGGGAGACACAACCGTGACGTACGATATACTGCCTGTATCTCATACGGGAAGCATCCTTCTGGTCAAGGATCGCTTGTATCCTGATTACAAGGCATTGTGGAACGAGGTTTGACGGCCTCCGGTGAAAAGCCTCGGCGATGCGACGGGTTTCCCCCCCTCCCGACCGCCCTTCTGAGGCCGATGTCGCCGTCATGCGGGTGCGCCGACACGTAATAATTAATGCGACGCACAGTTTATTACGCCCCCTCGCTTCCTACGGTCGCTGCCTCTGCCAAGGAAACCGGGCAGGAAGATTTTCTTCTTCTGCCCACTGAGCTGTCCGCCCTTGTTATTGGAAAATTGAAAATTAGGTTACTGAGGAAACGAGAGAGCCGTTGGAATGCGTTTCCGACAGTGGAAGCTAATAATTGAAATTGTATTCGACGCTATAGAATGAATATTCAATGGAACAGAGATTCATCCGAATAGAATTTTATTCTAATAAGAATACATTCGAATAAGAAATTATTTCGTGCAGAAATTCATTTAGAAAATAATTGATTTAGATAGAAATAGTAGAAAATAAAGCATTATTTCTTAATTTATCGACGTATTTCTTCTATGTTACTTTCTTGAATTATGTGAATAAAGGATATTTCGAATTATTTGAATACGAAATTATTTGACCAAAGAATTATTCAAAATATCAGACGTTTCTAATTTCCTTAATGGAACGAACAGTTCAGAGAACACAGTACGGTACCAAATTAGTAGAAGTATATACGAAACGAATAATGACGCCAGTTGGTCTGTCTGTTTTTCGGTGAACATAACGAAATCGTCCGCGTTTCGTGTCGTGAAAGTTGAGCAGGTAAAAACATGCGTGTGTTTAACGAGACCGTAGAGACATTGGGCCAGAAAATTGAAATTGGCTGAATGCCCCCCGCTTCACGCTACTCGTTAGTCGCAGGTGTTCCATTGTTCGGCTCGCCGATAGAATAACTTTTTGCGTGCGGAGACCGCAAGTTTCGCGTCGAAAATATCGATCTAACGCAACCAATTTTTTTGCCTAGAATCGATGGGACACGTACGTTTTCGTTCCGCTACTGAGTTCGGGACCTGTCCCGGGTTCTCGGACCTCGCAACATCCGGCGCGGCGGCCCGTGGTTCCGGCTTTCTTGTGTACGCACTCCCGATCCCGAACCGGTCCCCGATAAAACACACTTAATTCCAAGCGAACTGTTCGCCATTTCTGGTGGCGTTCGATCGCGGCCTTCCCCGCCGTGAAAACGTTTCACCGACGGACGTTCGCACGATTTCAGCAAATGTACACATCGGTGGCGAATGAAACATCCTCGAGTTTCGAAATCCTTTGTCCTATCATTCTCACGGCAAGACAGTTCTCCCTTCTTCGGCGCGAAGAAGGTCGGATTCCACGCGGATGATCGTCAACGCGACCGTCTCTTGGTCTGTAAGCAAGGTCGAGATGATATCTGCGTCATCCTTCACCCCATTATCATTCCGATATTCCCTTCCCTTGGATAATGCCTATTGTTCGCGCCGTAGGGTCTACGATTCGGAAAATCGAGAGAAGATCCGCCGATAAACAAACCAGTTACTGTTCCATTAATCTCGGAATTGTGGGTCCTGCGTTCTTCATCAGACGCGATCAGATTATTCTATTCAAGCTTGTGGAATTGGAATTATAATACTAGAGCTACTAAACAGTCGTATCAACTGATTAATACTAACCAAGTTAGCAGCTGTCGAAATTGTAAAAATGTTTCTGTGAAAACCTTTGTGATGAAATTAATAGTAGCAATAGTAGCTGTTAGAAGTTTTAATTGTTGCGCTGGGCTTGAAGAAAAATGAACGCTCTTTTCTTACAGGATAATGTTACATTAAATTATTGATGATAGACGACTTGTTAGTGTACGATTGAAATAATTAGTGCCACTAGGAAATATTTAGCTATAAATTATAGATATTGTAGCATTGAATATACATTGAGTATTTTAAATTACTTAATTAATAATTAGTATGTTAAATATTCGTATCTGAAAAGTTTGTGCAATGAAAATTTCACTGTGCTTTAAACTCTCTGACAACTAAACACCAGATGAATATTATTGAAAGGGGACTGTACGACTGGCGCATAGACGCAAATGTCTAGCGTCGTCTAGGGTGTCAGATGATTGCACTTGTACACAGTCGACCAGGCAGAAGACATTGACATCATAAGGATCATTGCACGGTGCGACGATTTTTCGTATTTCCCGTCACTTACGTAAAGCTGTGCGGTAACCTGGAAGCCGCAACTCCCTTCCTATAGTCAGTTAACGGAGTCGAAAAAAAAACTTGACCAGAATACGTTTTATTCCGTACCGGTTCCAGCATCCTCGAGAACCAGCAAACGAAACGCGCTTCAGCGCGGTCATTATCTTATCGAGCGATAAAGCCTCCGTCGCGACGGAATTGAAACATATTCCTAGTGCACCCATCGCTAGCATTCTTGAACATATTAAATCATATTAGCTCTTCGAGCATATTAGCTCGAATATGTATCAAGAATATCCTCGACGACGACGGATAATTCGAGCGTCTACAAAATTTCTGGAGGAAGTCGGAGGTCTGATTTTTAGCAAGCTATCGGCGAGCGAAACTCGGGAACCACAAGGAACGATTAAGTGGAACCACCGGCGTACTTTTTCAGCCATATTGTGAGCCGGCCGCAATGTGCGACGTCCCGGCATGCGGGGTTCTCACACAGAATTCTTGGTTCCGCCGACAAAAACTGCGGGACCGACAAAGATAAACTCCGCTATACGGCTTGAAACTTTTAGATAGTCCACGGACCGAGGAGACCCACGACTCTAGAACGGAGAGGAGAATTCGTTGACCCTCCTCCTTATTTACTTCCAGGCGACGTCGGGTTTTCGAAATTTATTTTATACGCTTCTAGGGTAGGTGGGAAGATAGTTTTTAATGGGAGACAGCTTTTTGCGGTGCAGTTGACGCGATGACGGGAATGAGCATCGTTTGGAGATGCAAGATTTGTTTATGGTAACAGAAGCATGAGAATAAGATTTAATTTTAGAAAGACTCCGCAGTGTTGTTAGTGGCTCTACGAAATTTTTAATTTGTTTACAAACGTGGAAGTAAATATAAAAACATTATTAATATATAATAAAAATAGAGGTTAATAATATAATTATTAATATATAGAATTAATATACAAAAAAAAAAGAGTTCTAAGGTTAAATCGAAAGTGAATTAGTAACAAGCGAAATACATATGCGTCTAACTCTTGTCCTACACAATTGTTCCAAATAATTTCTATTTCCCATAAAAATCGACATTATAATAATTATCACATGTTTGAGACATACTACAAATTTAAAAGAAATCAAAAACGTCAGCTTACTAAAATTATATAGAACTCTACAAGCGTTTCGTTACATCGAAACCAAAACATAAAATAAAACTGTAAAAAAAGTCTGTAACAGGAGTTTATAAAATTGTTCCGTAATCTTCGAGGTACAATCTGTATTTCGTGGTTGCTGTGAAAAAAAGTTTCAAACCCGCATGATCCACCTAAAACATTTTTTCCGGGAGCGGCGAGGTGTGAAACGACAGCAAATACGTTTCACAAGACTTTCCGTGGGGAATCTGGTTGTGAAAATATTCAATCCGCCGGCCAGGATGTTGCGAGCAGATGGCTCCTCGAATTTATAAGCTAACGGAAGAAGTCAGTCGTCTGCGCCCGACCTTTGGCGCAGGCGGCGTGCGAAGCGGGCCAAGCGAATTCAAATGCGTGCGCACACAATGCTAGATTAGTCCGCGTATCGACGACGGCCATTTCACGGTTGCAACCCCAGAAAGTGGGATAACCGCGGACGATAATGCATTCCTCGCGAACGCGGCGACCTTAATTCTCATTAGCCAAACTCTCGGGTGGTCTCATGATTAGCGATACAATTACGAGAAACGAGAGACAAGCGCGAGCGCGCGCGCGCGCGATCAATCGAAAATCCGACTTCGCCGAGATCCTGAGAGGATTCGTTTCGAATATAATTGGACGGATATCTCGTTTCGAATTCAATCTGTTGGATCGGTACACGTTTCGGTAGATTTTTCGTATAAACACAATAAGCGTGCATACGATTAATGACTTGTTAGTCACGGTCGTGTGAAAAATTGTCTCTTACATTCTTTATTATTATTTTCGTAGCGATTTATCTGCCGTAACTGTGCCATGGTATTCGATGTAATTGTATACGCTAAGCGGCGGTGTAATTTCGAACGGGATTTCGCGGTCCGTTCGTATCGCGAATTAATTCTTTAATTGTTAGCGCGGTCGTTGGCGTACTTTCGCTGGTTATTGTGGCGAGGTTTCGGTCGAAACTACGAATTGTCACGCGGTGTGGGATTCGGAATGCAAATGCTCTTATTTGAATGCGGCCATTCGGCCGTTCCCTGTTCAGTTTCCTCGCAGATGTCGAGAAAAAGTGACCTCCCTAAACATCTTGTCCGGGATGAAGGGCCTCCGGAGAGTCATGTTTCTGTTCGCGCAAAAAGGGATGCGAAACCGCACGGTGTGCAGTCGTAGGCACTTGGGACTCTGTTCGTCGTGTCGTGAGAATCTCACCCTACGCGAACACGAAACCCGACTTTCTTCCCACAAAAATAGACGTTCAGCTGCTTTCCCAAATAATATCCAAATCAACCCGAAATGCCCACTGGTACGAATGAGAAACTGCTAATAACGTTATTAACCGCAAGCCATTTTATAGAATTTTTATTATATATTGTATATAGACTAAATAGAATATATAGAATATATATATAGAATATAATATTATATTTAAAAAAAATTTAAAGAATCTTTTTCTACATGATAATCCCAAACGAAGTTATTAAATAATATTACCGACAATTACTTATTGTAATGCAATTTAAATACTTAGCACCATAAAACAATTTATTAAGAATTTTTTATCTCTAAACTGCAGACTTTCCGTAATATACATACTATAAACAGGTAGATAAGGTGTTCAGATACTTCTGTGCATTCAAACCAATAGTAAAACATACTGTTTGCATTTTCTGCGATAAGACCGCGTGTGATATCGAGACTACCGACTTTTATGTATAGTAAAAATCGTGTACATCGATTCCGGGTGATAAAGCGGTGCATAATGCATACTTCTTGCTGGTATTTATTGCAACGTGCACCGTCAACGAGAAGGAATGCGCGGCAGTGATCGGTAGATTACGGATAATTATGCACAGTAAATATTGTCTGCGATCGCAACGAGCTGAAGTCGGCTATTCAATCCTCCACTCAATCATTTTCACACTGTGCAAATATCGTAACAGTGTTCTCAATCTATAATCTTATCGTCGTTTGGTAGCGCATCTGCTAATGTTTGTTACGAATGCAGACGATCTGCAGTTTATCGATCCCGGTGTTGGATTGACTGCACTTAAAGAGACAGTTTCTGTAGATCATTGCGGACCTTTTGGGGAATAATTTTACTATTTTCTATCCCTTGCACTCGAAACAGGTCTTTGTTTATTTTATGTATTTGTGTGCAAAGTAATAGGTGACACTTTGAAGAAAAATACAAGAAGCTTCGAAATAAATTAAAGTATTGATATTAATAATTAATTATTGAGAAAGTGTCTTCTTGATGAAAAGGTTACATTGAGAAAGATTTTATGGAAATTGTTAATTTTTAAAGTACCATAATTGTCACTAGTTCTCTAACATATTTAACCCAAGGTACTTATTCGACTAAAAAATTTCTGAGCTGTTTTTTTATGTTAACTTTGCTTAAGAACGAGCAATTGTATACAGTCGCTATACCACTGCACTTAGCTTTAATGTTCGATGCTATACCATTGAGCAAAGGCTGATTAAAAGATCAGTGTTACAGATGGCGAGCTCCCCGAGGAAGGATAGGGTTGAAAAACAGTTTGTTTGACAGCGAAGGTTGTTCGACAAAGCGGAAAAGCACCGCTGTTCCCGCGGCCAGCGTAATCAGTAAGTCAGTGCGTCAGAAATGATCACGGATTAAACACACGTCTCGTCGATGGATCCCATTAACGGCGCAAGGACATCGGGCCAGCTGTTAATAAGTGCGGGGAATCGTTTTGTTCTCGTTTTCACGAAACCGTTCCACCGCGCCGTCACGGATAACGTTTTGTTCTCCTCGTTGGTTTCATTAAGCAACCGCGTCATTGCTTTTTCTTCCCTCCCGCGACTCCGAGACCTTTCTCTCGAGCGACTTTTTTTTCTCTCTCCGTCAGAATCGATTCCGCCGCGTTTCTTGACCCGTCCCCACCCTCCCCCGTTCCGCCAATCATCGAGCAATTTCCGATTGGCCGCGGTTTACGATAAACGCGAGAGATTGATTTTCGTAGAAGCGTCTAGGGGGATTTCGGTGTGCTTACCTGTTGTTGAGTGGCGTCCGTCGGCGAGAAGGTTGATAGGGCGGTTAGGGGCGCGAGGGACGCGCACGAGGACGCCCTCGAGGGCGGCGGAGTATGACCTGGAGTCGGACTTCCGCTTCCGCAACTGCTCGCACCCCCGCTCGAGGCGAGGCTAACGCTGTCTGCTCGCCCTCTCCAGGGCGAGACCGACACGTGCTTCAGCATTCCTCTGGTCTCACCTGCAATCAACGGTTTCGTGTATTTTTATTTCCTCCTGTCGAAACCAGAGAGATTCTTCGGGGTGGTCGACCCGTGACGACTTTCTTTCTACAGGTGCGTCTTTCACGTATTTTACCTCAGATTCTCGCATGTCACACAGAAATATTAAAACAAGAAATATTAAATCAGAAATTCAATAAATTCGAAGCTTTTGATATGTGTATTGCACGTGTAGAGATGTATTATGCTATTATTTTTCTTGTATAAATTCGGTTTAAGGGGTGCAACTCATTAGCTATCAGCGTCACTAGTATAGTTATATTTACTGTATCTATCGTATTAAATGTATCGTATGATCTCATAAAATATAATAAAATTGACTAAAAATCCTTAAATATCATGCTACGCGTTTCTTTATGTGAAATACTTTTTAATTGGCTATTTTATATTTTGTTACTATAATTGACCAACTGTACAAGATAAGAAATAATCTTCGAACAAAAAGAACCTCTCCTCTCTAAAATGTCCACTTGTTTAAGCAATTAACAAATCGTATACTACAGGATAAATTTGGAGCCAGTTCCTATAAGATAATCGATTACTTTACCTTTAATTTATTTTCCTACATAATTAGCTTTATATGTATCGAATGCGGCATATCAAACGTTTTGATAAAAAACTAAACAAAAGAAAAGAAATGTTTGATTAGTTCCGCATTTAGTTTCACTGCCCGAGGTAAAATCCGTTCGACGCTAGAGATCCTCGTGTTCAGATAAAAGTATCAGTAAAAGACATTCACTCGCACCGACGAAAGAATAATCATAATAATGGAAATCGCTTCGCAGCCTTTCCACGGCTCCAACGAAACCGAAATTGATGCAAGTTTCGCGAGATAAACCGTTCTTATGAGCACCGTCTGTAATTACGGATGTAATACACTTATGCGAACCGCTATCCAAGATTTGATAAAAAGGAACTCCTGTTACTCGCGTCAGATGCGGAAAGACTTACGAAGATGAAATAATATTCCGTTATCCTCCAGGATCATGGCGTAAACGACGGTATTAGTGGAGCTGGAACGATGCTACAGATCGCGTCCTTTCGCGTCGTCGTTAACGTCAAAAGGACACGTGCACGCATTAAAACCCACTACACCGCTGGCGCGTCGATTAAGCAGGTGACTTAATCAGCGGTGAATCAGAATCAGAAATTGCAGCGGGCGGGGTTTCAGCTTTTGCGAACCGAACTGGTTTGAACGCGGTGACTAGCGAGAATCCGCGAGAGAACAGGTTGGTGGCCAAGGTGAAATTCTTGCTCCAATTTTCGCCCCGTTCCTCTGTTTCCGATTTACGACACCGGAGGATCCTGTGATTGCCCCGCCGCTCTGTCCACTGCAAATAGAACGGGCGGCGCGCCTCCGCCCCGCGGCAAGGTTGCAACAGGGAGAAACATAATCGCGGCGAAGGCCGCGGCGATAATGATCGAGGCGATCGGCAAGCCAACGGTGTGCAAACGCGGAAAGTCCGCCGCACAAAAAAAAAACCTGGAACACGGTTGCAATTCGCCGTTTACAAGACGCGACGGCGATTTCGTTCCACGGTTTGGAACGCACGCTATCGGGCGCGAGGGGGGCACCCCGCGGACTGGCATAAACAGCGGAATCGCGACGCAGCTGCGTGCCATAAGCTCCAGAAGCTGGAACGTTCGCGAGAGGCCCGGCGCGTTGCCCGGGCTGCTACGCAGAAGCTTGCGTGGCCCGATTGTTTGAATATTTCCATAACGAGGGAGCGCAAGAAAATGGTAACTATTCCCACACTGTTAACTGTATCTCGCCTCATTAATAATAATTAGCCGGGGCACCGCGCGCCGCTGTTAAACGATCCTCGCGAGCGCAAAAACAGAGTATCGTTTGTTAATGACCGGCGTTTTTAAGATCGTTTCGCGCGCGTTTAGTTGCGAACAGAATTTTTCCCTGGCGTTTCGCAAATTCTTCTTTGACGCAGATAAATTCCGAAATACCTAGCTTTGCGATTTTTAAATCAACGGTGTCTTGTTTACTGTTCATTCCTTACGCGGTTTACTGGGACGCGAGTTTTATGCATATATGGTGAAAATGAGAAGAAGAAATGTGCATAGAATAGTAGCAAGATCAAAGGAATTTAAGAATGTTGTTGAGATTGTTCAAGGAAAAGAGACACTTATAACTGCATATCGCTTCTTACAATTCATGCGGACAATGTTTATTCTGTAGAAAGACCCGCAAGATAGTAATTAGTAAAATGAAAAGTTAAGATGTATTCATCCTTGTACAAGTCTACCGATTGTCCATGCGAGATTCAAGCTTTAATGTTAGGAATCTCCAGCATTTATTTGAACCGGTTAACTGTTGCAATCTTCTTGTAAACTAAATTACTGTAATTATACCGTTTGAAATTTTTCATATCAACTTCACTGTTACAAAGTATATTATTTATAAGGAATATCAAAGCGTGTATATTTCTTAGCCAGTTAGCTATTTTTGACAAATATATTCGTCATGATGGAACAGTAACATTTTTTGTAACTGGTTAAAAATAGTACTACTTCAAACTGTACCTAATACACGTATACAGTGAATCAAATACATGAATATACATATATTTGAAAATATTATAATAAAAAAGGACTATACAGTAACTTCAACATCAGTAAAACAGGAGTAAAATAATTGATGGCACGAAGTAGTACGAGATACTCACTTTAACTAATTCACAGCTGAGCAGTCCGCAGCCGCGGTCGGTCGCAAACGTCAATGCGCGGGAATCATGTTAACACTTGGCGAACAAGCGGCATTGAGTGCGACGAGTACCGCTGCGAAACACTTTCGTCAAAATCCGCAGATGTGGAGAAATGTAAGAAAGAACACCGTAGAGTCACTGGCCAAGCCCTGCAGACTCAGTTCCTATCGATCACTGTTCACCAAACGATCCACCGAACCGAAAGAAAATCCCTCTTACTGTTCGATCTCTTCAGATCTTCAATCTTGAGAAATCTGTTCGAAGGTAAGAAAGAGAAACTGTGCGACTGTTATACGCGATTTGGGAAGCGTTTTGATAGATCACTCGTGACGCGAGTGCACCGCGTTCCACACGCCACGAGCGCTGCGCTACGACTGAACGGAGCCGCGCCGCGAGCGGACGAGTAAAACCGACGACCGACGCGTATAGTAAAGCCGACCGGCGCGGCGTGGAGGAAAGAAAACGACCTTCCTGCGGAGAGTGCACGAGACGCCTCGAACGCACGGTGAATGTTTGAGCGAGTTTCGGTGTGTTCGAGCGGGTTTGGTTGTGTTCGCGCGGAGGCGGAGCTGGACGAGCGCGCGTACGCGAGAGGACCCAACGCTCGCGAGTTTTCAGCAACGCGTGGGCGCTACGCTGCCGGCCCAGGATGACCGTGGATTAATTCGGTTTCCCTTCTGATTTCGCCCTTCCTCTACGCCTGGCACTGGGGTGCATACGTTATGAGATGCACCGGCCGCGACAATGCTTTCTGATTGCACGCGAAGCCCGCCGGTTACTTCCAGGATTTCTCGGTCTGTTGGTATTCTCCTCGAATTTATGGGACAGTTTTGCGCAGCTTCGTACAGAAAATACAGTTTGTCTGCAGCAGTTATGGGGCTTTTATTTTATGCATTTTAGTGCATTCGGTAAGATGTTACGGAACTCGTTGTTTCCTCTGATGTTTTCATTGTTTTCTGCAGCGTTTGTTCATTTTTAGTTTAAGTGAAGAATTGAATAAGTTAAGAATATTGCAACAGTTGTTATTAATAATTAATATTGTAACAGCCGATATTTTTAATATTTTTATAGTACCGTCTATTATTCGTTAATTATTATCATAAATGCAGAAATTCCGCAGTCCAGATATTTTACATATTCTGCAGAATTAAATTGTCTACTGCAGTTATGCACTTCATCCGTTAATCGCTGTACTATGTTAAGAGATAAGAATAGTATGCAACACTACTGGTTGCTTCTCGCAGTGTTCCCAGTTATTCCATATTTCGCGAGTGCATGCTAATACAATATTTTTACATTTCCTTGGTGCTTTCTAATAACCCCGAAATATGCGAATAGTTGCGTGGCTTTCAAATTATCTATGATATCAACATTCTTCCGCAATCTTGATGAATGTCTACTACATTGCATTCAGAATAATGTATTTAATACCGCATTCTACAAAGGAATCGAAATCAGCGTTCTTTAGATTTAGGGATATTCCGAGGGTGTCCTTGAGGTGATCTATCCGCGAGCCGATCGTCAGACAAGAAATAATTCATTCGATGACAGAAGACTTTAAATCGAAATTGAAATTCCGTGAACGGAACTAGTAGCTTCCTAAGCGAGTAAATTACAATGTCGATGGAACAAGTCTCACCTACTAATGAACGTCACTCGAGGCTTTCTGAATACCTGTAAACGACAACGCATTATGATGAAGTACATGTGTACGACATTCTCTTGCTCCATGCACAGATTTATAAACGAAAGTCGTCATTTTTGACGTAAAATATAATAAACTCTAGCTTCGTTAACTTTCGCTTCCAATAAAATTATTGAAAGTGAAAATTATTATAAGTAAATTATAAGGTTTCTATTTCTCTGCTTGTAACGATGACTTCTCGACACGTATATATATATATACCTAAATGAATAAATAAATAAAAATTTGTAATATATCTTAATTAAATGTTTTCGGATACCGTAACCGGATAGAGCACCCCCGTACAATATGTAAAGCGTATAGGACGTTAAACAGCGCTTGATAAACTCCCACGCGATAAAGAAGAGTAGTCGCTTACACTGTTATCAGACACCCAGAAGTTTCGTATTCGTCTCCGCGGCGACGATATTTTATTTATGCGTTGGCACCGTCGATGGTGAAAAAGAAACGAGAGAATCGCTTCCTACGTGATCGCTCAGATCTCGTGTGGCCGCAGCATGGGCGTCGATCGTTCCTCAAGGTGTTTTCCACCGGGGGACTTGTCCGCGGGTGAGGTTCACGTGGGAGTGAAACTAATCCCCCGATTTATTTCACGCGCCCGTTATGGTTCCGAGGCATTCGTACACGCGCGAAAAAATATACCGCTTCCCCGATCGCGGAGATTGCCGGCTCGAGAGCGCGCGAGGAAAAAAAAAATGTTTCGTTTTCTAGCTCGGATACGATCTAGATCGCGATCCGACGACGCGTACGGAACGTGGCGGTGTCTGGTGAAAAAGATGAACGAAAGTTATGCATTTGCTTTCATTCCGGAAGCAATGGGAACAATTTCCTTCAGTGATAATCCTTTTTGCTGATTTCTCCCACGATGTGCCGACGTCTCGCGTGCGGATAGAACTGGTGGAACTCTTCGCGCGATGGTCGAGGTAAAAATCATCTGCGATGATACGACGTGTTCGGGTTATGTTAAGAAAATGGAGTACGGAAATGCTCATAAAATTTAAATAAATTAAATAAAGAAATCACAGAGTTAAAATTTATCACAGTGCATTGTTCTTGGACTATTTTGCATTTGATATATTCTAGGAGAATTCAGATTGAATAATTTAATCGGAATTAATTATGAGAACCAGTTCAAAATTAATGTCATTTATATATCGAACACGGTACTTAATATATAATAACATTTTATTACAACGAAACTGACCGATAGAATTGGATAAAATTTTGGAAATATGTTAAGACTGGTGTCTAATTATTGGTAGAAAAGTTTCAAAATAATGTATATAATGAAAGTAGAGAAATATGAGTTTTATTGCAATACTGCTGGTTCTATTTGGTGAATAAATGGTCTATATTCGAATTACTGTAACTCTGTAAGAAAAAATTGTACAATGGTCTACCTAAGCTCATCTTGAAAGACAAAGCATCTACTTTTTTATCCCTGAAGTGAATTTATCCTAGAATTTTTTCATTGAAAGATTTTACGACATAACCTTAAACCTCGCGTGGAATAGATTTGTAGAAAACTGAGAATATATGTGCAGGTTTTATATTTAAAAACTATTATCTTGAGGCGAATAAAAGACTGATATATCTTCGACCACAATAAAATATAGCACGATATTTATTACATACCCTATTATACATATATTTTATTTACTCATCGCAACGACAAAGCAACAATAGTATGGGAGCTATGAATACAAATATCACGCGTGTGGGGTTGATATCAACCCCGCGAAAGTTCTCAAAGGTTAAAACTACGGGATCAACTTTTATCCACTACCACACCATGGCGAAGGCACTTGTCGATAGGTGCCCCGGGTAGGCAGTGGGTAAAGGTCGAAGGTGCTCCATTATACCTGGAATCCCGTAAAGGGAAGCTTTGTGCAACGAGGGGTGGTCGCGTAATTCGAGGCGCATCACAATGCAGGTGCAGCCATTAGAAACGTATCGAACGGGATCTCCAAAGGCGATACCTTTCACAGCCCACGCTAGAACAAACATGAAAGGTATCACGGAGTCCGCGGTACGTAAACTATATATCTGTTCTCGCCCCGTCATCGTCCACGTTGCTCGAGTTATAACTAATTGGCTGGAATCTTATTTCCAAGATTTGGTTCGTTAACGGAGGTCGAAGACCCGCGTAGCGAGAATCAACCGCGGTGAACAGAGAGAGAATGTCGGCGCCTTCAAACGGCGGCGTTTATCCCTCGAAAAACGGGGAACGGGCACAGAAAGAGGATCGTGGAATATCAGCCACGCGTGATATCGTGATTCGCTCGTACACAACACGCGTGCCTTTTGTCGCTAACAACGAGACCCCTGTCAAGTATACATATTCCCCCGCCGGCAGTCTGGCTCCGTTCACGGCGATCTCGAGGGGAAAATTCAATTAGCTTCGGCAACTAGATCGCCGGCGTTCCAGCTGCAATCTTTAGATAAACCTGCTCGTGCAGAGCTAACGACGTGCGATGCGAAAGTGTCGCGACAGAGACCGCTTCTAAATGAATCTATAACAGCTTCTTCTGTCTCTGGTTATCGCGATAGAGTACTTCCTTATACGAGGTCCGACGATTTAGGTTTCTTGCGATTAATTCGTCTTCCGAGTGGCTGGAGATGGAATGAGAGATTCTTGGCGATGCTGGGTGCTGTTGGTTTTGTACTTAGAAAATATAGGAATGTCGTAAGTTTTAATATCTCTAGAACACTGTGAAAATTTAGAAGTAAGTTAGGTGCAGTTGATTTGATATTTAGAGGATCTTTGTCTGATATACTTTAGAAATGAATGATATATTAAGATCGTCTGGTCACTTGATCTCTAGGATACGACTTTGTACGATGGTCATTTGTATCGAGACATTGCTGCAAAAGTCAGAAATGATCTGAGATATTCTAGGTACCCTATGGCGTAGTCGACTTAGCTCCTGGAGAATTGATCCATCGAATACTTTGTTGCGAGCACTTGAGAAGTGACGTATAAATAACAATATAATTTAAGAAAATGTACTACAAAGTTGGTCCTTAGAACTGAACTTCCAAACGAGTCTTCGCTCATAATCCATCGCTCAGAGTCCAACAATTCAGAAAATTCTTATAACCAAAAAAAATTCTACTACCACTTTTAACCTAATCAATCTGATTAACCAGTTGAAGACGGTTCAAAAAATTTAAAAACGGTTCTTAAAATCGTCAAAGACAGTCCCCGAAATCTAAAAACGGTCTTAGAACTGCCTGCGGGAATCTATAAATTCAGCGAATGCAGCGAACGTTCGTGGAACATTCGCAGCGTCGGACAAAGACTCCCAAGTCCCATTGAATCAAGGTTTCAGGACAAGGGAGGCGGACTAGAACGAAGACAGCTCGCAAATCGGAACCACGGTGGTCAGCCACTTTATCCTCGTGCACGCATAGCGGGCAGCGGCTTGCAGCGCGGAGCGGAGCGGCGCGACGACGGCGCACGGTGCTGCGGCCTGCGTGCTTTGCTATGGGAGTTTGGCAGCGGCGGTCCAGTCCCCTTGGACGGGTCTCATGGTGTTGCGTTACTTTCCCACAGGCTCTTCCTCCGTGTGTGCAGTTTCGTTCGAGGCTGCATGGAGAGGCGCACGCCCACCGTGTGTGCACCTGCACACGTACGCAACACCGGCGAGAGGGGCCAGCCATCGGGGCCGGAGCGTGGCTGAGACGAAAAGGAGGGATGAGAACGAGAAAGACAGATAGAGAAAGAGAGAGAGAGAGAGAGAGAGAGAGAGATAAAGAGGGAGGGAGAGGGGGAGGGAGAGAATCGCGGAGGAGAGAATGAAAGAGGAAGGGGAGGGAAGCACGCATCTCACCTTGCAAGGCGAACCTGTTCGCCGGCAACGGGACGGAATATCGTCGTAACCGGGTGTTACGACCTGCGAAATAATGTTACCCCCGGAGGATCTTTAAATTTCGGGCTACGGGACCGGAGGATGCTGCACGACAAAGCTGGCTCCGCGACGTGCAATTAAATTTGGAAAGGCAGTGCGTGAGATGCGCGGATGCAGGAGACCGACGCCAGCAGCCGGAATTTAAACTGCAGCATTTAAACCGCGGCTTTTAAACTGCCCTTCCTCGTTCGATAATCCGACCGGATTGCAAAAAGCACGTTTCAGCAACGTCCTGTACGATTCAATTAACAGCGAATTATTTAAATCATCGGATCGTTCGTCCACGGTTTTTGTTTTTTTTTTTTGTTTTTTAACGGGGATCGACGAAGAACGATCGGATGGGATTTAATGTCAATCCTTCGTCGTGGCGAGGTCCAGCTTCCGGTCTGCGTGACGGGACCCATTTCCGGGACCGTTCCGTGCCGCGTCCATTCAATGGGACCCCAACATCGAGTGGTCTCTCTTTCCCCATGGTCATCGGCCAGTTCGACTCGGTTTCCCATGGGTGTTGTTTTCCTCTGTAACAGTACACTAATCCCGATAAAGCCGCGCTGTTTCGCTCGGCGATACGGTTGACACGCTTGTAGCGATAATTGGTCGAAGGTTAACGAGTCGTATTAATTAGCGCGACCGGCTGCCCGGCGAAAATTCGCGTGTTTCCTAAATTAAACTTGTTCCAGCGTGAGCATCGCTGGATAAAAATACATACATTACGTTGCACGTTGTTTTTTAAAGTTATAATTATTTACGGCAACAGCAAATTTCTAAAATGTGAGGAAATAAACTCATTTTCTTTTTTACAGTCTGTGAATTTTAGTTGATGCGGGGCACTTTTATTTCATTCTATTACTTTGTTTTAGGTACGAAAGTAAGAATTTGTACGAATCTCCTAAATAGTTATTGATAATTGCTAAATTGTTTTAATATCTTTTAACAAGTATACCTTGCATTAAATATATTATTATATAAGTACTGATGATGAATTACAAAATACTCTATGGTGTCTGAGACTTCAGATTCAATCAGAAACAATCAGATTCGATCGCAAAAATGACAAAACTCGAAACAATGGAGAAATAGACATAGAAATCCGCATAAGAGTTTGAGAATACGTAATTGATGTTATTACAACGGTGCAGAGCAATGTACCGCAATTAAATTACGATCCACGTGTTCTCTAATAACTCACCAGCGATCATGTAATTCGTCCGGCCGCAAAAAGCATAACTAGCATTTAATTTGCTCGAATCACCGTACAACATTATCGCGTTCGCAGCGTGCAGGATTTACAAACGACTCGGTGATGAACGACCGATCCCCCGGTTACGATAGATCCTCGCTTGAAGACGATTTATACGCTGTTACGTCTATTGTCAGTGCCTGTTTGTCAGTGGGCGATCAGAATTGTTTACCGTACGACTTACTCGTCGCCTCTTAGTCATAACTTTGTCGTCATACGATATCCAGCCAGTTCCGAGGCTCGCATCGTCGTAAACGTGACCCGGTCCCGCGATAAAAAGTGTTAACAATGGAACACGCTTGTGAATCCAGTCGAATCATCCGTCATATTTGTCGAACCGAACGACTGGTGCCGCTCCAAGTTCCCAGATAAAATTGAATTTCCGTGTATTGAGACCGAGAATCTCGCCGAGGTACTCTCACGCTCTTCTCAACGAAACCGGAGCAAAAAATCTTAAACCTTGAATCTGTTAGATTTTGATAAAATTTTGAGGATTCCTTTGGGTTAAGGTCTAGCACGTGGTCAAATAATTTTGAGCTGATAGGTGGAACAATGATGACGAAATCTGGGGGTCAATGTGTTATTGGTAAATCACTATGGTAGGAACATCGACGATTTTTAGAATAAAGCTACTCTGTGTAAAAAGATTTTAGAGAAAACTATTTTAGCGCATTTTAAAGAGCAAACCTTCCACTTTCAAATGCCATAACTGAATTTGTTCAAGGAATATTTTTCTAATTTTTAATAGACCTTAGGTAGGCAATCGAAAGCGCACGATATATTCGACTGCAATCCGCCATATTTTCTGAACGAAACGATATTATCCACTTCTGCAACAGGCTCACCGTATCATCTGCCCGTTCGTTGCCCCTCGTTGGCCTCTGTCAACTCTGTTAAAAAATCGGGAGGCTCCACGAACCGTGTAACGAAAGCCAATCCCCGAACAGCGTGCAGGAGCTGACCTAAATGTGCACGGCCGCTCCCGAGTCCGCCAATCCCATCCCCACCGGTATCAATTAATTTATTACGTAACACCGTCGCGATAAGGGATGATCGTTAACGTAGCTAATGAACCGTGAGCCGTGTACATTTGCATTCTCGTAATTAAAAGTGGAAGCGACTACCGGGTTGATCTAATCCTCGCTACCTTATTTGACAACCGCTGGAACGGAGGTGTTTCCGCTGCAAGTAATTTCACTAATTTACTGGTTCACACGCGACAACGTTGCTCGCTTGAAATTCTCGAGAACTTGTACAGGAAAGTGCGAATTTAGCAAATAGAGGATTAGAAACTGGGAAGCCACCGCTTCCACGACAAGGGAAAGTTTCCTTTGCCGTACGTCAATTGAACAATGCTCGGAGTTGGGCATTACATGAATCTAAAATTTCCAAGAAATTCTTCGATAAAGTCGACTAAATTACTATTGTAATAGTTTCGTTCATTATTTGTTATTCAAATGAAATATGACAATACTTTATATAATCAGCACACGATGCATTGTATAATAGTTTGAAAAATCGGTGTAGTGAAACAAGAATTGTCCAGTCTAGGTACAATGACATAAATGATTTGATTCATTACTAATTTGTTTCTGGTATCCTGGCAATGCTCAATCAACAGAGAATCCTCCAAATAATAATCGCACCCCTATATCGAATGCATTTGCCAGAAATGTAAAATGCCGAACGTGTTAAACGGCTTCGGGGTCGAAATCGGCGGTGCTCTTTGCATCATGCAAATTCCGCCGCTTAAGAGCAATGACAAAGAAGTGCATGATTTATAATGGTCCGTCGAACAGGATTACATTCATCCTGCGTCCCGGCGAGGCAAGTAGCGCAAGAAAGCCTTCACCGCGAGGGCCAAAAAATTCGAAGTGGCTCGAGAGAAGCCCGCGCGATATCTCTCGATTGCGTATCCCTTGCGGCGCTCTTGTTGTAACAAGATTCGCTGACGGCATCTAGTTCACGGGATAGTTCTTCGATGAGTTCTTCATTCCCATGAGTGTTGCTTTCATCGCCGGAGCGGCGCGCACTATTTCCAGGCTAACTTTATTAACCGGAGGGAAAAGAAAAACACCCGCGGCGAACAACGGGCTTCCTCACTTCAGCCACGGCCGCTCGAGGGAGCCGTGATACGTGCGACTCGCGGTAATCAAATTTTTCAGAGCTACTCACACGACAAAAAACGTCGATCAACGAATCGGCTGTCTATCATCCTAACTAGACTGTGGATTTTTCCGCAGATTCAATCTCACGATGAACAATTTCTTTCGGCGTCTAAGAGATTTCTTACGGTTACGATAAAATCAGGATTCTATTTATCCTCGGTGATGTACAGGTTGTGTACACATGCGCATGCGTACAACATTATGTGCATAAAATGCATTAAGATCCGAAGTCTGATTTTGCTCTTTTATTACTATTTTTTTACTTTATACTAGCCAATTTTTAAATTAAGCTTTTTGCTACCAAATCATTTGTAAATCAAATTCATTTCTTGACAAAAAACTGTAACGCTATTGTTATTATTACTAACGCTATTAATTACCATTAGACATTAAGGAAATTTTATTACCTACCTCTTTCATCTACTTTATCGTTCGAGATATTAAAAGCTGTTTTAATGCCCTGTCACGCTATTTAAATTTTTCTATGACACGCACGCTTGTCCAATGTGCACGCAATATTATTTTCGAGCGGCGGCATTAACATATTCTTTCGAAAGAGAAAAAACCGAAGTCGAGCAGCTCGCATGCGCAATGCTTGGTTCAGTTTGCAAATTCTTGCTATGTATCCACGGGCATCTGAAATGTGGGAAAATGGAAAGTCATCCGGAACGATTGAAACTAGACCAGTCATGCTGCAAGTGTTAAATCCTGATACACGACGGATTTAATAACCCATTTCCGCTTCTCCGGGGCCTACACCCGCTTTCGAAAACCAATTGGAATTCCGATCGTCTCGTTTTCGAGCAATTTGTACCTGGAACTGCTCGTAATCGGTCCTAGAATGACGTGATAATATTCTTGGGGAAAGAGTAATCTCTAATAAGTCCAAAATGTCGCCCCTATCTCGAACCATCTCATTCGTCATGTTAAAACTAAACAAACCAACAGAATATATCAAACTTTGTTCATTTACGGTTGAACCGAGCAGGTGAAATTCAAAGCGATAAGGAGATTAGGCAATGAACGCCGATGGCTTTTAAGGTAATTAAAGAGAGCAAGGAAAATGGATCCTGTTTCCCGCAATTGACACAGAAAATGTTTATTCTGCATAGAAATCAGCGATCTAATGCCGTAGAAAAGTGCTATTCCTTTAGAAAGTGGAGTCTCACAGACTTCTTGAGGATTAACTTACAATCTAGCATAGTCCCCGCTTGGAAGCATACTTTAACGTCGCAGCACACTTTATTGTTTGTCCTTTCACACAACTGGGACGAAAACTAGTCCAAAATTAACGAGTAGCCTGATCTTTATGCGGGAGACAGGTTTTCTAAGTAAACTGTATCAAATGCAAGTTAAATAGGAACGTATTTCTTATACTAGAAACTCGTGAACTAATAAATCATAATAATAAAAATGTTTTTAATCATAAATTATGGTTTTAAAAAATGGACCACCTTATTCTACTGAGATCTATGAAATTCTGTGAAAATGTTCTGTGAAATCGTGGACCGATTAACCGACGAAGAGTTGCGTGTTACGATGGCACGCTCGTGGATGATTGGCAGCGGGCGGACAACAATCGAATGAAAAGCAATTTCGACGGGAGGGGAGATCGCTTAGCGGGACGTGCTGTATTTCGGAGAGCTTTGTCTTCTAATTATACAGGACGCGGTCTATTAATGCAGGCCAATGAAACGGGGATGAAGAATAAGGGGTCGTCGCGTGGCATTGTCGTGCAGCAAACACCACACCCTCGGGCGCCGCGCCCTTAACAAGGCGCGGCCCCCGTTCGTTGCACCTTTCCACCCTCACGCAAACACGGATCGTTATTCCGTGTTCCCAAGTAATAAAGCACTTTAACATGATTACACGTAAAAGCGTTCCGATGGAAGGTGGGGAAGCAAGCCGAGAACCGCAGACGGGATTCGTGGAACGGCTCGTATATCATCGTGGATCTAATCGAATCGACGACAGCAAATCGTTGACAGTATGCAAATGCCGTGCGACGCGTTCGATCCGGTTCACAATAGAATTACCAATTACCGTGATCGGTCGGGCACAATGGCGAATCGGGAGACGCTGTTCCGACGACGATATATGTAGTCACTTTCTGTCTCCACGGGACATTCTCACCTCCTTCCGGAAACGACCTGCTGCTTCCGGGTGCATGGAAGCGCGATTTCGCAGCGAACAATGCGCCCGGTTCGATTCGTTTCGCGAGCCTCTACCCTTCCACCGTTTCCGGCACGACGCTGCAACACTTAAATCGCTTCCACTTCCGGCGGAACCTCACCTAGCTAACCGTAACAAATAAAGACGGGAATTATAGCTTGCGCGCCGGCGAACTTTATACCACGGGTCACCTGCACGAGCTTCGAATCGTTCGCGCTTGAATGGTGTCTTGAGGCGCCATCGAATGATCATACCCACAACAATTTACACGATCAATTCATCCAAGATTCGTTCTATCCTTGAGATTATATGCTAAATCCTGACGAGTATACTCGTCGGACGATGAAAATTATTAGACTGCGGAATGTATGTAAAAATTGTACTCTCATTTCCTTGTCTTAGTTACAGTATTCGTTTATAATAATTTCTTGAAATCAGAGAGCATTGATATTTATCGTGTGTCTACATTTAAATATTAATAAGAATAGAATAGAATTTTATTTCGATTTAAAGGATAAAAGTAACAGTCATACTTAACAGGTCATTCCTAGATATCCGTGTCATTATCTGATAGTTAATTGTACCCAGCAGAAGATACGATTCATACTGTTTCATAACAATGACGATTTATTCAAACTTTGAACGTCTTATATAATAATATATACTTTAATAAAACTATCCATCGACTTTCGTAAGCATTATAATTTTCTGTGATAGGCACGAAAGAAAAGAATCTAAAAGTAGTAAAAAGAATTTAAAAGTGTATTTCTAATCTTCGCTTTTCGCGACAGATCGCGGACGCTTACTATAAAAACCGCTACTAGTGTCACGTATCTGATTCTCTCCTAAATCATGATTCCAGTTCAGATATACATTTCTGCGACAGCGCGCGCCGTTACACCGATTTACTACCGTTAGCCATGAGCTCAAAAATCCGCGGTTTGTCGCAGAGAACAATGCCGATTACTGAAAATCGACGGAAATCTTGCTCCCGTTTCGGTGTGCACGCAACAGGCTTCCTTGCACAATATATGTACCGCGCGGTTTCGCCGTGTCAAAACGCATCGCGCACCGCCAGGGGAACGTCCGAAGTTAGGCAATTGCTTGCCGGCCAGAAATAACGAAGACGAGTTCCAGGCCCTCCCGTTCGCATAATTAATGTCGATGCACTGTTATTACTGCTCGTTGTGCAATCCACGAAATTTCACGGGATACCGCAAGCACGCGCTGTCATTACAGCCCGCAGAGATTTACTGCCATACTGCATCGTTGCAGTAAAGTAGGTAATTATTGTGTTTGTGAATCATCTCGGCGTGTTCGTTGGTTCTTGCTTCGGAGAATCTTTGTGACACGCCGACGTTCGTTTTTATTCCATCAAGGCTGTTTTAGTTTAACGTTTTCCAATATGTCTCAGTTGCTGAATTTGCGACGGTAGAAGCGGATTGAGAGGCGGGTGTTGAAAGGGGACCAATCGTGATCAATTTATATGCAGATTTATATGGAGATTTATGTTCTCTGGCATAAATCGACGTCTCCTGAAGCTAAATTAGGTAGATTGATCGCTAGACTGTGCATCTTATTCGTTTGCGACGATAATAAGTTCGTAAAAATTTGAAAATTAATTTTAACATCAGTTTACGTATGTAAGAAATTTAATTCGAGTAAATAAAAGACTTTTATGCTGTTGGTGTGTCAAGTGTTAATAATGTCGATAAATTATTTCCATCCTATTATTCAAGGAAGTATGAAACTTCCAAGTGACTGCTTTGCATAAAAATTGCAGTGTATTAATCACAGTTAACTCTGGCACTCCTAAAGTGGTGATAGCTAAAAATAATCTTAAATGAAGCAAAGAGATATTTCAAGTACTAAATAGCATGTAAAAGACAGCGAATAATTTTTCGAAATTTTCTTGCAGGAAGAAAATTGGTTGAATTTAACCTCGTTGGATATCACAGTTCCAAGACTTCTGCCAAATATTATTACATTTTACAGAATTCAATATTTCATCGAGTTCCAGCAATTATCTGTTTCCGCCTGAAGATAATTTTCACGGAGTTCGCGGCCTTCCGTCACGTCCCTGACATTTGTTTAAGACCGCGAGATTCGTCGGTAGCTATCTCGAGGTGGTAATAGCGTTGCAACAGCAAATAAATCACAGTTCATTTGTTGATCTTTGATCCGAGCGTGGCGCGTACGTGGCTCGCACAAAGCACGATAACTACGCGATAAGTGGCGACGGTAAATAAGGTAGGACGATTTGCCACACACGTGTCGCTTCGACAAGCTGTCGCCTGATAGAAACGGGAAAACCGGGCCGATCGTTGGATGCATGAATCACGCGTGTACCACCGTCCTCGGGTGTTGTCTGCGCACTACGTGACACGATTTCCACGGAAAAACTCCGCGAAATTGAGACACTGATCCAACGGTGCGGCTAACTACCCAGTGACATTTCCGGCGAACGGTCCGCTAATTTTTGCGAGGAACGTCGCTTCCGCGCTGGTGTCGGTACCGGTGGATCCTACAGGACGAAATGAACGCTTCCGGTGATCCTCAATTAAACGGATCGCGTGTAACTCGAACTCGATTTTTCGCAGTCGCGTGAATCAGGCCGAGGCCTGCGTCCCCGTCTTCCTCGAGATCTTTCTAACCCATCTGCCAGCCGCGAAATGAATTTTTCATAACGCTCCGCGTTGCTTTGAATGCCTCGCATACCGAGCGCTACTTACGCTCGTATTATTTGTAGAAAATAGCGGAGCTCGCTTGTCGCGAGTCGATGCAATGCGTGCATTATCTGCAGTAGTGTCAGAACTTCCTGCGTAAGCAGTATTGAACTGATTTTCTAGAATGTTTCGCTTCTGTCGATAGCAGGGGCAATTTTAATTCAGTAATACATCCATAATATCACTGTATGTCGCAAGTTTGCAGATATTAAATATCCCGTTGTAGCTACTATAAATAGATCTAACAAAATTTATACATATACATATAATTTATAGATATATTATCTTCAAGTCCATAGACAATGTTAAAAATCCTTAAAAGTTCATAGAGTTGGAGATAAATATTTTATAAAATTTAGTAAGAAGGAACTGTATAAAAGAAATTTTAATTTTAAACTTAAAGGAATTTTCGTGTCTATTTTTCTTTCTCTTCTTATATCTTTTCTAAATTGATTTTTAGAACGCATCCGCATAACGAATAAAGTTAGTCCGCGGTTCGGGAAGATCCCGAAGCTTCTGTTTGATAAAGCAGGATTTGCAACGTAGTATCTTCAACTTATTCATCACCAAGCAGTGACTCTCACAGCCGATCAAATCGAATCCGTTGGCCAGATCGGTAAAGAGATCGAGAGCGTCGAAAACTTTTCACTTGTGGTCGCGCAACGATCGTGAGAAAATATGCGAAAGTGAATCCGTCTTCCGTAAAAAGGTACCAGTTCGTCGTGTCCGCCCCATAATCAAAAGTCAAATGATATAAAAGCAGGTGATCGGCGGAATTCTAACCGCTGCAGAAACCCGTTTCCCGCTCTCGCGCTGGGAACTTAAATAGTGGTTGCTGATTTCAGGATACGGCGGAGGCGCGATCGAGTTTTCACCGCACCGCGTTACGCATTTCCGGTATGCGGCCCGTAGTAAACGATCGATCCTTTCGTTGCCCAAGAATTTCATATATCCGGCACGAATTCTTGTTCGCTTGTCGCTTTAGTCCTGTCGCCGGTCACAGCAAGAATAGCTCGACTTTGCTGCGAGTACCGATAACGTTGACAGCGCAATTATAGACCAGAGTAGGATAATTGAAACGAGGATCTTCCCAACCGTTGGATGAACGGTTGTTGGAAAAGGGAATCCGTAGGCGCGAGGCGTGACGGAGAATCTGGAAACCCGAACTTCTGCAGTGCCACACCAGTTTCGACACTCATACCTTGGGATTGACAGCGCGTGACCATCTCGTGTGACCTCGGTGAACCGAGACCGACGCATTGGATCCCATTGCATCCTCCAACCTTGGCTGTTCGAGCTAATTAGCCTTTGGTTTTAATTTTATTGGGAACTGTTACAATTCTTGCTTTGACTTTCATAGCGTGAACCGTATTCTCACGCGAAGTAAAAATTTGACTAATTTACTTAATATTACTCCAGCCATTATTCCAGCATTTGATGAGAAGCAAATGATTGTACTTTACAGTCAAAATACGACGGCTATTAAAAGATTATTTAGCTGGGATGGCTTTATACATTAAACGAAAAGGGATGGTGAATATAATTATTTTAGAGAACTTTTTTATATTACATTTGTTGCAAAATTGTAATGTAATTAGTTTTGTGAGAAGAATTACGCGATATGCAGAAATAGTGTATGTTCAATTTGTTGGGTTTACGAAAAACTTAATCACGAGAATAAGCCATGGAAATAACATAAAAAGTAGACTTTTCTATTTTAGTCAATACTAAAAGAGTTAATACTATAATTTTATATTAGAAATAATTTAGGAAAAGTAGTTAGCTTCAACAGTAGATTAAAAACTGTATGCATTTTTGACAAGAATGATGAAGTGCGTTTTAAATCAGTAAACAGATTAATAATGTTTGAGAATATCAATATATTATAATCTGTACTTATTCAATTCATTAAAGGAAGAATTTTTTACAATTTTGGTTGCGTACAAAGATCCGCATCAGCAGCAGACGACTTTGGCAAAAATGCAGCACAATTTTTCCAAACGAGATGAACCTATATACACAAATGAAATTACTAGCTCAATTAAGACCGCGTTAAGCGACGCGCATTTCAGGTGACAGCATGGCATCAATTACAAGTGGTCCGTTTCCACGGTGTCCTACAGATTCCCAAAAATACCTCGAAAAACGTCACAGTAATAAATGGTCGGCGTCATGCATCTGCCGGCTGCTAACGTGGGAAGCGTCCTTCGCCTTCCTGGATCGCGTGAGACCACCAAATTAACTCTTCATTACGCGTATCCAACGAGGCGCACTTGTATCGTCGTTCTGGACGCGCGATCCTTGCCTTGTTTTATGCGTTTCTAGTCCATTTTCATAGCGAGCGCTCGCGCACGCATATCGCGCCTTTTGCTTTCGAGATCATGCAACTCGAAAGCTTAGCGTTCACCGGTTCGAACGACGCGCGTTCGCGTTTCTGTAACTGTTTCCTTCGTTCCATTTGCTTGCGGGTATATCACTTTCGCTGTTTACTTGCTGTAAAATCAGCGCGTTGCGCGCTGTACCAAGTAGCCACTCCCACTCGATTCTGATAAGCTTCGCGTGCATGTAAAATGCTGAATAATTGAATGACATGTTTGCGTAGTAAAGAAATGTTGCGCACACTCTTATAGAATACGTCCGAAAACAAGTTTTAATCTTGCTGGACGTCCTTTTTCAATACGGTGAAATGTAACAGTTTCGAGTATCCAGTTTAACTAGACATTGCAGCAAGGTTAATATATCAGCAGAATGTCGACTTTTAATCTAACTGGATTCTCAAGTACTTTTTGATGCAATAAAATATGTCAAAGATAATTTTATGTCTCAGAGAAGGATATACAGTTTTTGTTAATATAACTGTTCTTTCACAACTAATAATTTTAAAAATGACTAACACAACCAAACAAGATAACACAGTGAATCTATCAGAAGAAATCGGATGTATAATCTCGCTGGATTCTCTGAGCTCTTATTGATGCAACGAAACGTGTCCGAGATAATTTGATATCTCTGAGAGAAAGCATACAATTGTTGTTAATGTAGGTGTACTGTTTTGCCTAACGTGATTCCAAATGTCTAGCAGCCTGTATTCAGGTCGAAGATTTTCTGCATGATCGCCGAGCAACATGCTTAAACTCTCCGGACGTTTTCGTCGTTTCGCGTTTTCTCTATTAATTTCGTTCAAAAATGCACGAAATCTACGGTCAGATTCGCTTGATTACGTATCGCGAGCGAGCAGCGCGCGCGCAAAAAGGTGATACTTAATTGGAGGAAATTTAATGAGAAACTGAAACGATCTCGCTAATAGAGCAGTTACTTTCTCCGCGGCGAGAAGCGGTTTCCAACGGCGCTCGTAAAATATAAGATTTGTCTAATAAACGTATCGCTGCGAGAGGCGAACAACGGAATAATTAGGGTTATCAATTAGAGTCTAGCGATCCGAGGCGCACCGTCGTTCCTCTTGCTTTCAGGCCCGCGTCTCTCGAGTGCCCGCCTCCAGCGATCGTCGTCGTTCCGTGCTGGGTTCTTGAGAAAGGAAAGCGGCGGCCTTCTTCTCTCTTTGTCGAGCAGCCTATTGTCTTCTTGGAGGATGGATGGGAACCGCTGCCGGTGCCATGGCGGTCCTACCGGGGATTATTTCTTCAGCGGAACGCGTCTTCTGTCGCGTTCGACAATAAAGATGCACTCCCGCGATAGAGAGGAACCACCTGACGAGGAATCGCCTTAAACATAGATTGCCATCTACCTGAGGAACACAGGGCTACCTGTGGTCGTTCATACATGGGAAGGGAAGGTGCCAACTCGCGCAGGTCTACGTGGAATTATCAATTTTTGTAGATTGGTCCACCTTGGAAGTATTGCTTTATTCGCTTTTTGGAATGCGTTTGAACTCCGATTATTCGGTTCTCTCGTATTAAGATTATTTATTATCCGGGTACATTGTAGTCAGTACCATTGACATGCAAAACAATTTACTGGAGAAATTAATAACAATAGCACTGTAGCTAAGTAACTGTTTTACCCTTTAATAATTTTTCTAAAATTGGGCCAAATGATTTTAATTTCTGCGAAATTATAGATACTATTTGGCAAAGATTTATTTACGTGTTATTTAGCAAATTTATTTTATCTAACATCTATAAAATAATTTAATCAGCATGCTCGCATATATTTGTCCACGATTGTACATCATTCTGCTATATCGTCGCGGAATAAAAAGAAGCGAGATGTTTGCGAGGTTCTAACGATCGTTTGACGATAAAGTTCGGTAGCTGTATTTAAGCATTCCGCGCGAAGAATTCCGTGTGACTCGGCGCTAATCAGTGGGACATCGGCCTGCCTTCCGTCCGAATTCCTGGCAAGGTAACACAGCCGACTCGCTAATGTGACATCGTGTACACGAACGGAACACGTGCACCGTATACATATGCATACGCAGGCATTCGAAGAAACTAGACAGGGTAGCTTCCGTCGCCCGAGGGCCAGAAACAAGAGGAATTCGATTGCGGCGGCACAAAAAAAAGCCGTTCGTGGTATGCGGCGACAGCGTAAATCGAGAAACGGATCGCCCACAATGAAAAGCGAAAGCTAAATATAGCCGATCGTTCGGACGCCCTCCTAATTTCCGGGCGGCGATCGCGCCGAGTTCGATGTTAATTGGCGTGACATGCCGCGGATCGTTTCCCAACGCGCGGATCGCACGATTAATTCCGATATTTACTTTTTAGAAAGCTGCGGGTCTCCGACAGAAGGCGAATTAACAATACGGAGATCTGAAGCAATATAAATCGGTAGACAGAAGGTATCTAATTACGCGGTCGGCTAATTAGATGAACCAGGATATCAGTCTCGCATCTTTTCCGCGAAGAAATCGTCTTTCCGCCACCGTCAGGGGTCGAGGTACAATCTCTGTACTTTGTTTGTGTACCATTGTGAACAGGTACCCACAGGTGGACTGTAATTTACATGCGACACTTGGCCGATTCAATCTCGCCTGCTGGTAATCGAGCGTCGATCTTTCCGATGCTCCGATTCTCGTGATACGCTCGCAATTGTTTGTTGCATATTCAGTTGAACAATTCTCGTTTAACCTCTTGGCACGCGACCTCTTTCTTGGCCACGTTGATTGGAACTTCTTTAATTAATGTTCACTGTATATCAACGACAAGGCTGAATTCATATTTGCAATTGTTTCTCGTACGGTTAATTAGAATATCCTTGTTTGACCACTTATCCTAGAATTCCTTTCATAATTGCCTTTGTAAGAGCTTGTTTAAACTAACAATAAACAGAAGTCGAATAAGAATATATTTTCTCCATTAATAAACTTAGTAAATTACAGATAATATAACTGTACTTATATTTTTCAGTTATTTTCATTATTCATTATCATTATCAGAGAGAATTAAAGCAGCTGTCACGATTAAACTACTTGCTATTTCGTGTCCGAAAAATTAGCTAATATTCCTCAGACATTCTAAAATGAGAACGAACAGCAATTTTCTCAAAATTATCACTGTCACGTGCTAAGAAAAATTCGGAAAATTCACGCTCCGTGACTTGTTTATTCCTTCAAACGCTGTTCGCAGCCTGGACATAGTCCTCTCCTCCTGTCGTACTCCAACGCGATTAGGGTTCCGCTCGCTAGCTCGACTTTGCTGCAGCACATTGAAAGTTCCCTCGCTCGCTTCTCATTGGCCACTATTTTTCGTTAATAACTAGCAAACAAAACCGTGAAATGCACGTTTGCTAAAGAAAAAGTTACCTGAAATGATCTCAGAAACCCTTCATTTCCCGGAGTAACAATAATGTTGCTACACTCTGTATATTTTGAAACTTGCATATGAATTGTAAATGGCCGTTCAAAAGGTTAATACGCGGCGTTCTCTCGCACTGTTGTGCGTCGGTGTTGGTGGGTTCACGGTGTTGCGTGTCGGTCGTTGTGTGGATGTCATTCTATTGTAAACGGAGAGGCACACAACCGTACGCGGTTCTATTCTCGTGCATTCCGAGCCATGCGGGTAGCGCAGGCCCGCGTTTCCTGTGTACTCAGGCCAGCCAGCTCTTTGCGCGTACGCAAACGCGAGTGCACATGAACACATGTGTGGTCTTGCTGTCGTAAAGCTAGTGTTTATTGTCGGCACCGACGCTCGGTGACGAGTACATGAGAACCTGATGTCATATTGCGCCGCGGCTTCGACAGAAATGAACTATGCAAGCTGCACGGCCGGCCACTGCACTTCCGGCCGCGCTGCCCATTGTGTCCGTCTCTCTGCGTGTCGGCCGCGGCGATAGCCGGTTTCTAGCGCGATAATTTATTATGTCATCTAGCATTTGCGCCGTGGAAAAACAGCATTGCTTATCCCTCGGTAGCGGACGAAAATAAGCTTGAACGAGGTAAATTTTCTATTTTTGATTCGAACGCGTCGGCGAACGACGGATTAAAAACGTCGAGCCGATCGGCTAATGAAAAGATAAGTCCAGCCTGGGTTACGTCACCGGTATCTGTCGATCGATCAACAGGTATTGACCAACAGCACATTGACGTGCCGCGCAGGTGCCTCGGCGAACGTGGGTGCCGCCGACTCGTGGGTGGCTCGGAGGCATGAAATCTCAGATTTTTGCTCACCTTTCGAAAATATAAAGTTTTCGTTGACTGAGATCGCGGCGCCCACGTCCCGTGCGAATGGTGAACAGCTGCGGCACACGGCCAATGAAAACTTGGTCCCTTTCCCGCGTAGGTAGACCGCGGGACTCGGTTATCGCGACACGTGCAGCAGCCGTGGGCCAGGTCGCAAAAATTCGTGCCTTTGAAACGCTAGCAAACACTGAGAGACACTTCGCTAGCGTCTGAGATCGACCGTTCTCCTCACCTTAATTAGACGGCTGCATAGGTGTAGCTCGACCCTAAAGTTGCCGAGAACTTCGCGGTTCCTTTCATTTTTCAGGAAATCGCGAAACAAGAATTCTACTTCTGGAGAACTTTCTTGATCTTTTCTATAAATAGCGTGTCTATTCAATGGGATTCCTTGTGATTTGAAAGTCCGCCGTCGACAAGAAGGAAACGAAGAGAAATTCATTGGAGAACAAGTTTTGAAAGAGAGTGGATATATTTTCTGATCGACGAATACGCTTCAGGAAACCCAAGTATGCTATAGATGATCCTAATAGATAATTCCACTTCCGTCGGCTACTGTAAGCGTAAAACACGGACGGTGTATTGGAATTACGTTGCATTATTATGCCGTACACGGTGCTCGTGAATGCATGATGGCGCGCGAGACAAGGTCCTGCATCTTTACCTGTCGACCCGGCCATTCTCTTCCTATCCTGGTCCTGAAAAAAAACCTGTTTCGGCCAACGTCGAATGCATTTTTCTGTTCCCCAAAAAGGGGGAGGAAACGAGTGCGAAGTTCCCTCCTTTTACACGCGAATAAATGTCTCTTTCTAGCTTGCAAACAATCGAGTTATGCCCGCGTTGCTGGAGAAACCGCAGAGATAATTTCATAACAGGATATGGGAGCTCGATTAGTAACATTTTTCTGCTAATCTTACGACCAGTGGTTTACTCCATAGTATCTAATTTATGCTCTATAAATAAACATTGTTTCTGACATGGTATTTCGCTTAACATAGTTAATATTTTGGATACCCCAGTGAAAAGTATATTAAAGAGTTCATTTCCCGTGGGTCAGATTAAATGTTATGGGAATTTTCGGGATTGATGTTGAAAATGCAACGTTTCAATTGATATTATTGCTAATTATAGGATTAGAAAAGAATATATGTATTATAACTATGGAACAAACACTAATTCAACTACCCGTAGATGTAATTAGACATATAGAAATTAATTAGAATAAGTTGTAGTTTAACCTTTTGCTCTTGAAGCTGTTCTAAACAATAATCGCATTATTAACAATTCTTTAAAGATATATCGATATAATAAAGTAAAAAGTATTTTCATACTAGGTAAGCCGATGGTACCATCCGCCATTTTGGAGGTCTTATATTGAACCCTTAACTACAGAAGACCTATTATTAAGAGCTTCAATGATTATCCTATACATAAATGGACTTTAAAAAACTCTTTTTTAATGGAGAGTCCTTTTAGAGGGTTTAAATTGCATTGTTAACGATAATTCATCGATTAAAGTACAAAATTCCAATGGTCGCCGAAAAATTGGCCGAAGAACATACCCCGGGAAAAGCAGATTTAGAAAACCAGTGAAATAACTGACTAAAGGTAATGTATCAACCAAGCATTTGCCACAAATATATAGTAAATTTCTCATCGTTTCAGCATCAGTCGAAATACTGCCACTGCAACTAATTCCAGTTTGGTAGACCTCGAATTCGTGGAGAACTTAAAAATTCCTCGTCCAGGCGACAGGGACCTTACTTTTCCTGGATTGTCGACTAGGTTGGAAAAGGAGTAGGTGGCGCCACACCACGACCGAACACTAGAAACACGGACAAAGTTTGGAGTCCTCGTAGCAGGGGAAAATGTCTCGCAGGTATCTGGTTTGACGAACCACGATGCGTGCGAGGTGCATGTGTGTGCGTGTCGTGTGAATTTTCACAGGTGGTGATTTTCGGTGCTGGACAAGATAGCCGTGGAATCGCCGGCGGAATCGAACGGCAGTCGAAAAGAGGAGACTGGTGAGTTCCCGAGGCGCCGTGATCGCGGGGCGTATCCCAAAATCGTGGGGGAAAAACGGCCCTGATTCGGTCAAGCAAACTTCGCGGACAGTGTGCGTCGTGTTTTCTCGCATTCCGTGAGAGAATCGCGGGTGTGCAGGGGAGCCAGTGCGAGTGAGAACGCCGTTGCAACGCGAGGGTGCATCAATTTTGCAGAGGGATCGATTCGACTGGGCACAATTAAGCCGATGCAGTTACACGTACGATGTCGGATCGATTTGTAAAGATTTTCGTAGGAACGACGTCTACCTGGATCTGAACGTTCCCCGCGGGACCCTTGACTGGCAAGTGAACGTTTTTCTTATCGTAGTTTGTCTCATTTCGAATCACTGCCAATGTGCAACTCGGCCGACGCTTCCTACGTACAAAAGCTAGGTTATCTGCACCTTGGAGATGAACCCAGTGACGCCGGCGGTGCTGCGGGCATCGGCAGGGTCACAGGGTCGAGACCCGAGGCCCAGGTGCCTGTGTCGAGGACCATTGTCGGTAGAAACGACGCCAGAGGGCCTGGCAGACCAGTCGGTGCTATTGAGAGCTTCATTGAGGGCAATTCGGAGACCAGGCAGGTTCCAGCAACTGACTACAAGCTGTACGAGAGGGAAAATATCATAGCTGCGTCAAGGTTTGCCACACCTAAGCCTGTTGAACAGATAAGTGCTCAGCAGCAACAGAGTCAGAGTCGTATGACGCATCAACAGGCTCCGGTATATGAGAACATTGATTACTATCCGCAGCAGAGCCAACCGCACCCTCCTTATTATCACCCGGTGGACTCTAGGAAGAGTCCTAAGAGCAGTCCCAGAGGATCATTAGCCAGCGAATCTTACGAGCCTACTTTTAGAAAAGCACAACCACAAGTGCCTACTGGGAACCGGTACCAATCTGTATCTCCTGCGAAAGAACTGCCTCCTTACGAAGCACCACCTGTTTATGAGAATATTCAGGAGGTTCACTTCCCAGAGAACGCACAAAATAAGCCAGGCCCTCAAGTTCCACCTAATTACTACCACCCTGCTACAATTAACGGTGGTGATTATGTTGTAATGACTGGTAAAGTAGGTCAAGCACAAAATCAACGTGGTATGACACAAAGTTTGTCTTATACGCAACAAAGGGGAAGTAATATACGGGGCCACAGTTACGACGGGTCGAGTTTACAGCGTTCTGTGGACTCTTCTACATCAAGGTACTTACAAGGATCATCTTCTTCGCTGGACCACCAAGCTGGCAGAAGTGCTTATGTTCCACCATCTGAATTGCAAACACCAACCAGGAATTTTAGTTATAGTGTTGAGCAGCAACAGCAACATTCTCCTAGGACTGGATTGCCTTACCATAGTGAATCTCCACCGATACGTTTGCCTCCAGAACCTCATCTCTACCGTGGCTCTCTGGACAGTACGTTGAGTGGTCAGCATGGATTCCGTGCCACAAATCATATTGAAAGTGCACAGCAGTCACAGTACCGTCAGGACAGTCCTCAAAGTTACAAACCTTACATAGAGTCCAGTACAAAAACTGCCAGTGCAAATATTTCTGGAGAAGCACAAGCCAGAAATTCTCCAGTCTACGGTGCAAGACAGGGGGAACAACCTGCCTGTAGAAACTCCCCCTGTTATTCTCCACCCAAGGTACTACCACCTCTCGAGAGGAGCTACTACCATCAGGAACCTAGATCAGAATTCCCAGCCAGAAATTCTCCAATCTATTCCTCAAATAGATCAACGGAACACTTAAGACTAAGTAATTTACAGAATGATAGAAACTTCGTTCAGGATGCACCTGACCCTTCTGACACGAAAACACCGGTGTACACTGCCAATCGTGCTGAAGCATCTAGAATCATCGCGAATAACCACGTCGCCAGAGGATCTCCAAAAGTGAGTCCAACCCACAACCAAGTGTCGTCGGACACGGTCGCACACAATATGATCAATTCGCCGAGACACGTGTCCTCGTCCTCCGCGAATAATGTCATGGGAAGTCCTCTACGTGGTCAAGTACAAGCGCCGGTGACGAGTGCTACGACCACCACCACCGAGCCCGATTTAAATGTCCACGGGCCTAGGATCACTAGTCTGCCGCCGGGGGTGACTAGCGGGGTGGCTGGTCCAGTTTTTCTGAATGCTGGGGTACCTGTGTTACAAAGGCCGTCTGAACCAGAACTCGAAGAAAGAAAGTCAGTCAGCCCGCCGATCAAACCGGCGGCTGGGAAGGGGCTGCTGCCTTACAATGTCATACCACCCAGACCTTCAGTAAGAAACCGCTCTGTGAGACAAAAATTATTTGTACCCTCTAACTACTCTATGTCTATCCTCTGTCCGCTTACATCTTTATCAAACACACATCTATAGAACGCAATACTCGCTTTAATTGGGTTAAGGGAACGCGGCAATGCTTTCGATTTGCCTTGGCAATTCGCCAATCGCCGATTCTCATTTGCATGCCGATTTCATATAACACTGTGATCGACCTTAGGCGCGACGATCCCCCGTCCATAACGAAACTGTCCTAACATGCCTAAGTTTTTTTGCGCTTTGTTTTGTTGCACTGGAAAAAAAATCCGTTAGAATCTCACGCAAAAATTAAGGAGAGGCCAGCGTTGTTTGTCGCTTTCGAGCGATGATCTCACGAATGTCAACCGCTATCGCTGATATTTTACATAACGGATGACCCATGTAACGATAAGATTAGCGGATATTTGAGCGAAAATGTTGCTCCCACAATCCGATAAACAACCGCCTTAATCCGCCAGAAACTTCGTAAAACCTTCGGCTTTGGCTGACGAAAAAAAAGAAAGAAATGCACGCTTGGATTTCAGAATATCTTACGATTCGTGACGAGTTCTTTCTCCGAACTCGCGCTGAATCACTGGCTGTAGACTGTTTCCTCTTCACCGGCGCTGTATCGTTTCTGTACAATATTTTATTCATCGGCTGTATACCTCTTTACAAAAGCATGCGAACCCGTATATTCTTTATCTTCCTTTCTCAATGTTAATTGTATCTTCGATTTTATGTATGCTTGCGTTGAAATCTCATCAGTTATCATTGTTAGACTGCGAACCTTTGTTGCTAACAAAAGTGAACCCTTTGCGGACGAGGATTTGTTTTTAAATCTTAAATGATTCTATAGTAATTGAATACGATGTCCGTCCTCAAAGGGTTAATAATATTTATGTTTTATTTTTATTAGTCAGCGAAAAGAATTTGCATGAAGATCTACAGTACAGTCGTTATTGATGGCCAATACGGGATGTGATTTATGTCTTCTAGGGACCCACCGAGGCGGAAAGGAAAATAGAAGAGCTGACGAGACAACTCGAAGAGGAAATGGAGAAGCAAGAAGAGGAGGGCGAATACTTCGGTAAGGAGTCGTTGGACAATTAATGAAGACATCCCTAGTGGTTGCTGATACGCGGTAACTTCCGGTTACAGACACACGCGCGGCGAATGTTCTTTATTAGTCAGTGTTTACGTAGCCCTACGGCCGTCTCCGTTTTTCCCCCCGATTCTTCGTAATCTGTTTAAGCAGATTAAAGTCCAATAACGTCGCCCCGGACTGCGTCGTTACTTCACCGAGGACGCATTCCGATCCGTAATTTGAAATACTTCTGGGAGGAAATAAAAAACGACGGGGGTACCGTGCCAATTCCCACGGCACAAGTTCCCGGTAGACCGGTTTTGGAAAATGGAGTCGGGTCTCAATGTGTCGCGCAAACTTTTTAATGCGGCGTTTCGTTGACATTCACTCTCGGCCCATTCGTTTCCACCTACGTGTCTTCGCACCTACTTGAGGCGCTACAAGTGTGAGGCGTCGCGTGCATTCGTTCGGTGCACTCGCGAATGTACGCGTACACACACGTGGTCCCTTCTGTCCGAACACCGTAAGGTGGGTTCACATTGGACACCATCAATGCCGATTAGATGTTGCCGGCTGTCGTACGGAAGAATGGGACCATCAAGCCTTGCTACACGTGCTGAAAGTGTCTTGTATTCACGCGAAAGCCACTTAAGTGTGTCAGGCTTGTTTGTCGTTTAAATTGTATCCAAGATTGCGCAACGCTGATTTTCAATTCTAACGAAAGTATTCGATGCAAATTATCCCGCCGCTATCGGTAGACAACACGAAAAGCGTGAGGAACATCCCCGCTGGATGAACTGTTGCATAGTTAAGAATAACTTAGCGATACTTCTAGGTTTTCCTGGAAAGTACAAAAGGAAGAAAAGGCCTTTTAGAAAACGTAGACTTCAGGTATTTCACGGTCAAATAATCATGCAAGAGATGTTCTGATCGAATGAGCAATTACCAACTAGGAATAGCTTAACTCCTAGCTTTTCCCGGAAGATGCATCAGCAGAAAACAGTTCCTTCAAGAAAATAAATACTTCGGTTTCTTCAAATCCAATGACACAAGAAGTGTTAGGGACCTCCTGGCCCAAAGAGCCAATAGCAATTAGCGATAGCTTTATGAGAGTTCTAGCTTTTCCCAAAGAGAGGACCACAGGTAGAGAGAGTTTCTTTAGAAAACGCAGCATATCAGAGCTGCGTTCAGCAACGAAAGCAGTCTAAATCGCTATGCGTAGACGGCACCGTCGACCTTGAATACGGCAGTAGTCGTTGATGTACAATTCCGCAAATACATTTTTCGCTGGAACAAAATGATCTGGCCTGTAGCCCCTTAAAGAGTCGCGCGAGTGGGACAGGAACTTCAGCCGAGCGAGTCGGTGTCAGTCGATAAGTGGCTGGCGTTTAGGCGAGCCTAGTGTTCCTCTTGGTTTTTCTGCACGTGTTCTATTCTTCGTGTAACGTCCTGTACACGGCAAACAGCGGCAGCCACGTCGCGTTTGCCACGGTAACTAATCTCGTTATAGATAGACCAGTCCGACTCGTTGGCGGCTTCTAGTTCGAACAGGACTGGCGCGGCGAGACCAAGTCGTTAAATCGAAACTACAAGTGTCGCGGTCAACGAATGAAGTACCGGGAATTCCTTTAGAAGGGATGGCCGAGTCCGTGTTACCCATAGAGAGCTGTGAGTTCGTTTGCACTGGCTAATCGCCCCTATATCACGATCCCAACGATCATCATCCGCGCTACGGCGACGGAATGCATTGTCGAACACAGTCGACGAGGGTATTTTTAAACGCCGCCGATAAACCCGTCACGATCGTACATTTGCAACCGCGATCAGCAAAGAATCCGTCCGTTGCGCAACCGGCTATTAACATTATAACGAATCTATAATTGCCGACGTGTATCCGACTGCCTTTTTATAGGTATATGTCACACGTGCGGTGAAAAAGTCACCGGGGCCGGTCAGGCCTGCCAGGCCATGGGCAACCTATACCACACCAACTGCTTTATATGCTGTTCCTGCGGGAGAGCGTTGCGCGGCAAAGCGTTCTATAACGTTCACGGGAGGGTGTACTGCGAGGAGGATTATCTGGTACGTAAGACGATCATCGAACGATCAATGACAGAACCATGAAGCTTATACAATGTTACGTTCGCAGTATTCCGGCTTCCAACAGACGGCCGAGAAGTGCGCTATCTGCGGACACCTGATCATGGAGATGGTAATTAAATTGGAAGCGTTAAGGGAAAGTTCTTCCGTAGCTAGATCGAAAGTGTACATACATGGGAGAACTCTTCCTTGATGTCGCTCGTAATGAAATTGTAATGAAATCGAGTTCTTTACCGCAGATTTTGCAAGCGATGGGGAAGTCGTACCACCCAGGGTGCTTTAGATGCTGTGTGTGCAACGAGTGCCTCGACGGTGTTCCATTCACGGTCGACGTAGACAATAAGATATACTGTGTGAACGACTATCACAGGATGTTCGCGCCTAAATGTGCTTCTTGCGGGAAGGGTATAACACCTGTCGAGGTAACCAGCGATCGTAAACGCGTAAATGAGAGGGTGTGGGTATGTCCCCTTAACGATGTGCGACGTGAATCTTTCAGGGAACCGAGGAGACCGTTCGGGTCGTCTCGATGGACAAAGATTTCCACGTGGACTGCTACGTCTGCGAGGACTGCGGCATGCAGCTGACCGACGAGCCGGACAAACGATGCTACCCACTCGACGGCAGGCTGATGTGTCGTGCGTGCCACATCCAACGCATATCCCACACGCAGCCGAGGGCACCGCAGCCAGTATCAGCTAGTTATCAATTTATGGGATAAGTTAAATGAATTCCGCGACCGTATGCATTTCATCGAACCGCGATACCAGTCCGCCGAACAACTGAAACGGAGTTATCCAAGGTAAAACGGTTAACTTGCCTGTTGGTCCACGGTGGTTTAAATCCATAGGAACTAGAGAACACACGCATCATCTACGAGACAAATAGCTTTATCGTTCCTCCGACGAGGACTGGATCATATACCAAGACTGGCTATTTACAGAATCGAAATACTTACACTTTCCCAACGGGATCACCTAGACACTAGATTATTCAGGTCTAATCAATTATAATCTATCGATGATCTGTCGTAATTCGTTAGCGATACACGTCGTCGTAATCCGCGACGATTCATTTCCATTGACAGCTACTAATATAGGTAAGTGGTATATTTAATATATGTGGTTTTATTTATTCGACGAAGGTACTGCACACGGGTGCAGTGGTCTCATTTAGAATGAGCTAGTTGCGCAGGCAACTGTGATACATTAGCATAATAACAAAATGTTGTTAAGTGACTATTCCTTTATTTAGTTCATGTATATAACGCATAAGTAATCATGTAATTGCGACGTGTCCACGATGGTGAGGATCAACGGTAGTACACGGATCTCAACGATCGAGACCTAAGATTTTTTTGGATACGTCCGATTTTACGAAGACTTCTCTACCGATGGCGCAGAATGCCGTAGCTGATGCATCGCGTTTTTGCTAACAGTATTTATTGCGACAATACGTTATACACCGATCATCCGAGCGAGAACGTTACGGAATACTCTTGAGACTTTTTTAACGATGTTGCTCAGGAATTAACTGAAAGGTTCACGATCGTACGAAGCTCAAAATTTTAGGATCCCCGCGGCTCGCGGGGCTAGGTTTGGTGCATTATCGTTGAGTAACTTTACAACGCACAACTCGTGCTGCCAAAAAACTTTGCTACGTTTCACGAATATTCAAATATTTAGCCGTAAGTTGCGAGTATTGTAGATAAAAAGTACAATGTTATTTAAATGTATGCACGGTATGTAAAGGAAGACGACCGTTCAATAAAGAAGAGTATACCTGTCAACGTTAAATTGATACCGCCTCGACGAGAGAAGGAGGAATAGGCAGGAGTTTCGTGACCGATTTTTATTGTAACACAGTAAAATTATACATTTACAACAGGCAATATACATCCGTTCGCACATTCAGGCTTAGCAGCGAACCAAACCCTAAAGTTCCAATCGAAATTAGATTAAAATTATGTTTTATCCGCCGCTATGTTTTCGGTGGTTCCGTTTCTTCTCCTGTTTTTAGCGTGTCTTTGTGCATTCTTTTATGTTTACTTGATTCTGTTGTCTGTAACACAGCAAGAACGTTATAAACATTACAGATATTACTTTGTCGAGTTATGTTAACACAGAGATAGATACATGATAGAGTATTATAGCACGAGAAAAAAAAAGTTTTATTCTAGCGATATAATCGAAACCTACACAGAGTATCGTATGCAGCCTATATCATGTATGCATGGAAAAAGAACAGGAGAACACAAATATTTCAGATAAACATCAATATCGATAGTTTAATAGTTCTAATCAGTATAGTTAATACGTCATGAAAATAATACCTTGGGTATAATTTGCGGTTTTTTGCCGAATGTCAATGGTTTCACATATCCTAATTTAGCCAGCCGCCTAATAGATATTGTTGTGAGCCCTACGAACGATTTATGCACCATTATTATTTCGATTCCTGTAAGTCTAATAAGTTGAAACATTGCTTTCGTTCAATTACCTACTGTCACCGTATATCTAAGGGGTGTAAATATTTTATATAGAGCATACGTTAAGGCCCAGTTGCCTGCACTGGAATTTCGTACCATGTCTAAATAATCCTGACCGAAACGCAGAAATTCCATTATTTTAACTATATCGACGCCACTGAAACAATAGACACGTGACAGTGCAGTACGCGACGAAAGAATTATTGACACATGTGCATCTGCGTATCGTGCATTCATACTTCTTAATTGTTGCATAGAATAGAGCCGCCCAACCAATAGAAGTGACCACATGCACTGGTATTAAGATATGCCAATAATCTTTGGTCATCTGTTTCATCTTCGCGAATATCGACAGCTTTTGTGGCTCGTATCCAGGAACATCTTTACCATTTTGCTTGGAGCCACAATAATGTGTGACTGGAATACTACATTTAGCGATATTATACCTATAGGGCAGTTGATTTGTGGTAATACGATTAAAAAGTGGGACAGAGTTACATGAGAAGTTTCCATAACGCGGGTATCGTTCTGAAATTATTTAGACAACGATGATAACATTTAATTGAAACAAACGTGTGTGGTCTTGTGGCGGGGCTGTTGACAACCTACCGGAAAGCTTAAATTTCCAGCGTTTCGGATCGGTGCATCGTATGAAACGCACGGATTCCAAGAAATTTTTCGTTAGAAACGTCGGTCCAAGCCCCAGGGTGCTGATCAGCCTGGTGCTACGACCAAGGATCACTTCCATTTTCAAAATCAACCGCTGATATTTCTAACCAATATCTTCCACTTTTTGTATTTTCCAGGTGCGTACTATACTAACGACACCACGAGCAATTTACGTTTATTCGTGCACATTAGACGAAAACTGTGGCAAGAGATATTTTCTGTGGACAGGACTGGCAAAAACAGGTAATTCTAAAAGTAAAATATATTCACAAAAATCCTACACGTTTTCCGCATCGTTCACTGCAAAAGTTAGTTTAGGAATGAAAATGCTGTGGCTACACCTCTGCCATCTACAAGCTCGATAACTGCACGTACACATGTGTACATACATAAGGTAATTGGTTGTCCCACTTCTCCACACTCTTAGACAGCAGCTCGATCTGTTAGAGAGGGTCAATACGGAAATTTTCTTTCCACTGATTGGTTGGCGATTTACTGGTGAGACGGTGCTGCTATCACATTCAAAGGAAAAGAGTGAAAACAACGAGTGAGCGAGAGAGCATGAAATCAACACAACTACATGTGGAGCAAGTCACACCGACGAACAATGTAGCTTATATCACTCTACCGTGCTTGTAATCTTATTCTTTCCGAGCATCGACTCAGATGGCGCGTTATCAGAGGCACGCGGCGCGAAATTTGATATTTAAAGAAACTTTAAATAATAATATCTGTGACTTAATAGGATTATCAAAAACGTATTTGTGGCGTCAATTTTAGCATCTATTTATTATTTAAAATGAAATTTAAACTCAATGAGTTTTTTTAATTCCTTCGAATCGTAAGTTTCGTTCTGGACGAAGGGGTGCACCCACCCTGGTGATAAAAAAGACAACGTTACAGACCTCGGTCTATATCCAGAAAGTGTCGTTTATACTGTGCTGTATATGATTTTAGCTTTTATATTCAGAATATTAGAAAAATATAGCATTCCTATTCATATTTATGATACCGCAGACGTAACTTACAATTCGAATATCGTGGCGCGTGTTTGAAAAGGAGCGCCAGGCGTTTGGATGCGCGAAAAGAGAGAGACAGCAAACAAAGTAAAATGAGACAGCCTCAGTTTCTCGTCCATGTGAGAACTCGACAAAGAGCCTGTTGGATTTGTTCTGTCTCTCTTCATCATCTTCTGCGTTCTTCCTAAAGTACTACGTCAAGGTGGATGTGCAGTAACATGGTAGGGATGAAAAAGAAGAAGTAAACGCTCTTGGATTGTGAAACGACCGTGTACATTCCATAGTGACATAGTTTGGGGATATACGATTCGTTTGAGTTGGTAATAGTGTTTGTCGGCTTTTTGTAAGGGTCATGGCGTGATAAAGAGGTCATGATCTACCATAATTAGACGCAGTTCTCGTCGTAACGGCGAAAGGGAAAGTTTACATCACAATTCGCTGTGTTTGTACTAATGTAAAAGATGGCAAAGAAAGTTATATCGATTGTACAAATATTCGTTGTCATCGCCATTGTCGAAAATACCAGGGCATTTACGAATGTATATCCGAAACTGAGGAGTTATAAACTCGGCATCGATGCCGACGTTGGTAATCCACTTTTCTTAACGCCTTTAATCGAAGAAGGAAAAATAGACGATGCCCGGAACAAAGCCGTTGTACAGCACAAAGAGATGGACGATGTAGCCAGTTATGCTGGCTATTTCACTGTGAACAAAGAATACAACTCGAATATGTTTTTCTGGTTCTTCCCGGCAGCGGTAAGTGATTGTTCATAGAATTCAAATTTCATTCGAATTCGATTCGTATGAAATTTCCCCGTAAGTTAAGGAATATTTACGAAAATTCAAACGAGATTTTTATGTTAATTAGCACAACCCCAAAACTGCGCCAGTGGTGTTGTGGTTGCAAGGGGGTCCGGGGGCAACGTCGATGTTTGGTTTGTTCATGGAGAATGGCCCGTTTTTCGTCAATGCGAACAAAACTCTTGAAAAACGTAAATACTCGTGGCACGAATCGCATAATTTATTGTATATTGATAACCCAGTTGGTACTGGATACAGTTTCACTGACAATGATAAGGGGTATGCCACTAATGAGACACATGTTGGAAGGGATATCCATACAGTGCTGGTTCAGTTCTTCACACTCTTCCCAGAACTTCAAGGCAATGATTTTTATGTAACTGGTGAATCATATGCTGGGAAATATGTACCTGCTGTGTCACATGCTATCAAGGATTATAATATCAAAGCAGAAACGAAAATCAATTTAAAGGGTTTGGCAATTGGGAATGGGTTGACAGATCCAGAGAATCAGTTAGTGTATGGTGATTATTTGTACCAATTGGGATTGATTGATTCGAATGGGAGAGATTTGTTCCATTCCTACGAGGAGAAGGGGAAGAGTTTAATTAAACAAAAGAAATTCATAGATGCCTTCAATCTTTTTGATTCATTGCTTGATGGTGACTTGATTGGCACACCATCACTATTTAAAAACCTAACTGGTTTCGATTTTTACTTCAATTACTTGTACCCCAAAGATCCTTCTGATGCTGATGCAATGTCAGAGTGGATCCAAAAAGCAGACGTGAGAAAAGCTATACACGTTGGCAATTGTTCGTTCAATGTTGAAAATAAAATAGTAGAGGAGCATTTGAAGGGAGATGTAATGCAGTCTTTGGCAGTGCTGATCACCGATTTGACCAAGCACTTCAGAGTTTTAATATATAATGGTCAGTTGGATATTATAGTCGCGTACCCGCTGACGGAAAATTATTTGCGTAACCTCGAATGGACCGGCGCCGAGAAATATAAAACGGCGGAGAGGAAGCAATGGTACGTGGGTAAAGAATTAGCTGGTTACACGAAAACCGTTGACAATTTAACGGAAGTCCTGGTACGGAATGCCGGGCACATGGTTCCTTCTGATCAGCCATTATGGGCTCTCGATCTCATTACTCGCTTTACACATAAGAAAAGTTTCTAAATAGCTACACGGCACTCCAGTAATTTTAAAAACACTTGTGATAACCTGTCCGTAACGGCTATGAACAAATATTAACAATTTAAGTACTACTAACGAAGTGTAGATTTCGCAATCGAACATAGCGACGATTTACAATAATATTTAAAGACTCCGATGAGTCATCGTGTACTTAGGAAAGCTGAAATGTCGCATTATACTCGATTTTGTATTTGATAAATTAGCTAACTTTATTGATAATAAAAATGTATACATAAGCGTCTTATCATTGAGCTGTCCCCTTCAGTCGTATATCTTATTCGCGTTAAAAATGTTTTCCTTTTTTAAGGCAGCGAGACTGTTATCGTATTTCTATTGAATCGCTTTAGTTGTCATGATCAATTAAAATCTTTCGTTTCGGTATTGCTTACGGTACATTGCATAGCAATAATTAATTCTAGTTAATATACATTAATCTAAGTATGGTAGTAGATAATCGTCTATAATAGACACGTTCTTATGCCAATCAGAATGTTGAACATTTGGCACCGTGATCAGAGTGAGTTTCTTATTTTTGTCTAGCGTCTTCAGGCCGATTAAATCGCCTTCGTAAATTGGCCTATCGCGCATTTCTATCACCGTTAAATTGGCATCGAAATATCCGAAATGGCTGCTCTGCCATGGGGTAATCACCCCATCGTCCGGACCTCCTATCAGAATCATACTATTCAACTTAGTAAGACCTTTTTTCGGCATCTGTAATTTCGAGACATTTTTCTCGTTGTTCACGTACGGGAGGAAATCACTGTACTTGAAGTATAATTCCTGTGTTATAGAAAAAGGAAAACATTTTTAATAAGTTGAAGATAATATATCGACATTGTTAAGTTCTTCTATTATTACTGCAGTATCAAATTGCATGAAGTTTATATCGCAATCATTATCACACATTGTATCTTAAAAGAAAATTGATTGCAATAAGAAATTATTTCTAAGTAATTCACTTTAATTTTATAGAAAATAAATTTATTCTCTATAGTACATTACCTATAGTAGATTCTATAGTATATTATATAGTATATCATCTCCAAAATAAGCTTTTTGAAACTCTACGTTATTTTCGATTTTACGCAAAATAATATGTGTTTAAGTTTGAAATGTACGAACCTGTTCATGTGGATCGTTCCAATAATTCGCGATACTTATATCTTGGCCAACTTTCGAATAAAACAGCTCATAGGCAGTCTTGCAGAATAAATTCGGGAAAATCAAGTGTAAAAACTTAGCTGCAAATAAGTACGTTTGAATTATCGGTCCTATATTGTTTATATCCAAAGATGGCGTCACGTACTTCCGTACTGTCCAGCTTGCGGGGAGCTCAACGAGATAAAGTTCCTGACGTTGTGTTCGGGATACTTTTGTAAAATCGCCCTGGCCAGCAAACCACCCTGGCTGTAACCGATTAAATTAATTCCCTCGGGAAACGCGGCGCCTATGGAAATCAGATCCATGCCAATTTCCGCCACTTGTCTCCACATCGGCTCCAAACTGCTCCATCCCGCGTATCTCGGTGTATTGTAAATTTGCGTCCCAGGATGCATCTGTAATGAACAATTCGAATCTCCTGTTGCTTTAATTTTACCCGCCAAGTTCAAGCAAGCGCGACATCTGAAGATATCGTGAAGGTGCGATACTCGCGCGTCACTCGCCTCCTTGATTCTGTCGCTGATGATTTCCATGCTGTCGCTTCCCGTAAGAACGCCGTGAATCATCACCACGGCACGATAACTTGGCGCAGCATTTATAAACACGGTCGAAAACGAGAGAAAGAAAGTTAACAGTCTACACCATGACGCAGCCATCGCCATTTCTACACTACACACTGTGTAACACAAACTATGAAAAATGTTGCGTCTCGTGTTTGATTAAAGCCACACTTTTAAATGTCAATCGTATCATTGTGCGCTTGCTTCTGATTGGAGCGCCCGACTACAAACAGCTACCATTCATTGAAGATACCGCCTTTAGCAGAACTTCAAGGTCAGCATGCTGTCATCTATCGAAAGGATAGTAAACTCTTACTTTGCCGTCGGAAACATAGGAATTTCATTTGCCGACGTTGGAGCCAGCCTTGACCTGCAAGATAGGGTAGCGAGCTTAGGGTTGGAATTTATTCCCATCTGCAGGCAATTTTAAATGAGTCTAAAATTCATTTTTCCTTTTTTTACAAATTTTTATCCGGAAGAAAATCGATGTGAAAAGACGGTTTTTTGAAGGTTCGATCAGCAGAGTTAGTTGCTCTTCGAAGGGGTTTCAATTGATCTGCGATTCAATGCACCGCATCCACCATAATCCTTCCAGAACTGTGTACAAGGTGGCCGGGCACGTGGCATTTCCCGCACTCGCGCTGCAACCATATATCACCCTGCTCCGACATCACCCCTAACTGTCACACAGGAAACTCGCTCCTCATGCTTAGACGGCGTAGCGCATTGTTTCGACCAACGTCATCCACGATTATCGCCGCATTCTAAGCACAAGTCCCGCAGAATTTGTAACCCATTGCGCCGAGCGATAGTTGGTTCCAATGTAAACTGAAACTGCAACATCCCATTCAGTTTAATGGCGAACAACGTTGACTTTTCGGAGACTACGGTTCTACGGGACTACCGCGGAAGGCACGTCTGCGAATGCAATTCCGAGAAGTTGCCAAGTCATCGGCGTTATGAAGAAACCTGCAGCTAGGTGGTTCATCGAAGAGGACATGTTAATGGTCCTGTAGACATGCCGAAGAAACCTACCCTGTTACTATTAACCCTAGTACTATTAACGCTTTACCTATTAAATCTGGACAGGAGAACTGTCAACCCTTTTCACTCCAATGCTGGCCCCGAGACACCACTGAAACTTGTTACATTATGTTTTAAAATAATTTGATATATTATCACTAAACTGTGTATTTTTTGTGCAAGATAATCATTTTATGCGCCAATTACGAGATATAAGTGCTATATATAACTTGTATAAGTTAAAATTATCGTAACAATTTATTTATCATTGTTAGAAGTGATGTATGACTCACGAGAATCAATTTTATGTGCATGAAATGCAGTAAGTCATATAAGATGGAAATAAAATGAGAAAAATTATATTTGGTGTAGAATTAAAGTGACTTCGAATGAGAAGAATTAATTCTTATGACTAATCAGTTATTGCATAGCATCAAAGTGCAGCTTGGAGATCTTGCAGAAGCAATTATTCTGATCGAACAAATCACTCTCAACATCATTATCTAACCAATTCTAATTGAAAAGATCTGTTCCTAAAACTTGGAAGTGGAATGTCCCTGTTACCTTCCAAGGTGAAATGTGATTTACGCCATAGGAAAATGAGCCAACAGCAGTACCAGGTGAGAGATGTGCAGAAATTTAACCGGAAGTGCCGAATGTGCTCGCGTGTTTCGGATGTCGCGCGTTTGCTCTAATCGAGTCCCCAGAAGCTTTGAAACCGGCAGGGTTTCTTTCGGACCCGAAGAGAGAAAGAACTGAAAGGGGAGGAAGAGGACGAGAGGAAAGACGGCCAATCCAATTCCGCGCTCAAACCCGACCGTCGTGATGGCGGAGGGTGGCGAAAAAACGCAGCCGCGGCCAGAGCACGAGAAGAGCGTAGGTCTCGGAGCTTTTTTGCGTTTAATCAAGGATATTCGCGGTCGGCTGACTCGCTATTTTAGTCCACCAAGTGCTAACCGAGGCGCGCAACCACCAGCGACGACCATATCGCAGGAAGTGGATGAAGGAATCTTCGTCCTTTGACCCCGCAGGGACGCTCCTAGCCATCTTTCACGTTCTGCACGCTCCGCGCCAGCTTTTCCAAACCGTGTACCTTTTAAGCTACTTAGCAACCTCCCTTTATCTTGTCCCTGGGCACTGATACGATTTAATTCGAACCATCGATCAGGGAATTAGACGAAACCTACAATTAGTTAGGCACAATGAAGCTATTGTCACATGTGTGTGACATCCACGATATTTTATTTCGTATAGCAATATTAATATACATGATAAAAATATTTCCACTTATCATTATATAGGAAGAAAATCTCATTAACATAATCAACTGACTGGTTAATAGTTCTAGTGTTAAAGTCATAGTTACAGCTTTCTATCGCTAAATTCTTTTCACGATTCATAAAGAAGCTACATTGCGTTTGATAAAATATTTCACCCACAGAAGCGTACAAATTAACGCTGTCAGCCCTGTTAAATTAACCGTGTGACACAAAAGTAAAATGTATCTTCGCTGTTGATCATTGCCCTTCATCTAGTGCAAATGCACATCTTGTGCATTTCCATCGCGTTGAAAGTCCACCAGTCATCGTTCCCAGTGGCTGGCGAAGTTTCGAAGAGGACACCCATCCCTGCGTCATCCATTTAGGTCCGCGCGCGAGGGCAGTAATTCAGCTTCCGGTTTTGTAAATTCAAATGTACACAACGCGCGATGAACGAACAGCGCCGGGCTAATATTTGCAAAAATATGCGAGCACCAGCGTGAATTATCTCTCCCGCCTCTGCGCCGTGCAGACCTTTTCTCTTCCTTTTTCTCTTTTTTTTTTTTTGGAGCAATGACCGAGGGAATAGCAAGCTTCCACATGTAGAAAATTCCGCGGTCTGGAACGAGGAGGACCGGTCCTTCATTTCGGCGAGAGCCGGTGGTTTTGCTCTTCGAGCAGCCATTTTCTTCCAGAAGGAATCATAGATCCTCTTCAGTCCGGGAATCGACTCGAGAGGCTGTTTAAGGCCACCCTCCGGCTCCCGTAAGTATAGAGGCGGGAGAGAAGACGAAGTGGGTGGTACGGTGTCGGAGGAACGGCCGGGAGATTAGCGTTAATTACAGAGTTGAGCCGTTCTGGGGTTGGGACGGGGCGCGAGGTATTTGTCACTCGGCACTGCTCTCGACTCCCGTTCTTCGTCCTGAATATTAATAACCCCGCGCCGTCCTTCCGCGCCTCCCCCTCGTCTTCGTTCTCGCGTCTCGTTTCGCGACATCCGATGAATTGCGCGGCAGACAACGCTACTCATTATGCTGACTGCTTGATTTCATCACCGTCACCGACAACGAAAAATTAATCGTCCCGTGATCGGGGGAGGAACAGACTCTCGCGCGATTCCTGGGTGGTTATTGACCAGGTGGGCACTTTATGGTTGAAAAGTATGCTTCAGCAGTCCACAAAGCCTAGTAAAAAACTAATTCAAGCGTAAATTAATTTCCAAAACTGGACACCTTTCAAAGCTTGACCAACAGTTGAATGGTCACAATGGCAAAGTCCAGGTACTTGTAAATCGTTGTAAATGCGGAGCGCATTTCGATGGTGCGTGCTCCTCAGGAAACAGTATCCAATGGAATAAGGGAGGCTGGACCAAATCGTGTTTATTATTTCCGTGGCATATTCGGCGTTGAGCCGCGTTATCCATATTCAAAGGTGCAGGTCTCGAGACGGCGGCGTTCAGCGAGGGTATCGTTTTTCCGAAAAATTGAAGGATGGTGGGCTCCGACTGCGCCGTTACCCCCGTTCACGGCGGCCGTCGATCAATCGATATCATCCTCTCCCGTCCTTTCTGCGGTTGGTCCCTCGATGGCGGTCCCATTACCGCGCAAAACGTTCAGATATTCAAAGTCGGGGAATAGTTTATTCATGGCCGGCTCGGAGAACTTAGAAAGATATTGGAAGCGGCCCAGGAGAGGGTGAAAAATAGAAAAAGAAACGGGAGAAGCTGGAGAAACCGAGATCCAGGGAGACAGAGCGAGAAAGAAGGATCGAGAGGGCGAGGAAGAGAGAAAGAGAGCGAGAGAGAGAGAAAGAGAGAGAGTGAGAAAGGGAGAGGGAGGAGGGACGAAGGAGGAGAGAGAGGAAGCGATATTGGTCGGACGGAAGTGTCCCCTCGGGGAAACGAGAAAACGGGAGGAGCGTCGTCTCTCCCCCGATCCGATAAAGCGAAAGAGGGACCCCCTTGTGGCCCGGCCACCACTCCTACGCGTTGACCCACGTGACAGCGAGCCCGCCAATAAAATTCAAATAAACTCCGCCGTGCATACTAAATTATCACATCTTCCATTACCCGACCGCGAGCCCATCCCCGAACGACCTTCCCGCCGGTCCCGAGGAGACGTTTCCCGCCGTCCTCGTGTCGAAATTCCAATAATTTTGACTTCTGCTTCGTGACAACCGCGCCGCCGGCGTCCTACCAAAGTTTCGTAACAAACCGCGACAAGGGAAATACTTTAATGCTCGCCGCCGTATGCTTATCGTCTTCCCGAGATATCCCGTTTAATTGATCGCCGGTAGATCAAGCGGCCTAATCTGTTTTGTCTGGGCGAGAAGAAACGCCGGACTTAACGCGCGGAGCGTCGCCGGGTCGTTGATCGTCTCGAGGACGGTCGGGAAAGGGGTGAACCGCCACCCTTCGCGATCGCCGGATCGTCCGTGTATCGGGAAACTCTTGTTGCGTCCCGCCGTCATTAATCCGCCGGTGGATCCTCGGGAATGACTCGCCCGGGAGGGTCCGGTCGCGCTGATGAAGGGACGATGAGGTCAGGTGGCCTTTCCCAGGAACGCCCCAGATTTCAACATTACTCAAACAGGATCAACCTGCCAGGAAAGAGGCCATTGTTCGCCCCCGAGTTTCCTTCCGCTCCGACGGTACACCTTGGCCATTCGGAAACCCGGCATATTTTCACGAACGCGTCAAATGTCCCGTAAGGTTCCGCCTATGGGGGTGGATGGGAAACTGTACCATCACGCCCCGACCGCGTCGACCAACTTCGACCACCGAATTAATCCCTTTTCCGGATTTCCGAGGATCTTCCACCGCGGGTTCGTCTGCATCTCTGTTCGCAAATGTTTTAACGGTTCGCTTCAGTTTTTGCTGTTATACGAGGTGCAGTGACAATATTACTAGTTAAACTGTCAGGTCATTTTATTATAAAAATAATGATTTATAAAACTAATTACATATTTCTTTATAATCAAAATGAAATTTCTGGTTATGTATTTTTATTAAAAGTGCAGGCATTAATTGCGTCTTAAGGATTTACATACCTAGCAGAAAGAAATCATTAACAAAAATTGGATAAGCTCGAAATGATGAATAAGACATGGAGTATTACCAATCTGAAGAAATTGATATAGATATCTTGTTGATAAAGAATTTTTTAACTTAGCTGCGAAATAAGTATTGGGTGTACGTATTAAAATTTAATAACACAGAAACTTCTTTCCTTTTCAGATTGCAGTAATGAGTCACTGCAACCAGCCCTGCAACGTGAACAAGAACCAAGCCAGAGCAATAGCAAACGTTTCAGGCTAGTATTTAGGTACAGCAGTTTTCCATCGCGCAATGTTTTAATCCGTTAGATTTTTTTTCGAGCGAGTTTAAGCGCGTTAAGGTGCAGGAGAATTATCCAAACGAAGTTGCCGTCGTGTAAAACAATTAGTAGCTCAGCCGTGCCCCCGCTCCCTCCATCAGCTTGTCTACGCCCCGACTATTAGTATAATCGCTGGAGGCTACGACCCCTAGCCACCCCCGGGCGGTTCACTTTAATTCTTAGCAAGTTAGAGTCGCCCCTCCGCCGCCCCGTCGACCCACGGCTCTCTTTGTTGAGCGTACCGAGGTGCTCGTCGATTCCGACGTCTATCTATATTTCGTCGCTGGTTGTAAAAGATCCGATGATCGGCAACGCCGGGATCCCCGCGCCGTCACCATTTTCGCGCGGGGGGGGGGGGGGGGGGGTGGGCTGACGCGTAAACACCGTTGTTTTTCACCGTCGGGCAATTAGGCGACGAGATCGCTCTTTCGAAACGCTTCGTCTTTCGACACGTCGAACATTAATGTTACGTTCCGCCTCCTCCGTGTCTAATTGATTCCTTTCGCCGGCAGGGTGCCACGGAGGGTGAGCCACGATCCACCCCTTTGCATTATGGATGCACCTGATTTCACACTTGTTCGTTCGCACCGGAGCGAGCCGCGAACGCTATAACGTCTCCATCGATAGAAACGGGCCGCAATTTGCTGGCCCATTGTAAACCGCCCCTCTTCGACTCGATTCATGGGTAATAAATCCTGGCCACGGGATGTACGGAGAATTTATGTTTGCCGATGCCCGCGCCGGCAGTTTTCCGGGCGATGCCGAAATCTCTCGTAACGGGGCCGCCGTCCGGAATATTTTCACCTTGCCATCTGACGTAATCGGTAAGTCGTTTTGCAATTCCTTCGATTTATCAACGTTGTCGTGTTGACGATAGAAACTGTACCTTGTTTCGCGGAGCTTCTGGCAAATCGACATTGCCTCACGGTCCTCGTAATTTGTTCATAGAATATTAAAATCACCTAGTACAAAATCAAGTTATCTAGCACCGAAAGTCATCTTGCAACAAAATTGTGTTTTATAGTTCCGCTTATCATACTTTCAAAATTGTTACTTAGAAACTTAGAACCCAGCTGCAACAATTCTTTATTCGAAAATAATTTCTTTCTGGAATACTGAAATCAACTATTACAAAATTCATTCCTCTAATCAGAGGAAAACACTTATAACGTCGCATGCAACGATTGTTTATTCCGTGATACTTCAATCGAAGCAATTGTCTGCGTTAGAATCACAAAGACGTGAATGAAATATCGAAAAATATTCCGCTAATATCACGGATGTTTTTGTCGAGCGTTGATTAGGCCGATTGACGGATGGTCGAGTATTTCGAGAAATGAGGTGCGCGTGATTGGTACGAGCCGATCGATGTTCGTTATGCTAATATTACCGGGAATATAGAACAATAAGTGGCGGGTCAAAGAGGGTGAATCCCAAATTAGAAAGCGGAGAGCGCGGCACGAATTAGCATCGCTTTCAAGTCGCTTTCTAATCTCGGTAAATGGACAAATTGGTATTGAATGACGAGTAACGAACGAGTGGACGGACCGTGCGCCGGTTCAAGTGGGTTTTGCGGGTACAGAAAAGACGTCGACCGATTCCGAGGGGCGTCGGTCGCCTCGGGTTCTTTCGTTCTGTCGCAGAGGACACGTGCCGCGGATTACGCACATGTTACAGGACCAATTTCGGACGTCCGGCCGATACAATGCGCACAAAACGTTGCGTAATTGGTAAATCAGATTCGAGCACTGTGATTGCTTCGGAATACCTACTTTGAAGAAGGCTGCACTACCGAATCCATGAATAAACGAACATTTCTTTAACCTAGCACCGACGTACGTTAGTAGCAATTCAAATTCACTTCGACAATTCATTGTGCATAGTTGATATAGTTCATTGTGCATATTGAAAATTTTACAGATTAGAAATCAGCAGGGTTATCTATTATCCATTTATTCAATTATTAATAAATTAATTATAGTTACAGCTGTTTTTAAAAGAGTAACATGATTTTGCGAAAAATAAATCAAACGATTAATGAATAAATGATACCATTCTAATAGATATATATTAAAGTATATAATAGAATATATACAATGTGGTCGAGGTAATGAAATGAAATGTAAAATAAATGATAAGTGAAACAGAAGTATTGTATAAATCTTAATGTGAAAATATTCATCCACAGGTTTGTCCACTGATCAGTCCACTCCAGTTGCAATTTGAAACAATGGAAATATTCGTAAGACAATATTGTCGCTGCGGAAAAATCCGCAGTCTAATCATATACCTATACTCGATATAACAGCGACGTTCATTTCATCAAGAACATACCTAGTTGCCTGCGAGTAGCACAGCCGGACGAGCGTCGCGAATTGTTTTAAAAAATTAATATTCCTTTGCTCGAGGGGGATTTCGTTGAAAAACCGGAGTTAAATCTCCCTGCCTCCTTTATGGCGTACGGTTTTTCCGCCAACAGGTTAAAGCAAAACGAAGCGCGAGCCAGCGAAAATGGTAAAAAGGGCATCGGCAGTCTAACATATGGCTGGCGAAATTGCCGGCAGGGTGGTAGTAACAATATTTACAGAAGGCTCGGCCAACCCCCGGTGTTTTGTTAAGACTGCACACCGCACGCTGCCGCAGCCCCGGGGGCAAGGGTGTCACTTTACCCCGATAATCCCCCGTAATACTCTTTAGCGATCCACGCCGCGGAGTAATATTAAGTCCCTTACATCCAATTTCTATGGACTTACACCTTGTTCAGGGCGATTAGCATTTTGATTGCGGGCCGAGGAGTCTTTCACTTAGCTCCTCTTCGCCGGGAGTTTCCACTCGTTTCGCCGCGAGCTCGGTAACCCCGCGGAAGAAATACTTGACAGTGTTATTTCGTATTCACTATTTCCGGGGACTGCGACGAGCCTTTTCGAAAGTCGTGCTGCTCGTACGTGAAAAAGACGCTGGATATTGGACCGTTGCATAAGTTTTCAGGTTTTATTAACTACGAAAACTACAACAATGTCTTCTGATTTCATGTATAAAGTAAATATGAAAAGAAAGAAAGATGAAAATAATGAAAACTTTCGCAGTTGCATTATTTCCAAATCAGTGAAATTGTTAAAGAACGATATCAACGTTTACATTTTTATTGTATCTTGTAATTAGTGAAGATAATTTTTATTTTGCATAAAAATCCCCAGCGTGGTTATCATACTCTAGAAATAGTAGGAATTGAAGACATAAACGGAACTAGAGTTCTCTCACTCCATTAAGGAAATTATTAAGGACTGACTAAGTGCTAATCAACAATTACACAGCATATTTTATTTGAGCAACTTGTTACTTCTTGTATTAGTTCGCTAAATTAATTTTCACGCGCAACTTTGTAGCAACTCAAAATACCTCACGAAGAATTTTTACAACCAAACTTGTCCTCCATTTTCGTTCCACAAGTTAGCTAAAAAAAATCATACATCAATTCTCAAGGTGTCGTTGTAAAGAGCAAGCTTCAATCTTGAAATCCATGCTAGTTTCAGTTACGAGAAAAATTCTCTGCCACTTCCTCCATATGTGCTCCAGTCTCCCATCCCTTGTATCGTCTAAAGCGATTCCCTAAGAAAATGAGCGATGAGCCGTGAAACCGAAGGCTCGGAGCTTAAAAGCTGGTCCAGATTGATCATCGAACGATGCTTCGGTACAGTTTAACCATCGAAGATATTCGGGAAATCGGGAAGCCGGCGTCTAAAAAGGTACGAAGATCGCGGGCGCGGGTTTTTCCGGTGGAGCGACAGGGATGGGATTATAAAGTTGGAGGTACGGCTGGCTGGGAAGGTATATCCGTTCTAATAGAGATACCGCAGTACACAACGTTCCCTCTATGTACACGAAGTCTCGGCGAGCTCGGTATTGCGGCGCCATAATGGTAACTCGCGGAGCCACTTTGCCTCCACATCCGCTTCCGCAGACTTAATGCTCGTCGGAGGCTCGAGGGCCGAACTTCCTCGTTCCCTGGGCGTGACGCGCGTTCTCAAACGCTGACAGCTTCAAGCTAGCCGAGCAAATTTAATATGTCCTTTCCCTTTCGAACCGTGGAATCCCATTAGAATCGGATGTCTGCGGAATACGGTAGCTGACGGCGCGCGACAGGGAACCGAGAGAAAAAGAGAAACCGCCCCCGCGACGGGGTCGCCGTCGAAAGAAATCAATCCCTGTGTCCCGGGAGAGCGGACATTTGACACCTTGCCGGCTTGCTGCCAGTGATTGGCTGATTATGATCTCGCTAATCCGGATCGCGCAGTCCGGTGGACCACCCTCGACGTGATTGCCGAGCTCTAAAGCAAACAGCACCGCCCCCTCTATACTGTTCCGTAGGTCTCTCTCTCTCTTTTTGTCTCTCTCTCTCTCTCTCTCTCTCTCTTTGTCTCTCTCTCTCTCTCTCTCTCTTTGTCTCTCTCTCTTTGTGTCCCTCCGTATGCGCGCGTCCGCGACCCCAATTTTCGTGCACGCGTGCAGCACCCCGCGTATGGCGATTACACGCGATTCCACTGGGCATTCGCCCACGGCACGAATGAAAATCCCGGCCGGGTTCGGCTCTCGTGACGCTCGAAAAACTCGTTCGTTACAGAGAGGACGGTCCGCTCCTGGTACATTGTGCCGCGCCGTTGCGTGTACCTACCGTGTCGACGCCGGGGGATGTTTTAAATTATGACGTGCAATTCCGACGGCCGAAAGTAATCACCCTTTTTCCCGGCCGCGTTTAAATATTTTCCATGACGTAGCACGAGTGATTTAAAAGTAATCCAAATAATTGATCCTCTCGCGCTCGCCGAACGGGGTTGTTTCGTTTGATATCGAGGCAGGTGGAGTTTGGGGCTATTAGGTGGCGGAATTTTTCTGCGTTTTTCGCAGCTGTTAATGGTTAAGAATGAAATGTTTCATATTGGGAAACTGCTAGGTAATTAAGGGGAGAGTGATCTAAGCGATTAGTTTTCACTTTTTCCATCATTTTGTTTCTATTGAGAAAATTACGTTTTCGATGAAGATAATAATAATCTGGAATAATTGGAGAGCCTCACTTCCATTTCTAAAGTAATCTTTGTATAATATTCTAAAAATTTAGACCACCAAATAAAACACCAAATAAAATTTTTCATCGCAACGCCGATGCTACACCACTTTCGCACAGTGTGCAGTCGATCCTTAAAAAACATCCCCTATCGATACCCTAATTCTTGTTCAAAACCAATGCTCGCAATTGCGGACGTTCAAGGCACGTTATGCGGGCGCGTAGCTCGCGGGCTGAACTATGAAAAAATTCGCTAGGAAAGTGCCGCGACGTGGCTTCCTCAATAACGATACTTTGATGGGAGGAAGCGACGCCATAAATGATAATTAAGACATCGTTAAACGACGGAGCCCGTTCTACCACCCCGTGGAACGTGGGAAGCCCAGGCGGGCGACTGCTTTCCTCGAAGATCATGCTCCGGCAAAAAAAAGGTGAGAGCATGGTGTGCCTCGGTGGACGGAGACTCTCGGCGTCGTGCAACGTTCGTCGGTGGACGGTGGAGGGGGGGATCGAGGGAGAAAGAAAAAATTAGATCAGTCATTAAGCGGAGAACGATTTAATGAAGATGACCTCATACTCTCCGCAGCGGAGTTTGTACGGCCGTCTAAGCGGATTCTCACGTCAATCGCTGGCCGCGAGTCAAGTGGCGAGAATTGTCGGCAATTGTTTCCGAAATCCCGCGCAGATGCGCTCGCGCTTACGCCGTGTTTTTGCGCGCGAGCGTGTGTGCGTATGCGTGCGCGAATATCGTGGCGGAGTGGACGATCCCGGGCACGCAAGCAAGCACGGGCGGAGTGGCCGCGGCCGATCCTGATGTGTGAATCACTCGGCACAATTACGACAATTACCGGACCGGTCGCAAGTCACCACACTATCCGCGTCCGCGGCCACTTCGCCGTTTCCCACGCCCTCTTCCATTCACGCTTCGCGCAAATCTCGAGCCGACTTTCCTGCCGCCGGTCCAACCGAAACCAAGCGAAAAAATCTTGCGGATGGAAGCCCGAAAATTTCACGCGATTCGGACAGATTCGCTACGTCTTGGGCCAATTTCTCGTTTTAAGTATTGTACGGGTAACAGACGACGCAGAAGGCAGAGCGAAGCATGATTGTAACTAAAACGATTTCCTACATTAAAGCTTCAGATACTGTATATATTTTATAGTGATTTGACACTTTGTTCTAAAAACGCAGGAATGCAACGTGATATTGTTCCACGCATAGTACATCCTCATAACACAGTTTCCAATTACAGTGTAGCGTCGATTATGAGTAATAATCAATCGCAAAGAGGTGAATGTGCGGATAACGAAGCAGTTACTCGGTTGTAAGGTTACCAGAAATTTTTAACAACTAGTGCAATTAATTTAGTTGTTACGTATCGTTTTAGGTTGAGCTGTTTTACATGACGAACGAATTGGGATAATGAGATAGACATTGGAGGATAATCAAATAGACATTGGAGGATAATCAAGGTTCTACTACAGCACGATTGACTAATATTGGACTACATGATAAGGAACACAATTTTGGAATTCGCATTATACCCAGGTATAGATTATGATTTGTACAAATTTGAAAATTAATTTTTACGGTGATGCATATATCTAATTTTCTTGGCTTTTATAAAACGTAATAATGTTGAGTAAGTAGTTGATGTCATACAACATGTTGACTAAATAAAACATTTTAAAGTTATGAAACTGTGAAATGAATCAAGTTCGTTAAAATCATAGTTACCACCGTCACATGTCTCATCAGTCATTTGCAACTCGGCCCTTCTTATACATTTTTCTGATGTTTTATTACTGAAATTAAAAATATAAAATACTAATTGTCTTCTGCTTTTTAGCAATACGCAATAATTGATAGAAGACAGACTTTCCTCGAGGAAGATCAGGATAGAGCTAGGTTCGCGCAAGTATCTAGCTTTAAGCCCAGCAAAAGTGGACCAAGGTAGCGCGTGAATGGACCTGTCGAGCCCTAATAGAGAGCTCGTCTCGCAGTATCGATGTTCCAGGTGTGTCGGCCGGGGTGTTGGTGCCGGTATTGCGGCGTGCCACCGTGAAATACACGCATGCCGGCGGCTCGGTGTGGTTCCAGCGAGGATGGCTCGTAAGAGGGTTGATAAGGCTATCGCGCACATCGCCCCGCGCGTTTAGCATACATTTGAATAATGGGCAGGCCGGTAATCCTTTAAACCGTTGGGCCCTCATCCCGTAACTAGGTATCCTTTCATCTCTGGCTTGGAGCTCGTCCGAGGCCAGCCATCCTCCTTCACCACCCCCGCGACTCTCACCCCCTCCCCGCCTCGTGGCTCGCTTCCCTCCAGGCTTGACTCTACCCGGGGTTCGCGTCCTCTATTCCTCTCTTTCTCCGCGCCGGCGTTTAAAGATATTTCGTTAAAATAACAGTCTCGGCTCGACTGAGTGCGCTCTCTGCCCTCGGCTCTCCTTTCCCTTCCCCGCCCGTCCGCCCTCCCCCGGTGCGCTGTTCACCTCCTTCCTCCAGCGGTGGCGGCCGCCCTTATACAGAGCCCGATGGCCGTGGCAAAAAGGGGGTGGCATTTGCAATGCAGAGGTTAAATGGCTGCGGGGGTTGGTACAGGACGGAAACAGGGGATGGTGTGTGGGGAGGGGGGTGAGGCAAGCGTTACAGGGAGAAGATAGCACGCAGCCACTGCACAGACTCGATTGGTTTTTTACTTGCCTCTCGAGCTACACTGCTTCCGACCCCTCCCACCCTCTCGGAACTCCCTCTTCCTCGACATCAAGCTTTCCTCTCTCCCCCCTGCCGTTCCAGCTATCCGAGGTTACCTCTTTTTCCACTTCATCGGCCGGGCTTTTTCGTTGAAAAAGAGGGAAAACGCCTGGACGGAGGGGCGCCAGGGGGTGGACGGCGAACCAGTGGGACAGAGAGAGGATATTACCTGGGGAGGCTGTTGCGGAGGTAACCGGGAGGTGGGCGAGATTAAACATTTATTTAAATGGCAGCCGGTTCGGCGCTCTCGCGACTAGCACGCATACCGTCAACTACCTACACGCATTTAATATATGTTCCTTCCGCTCGCGCGCTTCTGCGCTCTTTCTCTCGGCGAGAGCGTAACACGCCGGAGGTTCTCGCGTGGAAAAATACTGCGAGGAGAGAGAGAATCGTGCAGGTGGACGAGCCTCGTATGTGTATCTCGTTGTCCGTTCGTGTACCTCGCTGTCTTTGTACGCGTTTCTCTCTGCACGCGTACTTCTCCGTATGTACATCTCTCTGTATGTGTGAATATCTCTCAGTATATGTGTATATCTCAGTACGCATGCATATCTTTCAGTATGTGTGTATAAACTACTCAGTATGTGTGTATATACAGTATGTGTATGTATATACTTCTCCAGTATATGTGCATAACTGTCGCTATGTATGTATATCTCACACTGTGTGCAAATATGTCTCGGTGTGCGTGTCCATCAACGCGTATACCCCGCTGTTTTCGCGCGCGTTCACCGCCGCGCGCATGTGTTTGCGAGCGTTCGGTGTGGTTGTAGATATTACCGACTACACGCCGGTGGAAGGAGATTAGTCTGGTGGTTTTCAATCCCATTTTCATCGCGTTTCTACTACCCTTGCCGCGGGAGAACGATATCGTTGAAGCTTCATCGAGCCCCCACGATCGTCCGCCGGCTCGCAAATGGCCGGAGAATAAATCAAAGGCGCGAGAGACCATAGACCAATCCCCGATGAAAAGTATATCCCGCGGTATTGAACGCCGGTTTTTCGAAATTGCCACCGGCTTCGACCTCGAGACAGTCCGCGTCGCCGCGTTGCGCGTCCTCCGTGTCGATTTCGTTAGAGGCCTGCACTTGAATTTAATGCCCGCCGAACGATAGCGGGGTCGACTCACTCTCGATTGAGCCCAACAATCACTGCCGACCTTATTGAACCGCCATGATTAATATTCGTTGACGGCTGGCCGAAGTAGGTCGGGCAATGACCAGATATTTGGTATCTTGGTCTCCGAGTCCCTTTGTCTTCGACACGTGAGAAGAAACGCATTCGTTTCGGGTATTTTCAATTCTTTATTGTTAGATCGCGGATTGTAGGTATTTATAATAAAAATTTGTTGGTGAAGCAAGAGAGGTATTGCAAGAATTTAGTTTGCATTATTTTCATTTCGCTGAAATTTTTTAGGAAAGAATTAGATTTCTATTTGACTCATGTTTCAGTTGATGAATATGGAGATTCGCTGTTTAATCGTTATTATAGAGCTGCGTTTATGGGAAATTAATGGACATATTTGGTTATTGAAGTTGACGTTATTTAAGGAAGGTTTGCGTAAATTTTATCCTGACAATTTTTCGAGGTCTTATTTTTCTATCGCTCGTAGACTTGGGGTTAAATGCAAAAATATTTCGGGGTAGATTCAGTTTCTTAGATTTCTTAAGCAGATATCTTGATTCAATTATTTTAACACTACTTTTATCAAAGGGATCAAAATTCACCTCTTAAAACTGTAATTTAAAATTATTTTCCATGTTCCACTTTTCCTCGCTTTAGTATAAGTACATACAAAATATCGATAAAAATAGTGTTCATTAGACTGATTGCAAGTACTTCTTTCACCGAACACAACATAACGAACTATTCTCCGTGGTAAAGATCACGGTAGGCGATAGTTTTACAATCGATAGGAAACATTTTACTTTCGCGTAAAGCTCCGTTGCGATAACATAGGTTCGAGCGCGGAGGTATCTCCCGGCTAATTAAGCCGAAAAGAAACTGTGCCAGCCGCGGATCGATGGCCACGTGGAAATCACACGTCGCCGGTGGAACTGCGTCACCAGCTAATTAGGCGAGCGTCGTTTACGTGCGATCAGATTTTAAACAATTAGCCGATGGGTGTGTGCCCCGGTGTATCTCGTGGGACCGGTCGCACCCATCTTCGGCCCCGAAAGTCTCGCGGGACGAGCGTGACTTTCCGCGCGGACTTAATACTCGCATGCACCACGTGCCACGAGCGACCGGGTGCTTTATATCCTCGTCCTTTGTGCTCGTTACACCCAGCAACAGAGTCTCCAATGGTCCCGGTTACGTACGTATGCGGAACAAATATCCTTGGACGAACTGCCTGCGAACACGCTAGCACCGACGTTGGTCCAATTCGATTCAATTCCACCGTACTCTCTCCTTCTTTCTCTCCTCTCTTTCTCTCTCTTCTCCCTCTCTTTCTCTCTCTCTCTCTCTCTCTCACTCTGTCCCGGTCTCTCCTTGCCCCGTTCGTACTTTTTTCACTCGGTCTCTATCTCCGACCTGCACGATCCAGTTACTCCCTGGAGAACGATAGATCCTCGGTTGACTTTGCTCGGGGTGGTTTCTCTCGACTCGTCTTGCCTCTCTTTCTCCCGCTCGCGTTTTTCCGCCGGGTTCTTTTGTGTAGCCTGATGAGGGGTCGTGATGATCTCGAATACAATTCCAGGCCCTCCGGAATTATCATTGATTCCCTTCCTTCTGAAAATTTCACGTTGCCCCGCGACCCACGACGGCTGTAAGCATATTCCGCCGGCGGAGAATCTCCTCCTCTTTCTCGCTCCGAATGCCTTTGACACTGCGCCGCGTGCTTGTTTATTCGACACAGATGGAACGCTGTTGCCTCGGTTGCGATTTCTGCCGACAACTTGGGAACTGTCCAAGCGAAGCACGGTGGATGTACCAGTGTCCAAAAATGTGCCGTCACTTGCTCGTTCATTGTTAATGTTTTTTTTCTTAGATCAGAATGATCAGAACGGAGTGGATAGTCTGCGATGAGATTTTCCAGTTAGTTTAGTTGGAATTTTGCTGATTATTTGCAGTTTTTAAAGAAAATTTTTTAAGGGTTATTTAACATGAGTTTACTTTTCCAAGTTTAAAGGAGAATTCTGAATCGGATATTTTTCGACATGCTTGTTTAATTGGTACAGCTTCACTTTTTTGTTTTCTTGAAGTTTCCAGAGAACAGTATACTAAGGAATACTTATTCTTAGTGACACGCTATGTTAAACATTAAATACCTCTTACAAATTTAAACGATACGAATGAACGAATTCACATAAAATTGAAAGACGTTTCAGCAAATATCAGATTGAATAATTTTGCAATCTACGATTGTCATATTTCAATATTCCCCATTACAATTAGAGAAGATAATTATTTACTTTACATGGGATCCAGCAGTGCCCTCAGCACCTTACATATTCATCCCTTTTACCTAAGATGACCTGAACAATATTCCCGTCGGATACAAATCACTATTTCCCTTAAATTAGTGACCGAAAGAACTGAATTCTTTCATTTCGGGTTTGCTGTAAAATCGCGAAGTGTAACCACAAGTTTCGAGAGGCGACCGATGTCGACGGGGTAATGCCCATGAAACGGCGGGACCAGGAGGCGGAGGTGGCCGTCGATAATTCAATTGCACGCGGTGTTCATTTGTCTACAGCCGGGAACGTGTTTCGTTCGGCGGCCGGCCACTCTCATCAATCCTTTCCGGCAACAGAATTCGAGGAGGCTGCGTCTATATCCGACAGTTTGTGTTCACCGGCCGAGCCGGGGTCCCCGGTGTCTCGTTCATCCTGGTCAGTTAATAACCGTGGTCGGGATCCATGGTCCACTAACGTAGCCGACCGCCGCCGCGCCCGTTGCTGACCGCCGTGTCTGGTTGGGTTTTCGACCGAATTATGGAAACACGCCGTTATACGATGCGCGCCGGCCCGATGATAACGCAACCGCCTCGTTCCTCGTTTTAATTAAGCCCCGTCCACCGACGAGCCCCGCAACAAGATATCGTTCCGCGGCCCAAGGATGCACGAGAGCGTCCATGAATTCCGGAACCGTTCTCCACCGCCGGCGAATGAATCCTTTCCGGTGTCCCGCCGGGAACCGCAACCACCGGCAATCGTCACCTTTCGCTCAAGATTCCCTCGTTCTCGACGATCTCTTTCTTCTCTGCTTTTTATTGTTGTTGTCGTCCGCCGGCAGACCGCTTCTGGCACGCGCGGAATTGAAGCACAAGGTTCTTACGCGATCCGCCAGTCAACGCGCAGCCGAGTCAATGTCAACTAGACATCCTCCCAGAGTTTAATTAAGCTGCCAGCTTGGAACAAGATATCCAGGCCGCGCCGGTTCTAATGAAATTTCGGAAGAACTTGCTTTTTGTTCTTACCGCGGCGATCGGGATCGTTAAAAACCATTGTCGTCGGACCAGAACGGACGCCGGAGGACCAAGGACGTAGCTATTTTAACGTCCTCTACGTCTAGCTCGTAACAGTGGATTCATAGGTACTATTTTTTAAACATACCAAATTAAATATTTCGTACGGCAATTTATATACTCCTTTATTTTGTATTCGATAGAAATATAGTTGACTTAGCTCAATATTTAATATGAATAAGATGATGGGAAATTCTTAGAAAGTGTCGAGGCAAGAAGGAGCTGGTCTCGTGCGACGTATGGAAGATCACCTACGTACAGGTAGACAATGGATTCCGTGGCCGCGGATGTGGAAGAACAGTTATTATATTTTGCACCAAATAGCGAATCCCCCGAGACCGAAATTCCTGCTGTCGACTGTTGATTTATTCTCCGGTGAACACTCGTGCTCCTTTTCAGCGTTTCCACGGCTAAGGCGAGGAATCCACTTCCTCAAAAAACAGTTTCGCCCTCTAGACGCCCGAACCCTTTGCGGCTCGATCCGAGCGATATATTTTACAGATGTTGCTATTGATTCCGTGCCGAGGTCTGGTGAGATATGCGTGTATATTTGGTCGAATGCGAATTTCTCATCTTCCCATGGTGGTAGCGCGGGGAGGCGGCGGTGCCGTTGGATACGGAACAGAGATATTTCTCCGCGGCGGAAACCACCGTAACGTGAATTTGATAAGAGTCGGAGAGAAAGGAACGATCGTAATCGTAATACTTTCATGGTGGATCTTTTTTCTCAATTAGGGACGGGTGCTTGGGGAGGGAGCCTCTCCTGCCGCGAGTAGCCGGGTAATTAGCAGCCGAGCCATGGCAGACTAGTAGGCAGGATTCATTTACGAAACATCTGGAGCGACGGGATGCATGCAGTTCCGTTTATTCCGACAATTTCGTTTAAATTAGCTGAACGCGGCCGTTTTTACGTCGACGCCGACCGGTTCACACGTACTCCCCCTCTTTCTGTTCCCGCGAGTAATCATCCAGATTCGTAAATTACCCGGTCTGCCCCTGCTGGGCGTCGCGCTCCTACGAAATCCACTCTTGTTCCGCGCCGCGCTGCTTCAATTAAAATTGTAAAACGACGGATATGCGCGGCCGGGGCCTCGCTCCGTTAATCGCTTAAGAACCGGCTTTCCGAAGCGATTAACCGAGCATTAGCGCAAATTTGGTTTTCTGGCTGGGCACTATTCGTTTCGAGCCCCCAGACGACCTTATGGCGTCTGCCAAATTTTTACTGCATGCTGGCTTCATTCCTCTTCTTTTCCCTCCTGTTTTATTTACTGTTTCATTTGAAAAGAGTTCACATTTTTGGATGCAAGACTCTTTTCTTATTCTTATTCATTTTTTTGTATTTATTGCTTTTGTTACTTGGCTATGATCTGTTTTTCTAGACGCAAGCATCTTTTTCATTATTCTTTTCTCTCAATTTTTTGTTCTTTAGGTTATTTGGCTAGAGTTTATTTTTTGTGCACAGCCTTTCTTTCTTATTTTTATTCTTCTTCCACTGATATCTGTTATTCTTATAGTTATTTGGTCAGACTTAACTTTTTTTTGCACACAATCTCATTTCTATAGTTATTTAGTTCGAGCCAATTATTTTGCAGCTAATCTTTTTCCTTTGTTGTTAACTTCTTCCTAGACTTACAGTTCCTACTATTATTTAGCTAGAATTTTATTAACACAGTTTCCATTTTTTCATATTCAATGACCAAGATGCACACTTATTAAACTCAGAATAATCCTTGCAAATGAAATACGAAACAGCAGAAACTATAGAAAGAAGCACACTTAACCCTTTGCGCTACAATTCCTTTCACGCTGTATTGATTAGCACTTCTTCGTCCTTAATCATTTTGATAATAGTTTCGCTCAATTTTTGTTTCTGTATTGTTTTTATTTATTTCAGTTTTTAAATTTTGATAGCAGTAGAATTCAAACTTTAGTTCGGTTGTAAAAAAGTTTATAATATTTAACAGATTTTTACTGAAATCGTGATCACGAGCCTGACTCATTTTTATAGTACAAGAGGTTAAAACACTTAAAACAGTGAACAGGATAGTCTCAGTTTTAACAATTCATGCAGATTTTATCCTAAATCTATTAACAAAGCTAAACCGTTCCGTCATAAAATCGTTGCAAATAACGCGCAATGAATATAACTGAAGAAGTTATTGTCACCTCGGCATTGTCGAGCGATTCGACGGTGTTTCAGCCGTGTTATAGAGAGAAACTCGATATTAACAGTCGGCGATATGAAACCCTCTTTATTCCGCGGAGAACGATACGCGTTATAGAATCAACGGAGCCCGGAGTCGTAAACGACGTTAAAGGGGGGTTTGCGGAACAAAGGGGGAGGTGATTCGAGGCTCGCCCATGTTTGACGAGCAATCAAGCCCAATCATTAACCCCTGGAAGCAGGATCGGGATCGAACGTGTGCACACGTTATATGAATAAACTCTCGCAAACGGCGGCGGCGGCGGCGGCAGCGCGCGTTCGTAACCCGTGGTCTGTTCGACGTACGTAGGAATTGTAGCGACGACTCGTGGACAGGAAGTCCAGCTAATCAGGGGTAGTGAGTGGCAAACAGGGGTGCGGTTATGCCCATCGGGCCTACCTAGCCGTCCGTACACCAGGGATTCGAGGACGAATCGTCGAAGCCCCGCCATCGACGAAGACGGAAAACCTGGCTCGTTTGCCGACCGGGGCGTCTGCTTTTCCACCCCGAACGATCGGCTAATTAAATTAGCCGGTGGTCCCTGATTAGCTCGAAAGAAATAGGAGGGGCCGGCGGGAGACGGCGGCGGCGGAATCCTCGCAGCGAGCCGGGGACCGACTTACTTTTGTCATCAGCTCGCGCCCATTTAATCTCTCGTCCTCGCGGTGCTCTCGCTACCTTTCTGCTTTGGTTTTAATTAAATTTTTTTGCAGCCCCGGTCGCCGGCCGCCTGATAAACTGCAAGATAAAGAAATCCTCCGGAGGAATATATGCAAGGTATTTTCATCCCAGCCCGCTTTAAAGTGCACGTCCCCGCTTACGTCTTCGATGTAATTTATCGAGAAAATTGCGTTCAACTGGTCGCTCGTAATTAATTTCCTTTTCTTCGGGCTTTTTCCTTGTCCCCCTCTACTTTCGCCTTTTTAACGGGTTCCGGGGGGGGGGGGGGGGGGAGGGGAGGGGGAAGGAGAGGGGCGAACGCGCGTAAGTGGGAAACGATTGTTCACTGGAAACGGGTCGCGATAAATAATACCAGCAGTTTCATGGCTCCCGGTTACCGTTGAGCAAATGGAAGGGCGCGAGTTATTATCCGGAGGGCACTTCTCCCCGTTCTTCTTTTTATCTTGGCCGAGTGCCGGGGGAGGGGCGGAAAGGAAGAAAAAGTGCCGCGTTAGAACCGCGGTCGATAATAATAAGGCTGGTAATTCGCAGTTTGACGAGCCCTCTCGCGCAACCCCCGCGGCTTAACTTTTCGAGTTTTCCTTCCTCATCGCGCGCCGCCCGGATGTCTCCCCAGCGTGCCACGGATCGCCCAATTAAAAAGCAACCACCTGGACAGGGGAGGGCGGCCGAGGAGCCCGCGGCTACGCAAGAAGAATCGTGGCACTGATTAGCATCAAGTACAACCACTTCGCGGCCCTCTTAGCCTAGATTAATTTCCGGTCGACGCGTCATTTTTCTGGCAGAGCGAGATTCGAGCACCGAAGCCGAAGGAAATCTGATAGAATATTAATAAACGTAGCTATGATAAATGCGCTATGTCAAGTGCAGTTATTAGTCAAAATGATTGGTCATTTTAGTGTTTTTCTTTGTATCATTTTTATGAGAAGTGTTTAGATCTTTTTATTGAAATATATGTTATCGTAGAAGTCGCGCAAAGTTTAATTGGATTTAATATTTTTATTGCTATGGAACGATATATTACACTCATCACGTTTAGGATTTTTTAGCTACTGTGTTAGGGTTCCTCTTGTCATGATAATAGAATTAAAAGTAACACGGTATTTTACTTTATTAAAGAAGGATTTTGGTGTAATTTGTCTTCTTACTTCAGTCAATATTTTTCTGAGGGCAAAGTAGCTGACATAATATGTGAATAAATTCCTTAAAAACAGCATAAGTTTTTGCTACCTTAAATCAAGATATTTTAGCACAATGTGTTTTCTTAATTATTAAATATTTTCTTGAAACCAATCTATTATAACATATAACATAAATACATGAAGAGTTGCAACTACATAAAGTAATCTTCTAGTGCAAGAACTGGAGAGTCCAGGTTCAGTGTAAATACCTTAATGAACTCCTTAAAAATAACACGATATCTTGTCATATTAAACCAAGATTTGTGCAATATGTTTTCTTGCTATCTCTTAGATCTTTTCTTGATAGTCATATATCATAGTAGATAACAAAAGCGAACAAAGATATTATCCGTCCACTAACGCTGATATTACAGGATCCAAATTCAGTTTCGACATACTAATAACGCAACAAAAAGCTGCACGTATTTTGCAATAAAACCGCCGAGATTACAGAGTATTTTTTTCAGATTTTCTCGAGGGAAAGGGTAGAGCGAATGAAGACATTAGGCAGCCCGGTGTCGGAATTGAAAGATCCAGGGTCAGTTTAGAGAGCATTACATCATCGTGACGTTATGGTTTAACACGCGCCTCTCTTTTCCCTGCGTTATCGTCAGCCGGAGACAGTCTTTCGGTTCCCCGGCGGTAGTAGGAGAGACACGAGCGAAGTGAACAACAACGACGTCGACAACGCCGACGACGATGATGATGACGAGGATGAGTCAGAGTCGAGATTGAGAATAGCGTCGGGGTTAACTGGCGAAGGAAGTCCGACTTGACCGGCGTCGTTTGACCCCCGAGATTAGTCGATCGTCCGGCGGCAACGACCCATTGATCTGCGATCAATCGGATTCATTGACGCGACGTTCGAACGTCGCCATTTTTCGCGGCTGCCGGCGAACCGTTGCGCAGCCCCCCCGCTGTAAGAAATTCAATTCGCGTTTGAGACAGAGATGAGCTAACTGCATCCCGAAGAACTCCGGCGAACCGTCCCGACGAATATATTCGGTTCAATGCTAATTCCTCGCGGCCGATCGGCTAAGTCACGAGTGATTTATTAGCCGAGGATCGTTTAAGAAGCTCGACGTGTCGGGAACGTAAATCATCCGAATGCGCTTGGCTCGAGTTCCAGCTATTATTGCAGTTTTGTTTGCCAGGCGTTGTTTCATTAGTGATTCGTAGCTGAAGCTTTTTGGTTTCGCATCAGCTTTACGAATTTCGCAATTTTATTCGACAAGCTTAACAAATATTTCATTAATTAATATAGTGTCCAACGACTTCGATACACTACGTCAAATGTGATGTCAGGATATTAATGACTTCATAATTAACATCTAAAATTATACAAGTACAACGCCATCTTCAGCGAACAAACTAATTTATGAAGAAGAGAAGTTTGAATTAAGAAAAACGGCCAACTACAATGTAATAAATTACTGCAATGATTTTTCATTCGTCGATTTCGCTGATTTAAAGCGAATGATTGTTTTAAATTGAATGGACAATTTGTGTTCAATAAAATCGCGTTGCTGATATCTCGCGGCATCGAAATCTTGTATTTTTGGCGCAACCGAGCGAAAGTCAATCTCGAATCGCCCGGTCGCGTTATGGTTGCGTCGGAACCGACGCTTTTAGCGGCTCAGGTGGCACCGTCGCCCGATAATATAACATTATTTTAGTGGAAGCGTTCTGCCAGCTAGGCGGCAGAGATTCTAACATCCGATTCTGCACAGGCCGACGCAGGGAAACTTGGATGAACGACAACCCTCTTACCTGACTCTCCTAGACGCATCCGGATCCCGTGAATTTTTCATCGCCGGCGCGATGAATCATACGGAAACTTCGCGGTATCGACGTATCTGTTCACGGAGCCTAAGCACAACTTACGGAAATTGCAACTCTCGCTACAAATAATTATTCCACGCCACCGCAATGACCAGAATTGTAAGGAATCAATGATAACCTCGATTATCCTTGACTCAACAAAGTGATATGATTGTTCGGATAATAGAACTTAGCGTCAGCATTAGATTTTATATTCATTGATTTTTATTGCAGATCAATTCGCAAACTTTTGTTTCGATTTAGAGGAAATTAATAAGGTTTATATTTAATTGACTCTATGTAATTTTTGTAGCGAGTCTGGTTCGTTGCTATAGTGTTATATAGTGCTGTATAGTTGACGCAAGAGTAGAGTGAAAATTAATGCAACCACACAGTTATTTTAAAAATAATTATTATCACTCATAAACGGTTCTATTATTAAACAAAAGACGGCCATTGTATCGGTATCAAACAAATCCTAGAGTGATAATTCAATTATAGATTGTAAGAGACTAATTCGTATCGAGAAATAGATAACATCAATTACACATGAAATCTTCGTCGCGAGTCAACTCTTTTGTTGTAATCTAAAGATTTCGAGAGGATCATAGATAATGAACAAATTCTTGTACAAATTGTTAACCCTTGTAGATCGTCAAGAAAAGCTGTCTTGTATCAATCTAAAAAGACGAGCTTCCACATTTTCTCTTGGAATATCAAATAATCCCATCGATATCAGCAAAACAGCCTTGTGATCCAGCCATGTGTCCGAATCCCGAATTTACTGAACAGGAAACGTTCTGCATAGGCCCGAGGACTCGCGCAGGGTGCCCCCGTTCCCACAGGCTCGCGTGTCCTCGGCATCTTATTTGATTCCGACGAATCCTCTCTTCCGCTCTTTGCCGTTGTCTTTCGCTTTAAACACACGGCGAGCAGAGCTTCCGCCTTGCCGAGTTTCTGCGCGATGCGCCTGGGCCGCATAGGTGGCGGAAGACGCGCGCCGCGTCCAGGGTTAGACGATCCCCGGCAGGGGCGGTCTTTGATATGCTGACGTCGATATTATCAATTCAGATGAGGCAGGGAGGCGCAGTCGTTTGGTAAAACTGCGTTTGATCTGGTTCATTCGGCGCGTACGTGTGCGTGAATGCATGCGACCGGTCGGAGGCGTAGGCCGCCTTGGGCATTTCGGTTTACCAGGGATCCGGATCGCTATTATCGTACTCCACTTCTTGTCAAATCTGCTTTTTCCTACGTTAATCAAATGTTTAGACTTGATATAGGTCTCCATTTCAAGCGATTATTTTTTAAAGGTAATTTATCAAAGTATAGTCTGTGTTTCCTGCTGAAATTAAGAAATTAGCAATTCTGCTACTGGATGCTGAGGTCCTTAAGAGATAAGGATGTCTAGATTGTTCTTAAACTGTAGCAGTCTTTCATTTCTTTTTGTAATACAATGAAGTCCAAGGTAGCTTTGGGACTTGGCCTTTATTACAGAAAACTCGAGATTATGAATGTATTTTTGTTTTTTTCTTACTTGATAATAGCTTCTTAAGAAGTAGAGCTTGATCGTGGCAAAGCAGTCTTTTGCAATTATTTCTTGCAAAACGATGTAGGTAACGGGAACTTTGCAACGTTGCCTTTATTATACAAGTCTCAAGGAACATGTATGTATTTTTCTGTTCCTTTTTTCTTACAAAATTACTAGACTAGCATTGTCAAATGTAACTCCAGTTTGGACAACCCTCCTGGTTAGATCAAAGGTAATAATTCAAATACTTTCGGTTCCCACTTACTATTAACTATTAAAGTACGTCAACCACTGAAATGAATACTCTTTAACACCGAGATGTAACAAATATAATATATAAAAATGTCTGCGGCAAAACAGTTTTCAAGGACGAGGAGGCTGCCAGTCTCTCTCTCGAGGATTTGATAAAAATATCCTAATTTTCGTCGCAGCAGGACGACAGCCATAGTCTGGCCGTCGATTATTGGCCTTTCCGGAATGCCAAGTTTCCACGAGGCTCACGCAGCGTCGCGACGCTCGGTTCCATAAAAATTAATCGTTTCGCCCGGTTTCCTAATTCTTGCCGCAACAGGGGTCTCGCTGCCGTTCAATTGGTTTGTATGGGCATTGCTCGAGGCTGGACGGTTCAACAGTCGAAGTGGGTCTTTAGGTGACAGAGCTGCTCATGCGGGTTTCGTTCTCCGGGCTTCCTACCGAGCTACTAACCCTCGAACGATTCTCTCTCTCCATCTTTCTCTCTCTCTCTCTCTCTCTCTCTCTCTCTCTCCTCCCCTCTCCATCCCCCGGCCACGTTTCTTTTCGTTTTCATTGTTCTCCGTCTCGGTTAGAGGCGCTCGTCGCCTCCTCTCGTTCTTCGGTTCGTTCCGACTGTCGTGTATAACCCAATAATCATTTAATTCCGGCAGTCGTACGCGCAGCGCTTGGCGCCAAGTCAATCTAAGCCAACCGGATATGCCTCTCTCGTCTGCCTCGTTCAGCCACTGACGTAATCCCGAAGTTTAGGAGCGGAGGAGTTGGACCCCAACTCGCCAATTGTGAACCGGTGGCCACTGTCAAAAATGTTCGAAGGGAGCCGCGGCCATCGGGGAACCGACGAATTGAAGATATTGAAGCGGGAGGATCGTTCGGATGAGACAAGTGCGCCCTTCGGACGAGTCTGCTGCTTAGAGATCTTCTTCCAGGGTCGCGCGTGACAGTCGGAATGAACTTTGTACGTTTCTATAGACATTGGAGTATATTTTTTACACAGATGATTTTTATTTATTCAGATTCTTAAACTTCAGAAATGAAGTTTGCCTTTTGTTAATTTTTTAGCTGTGTCACTTTACTTTCTACAGCTTAATAAAGTGGCTCTTCATTTCGGATCATTCGAAGTGACATAGTTCTCTAAGCAAAAGCAAACTACCTTGCACATGTAATCAACATCGTCGACTTTATTTGCAAGTATCGATTAATTCTTTAGACAGACTTCACTGACTTGGTATTCCAAAATTCAGAAGCAGCTTTATTGGTTTTTATTAATTTATTTCTCTCTTTAATGACTGTATTTGAGGATAAGACAAACACATTGTTTCATATGTCACCAAAACATTATTCTCATAAGTTCACAAAATTCATAAGAAAAATAAGTGTTCACAAGCAGTTTCTAAAAATGTTTTGATAAAATTGAAAGCTACAAGACCTTGTGTAGAAATATATTTTTCGTCTCAATAGAAAACACTAAAACTACAGTCAGGAATCGAATGAAATGTTCACTATCACTAGCTGTTCCTATTGGCGCAAGTGCATCGGCATACAGTCTAATAGATTCCAATTTTTAGCATCCCCTGCAGCGAGGTATCTCAATCTGGCCTCGTCTCTCCTTTGTGCCCGAGCGGAACCATAGATCACGTCAAAGGGGGAGTGACGTTATGGGGCATCGAAGTACCCTTTTGAACGGTTATCATCGGGAACGTCAGCCAGGTCAACTGGCGACTTCCGTCTCTCGCTCCCGGCTGCTCGCACCCTCTCCCACCCCTGTGTCGGCCGGCGTGAAACTGCTAATGAATATCGGCCCTAAATATCAGTCCGCGGGGATCCACGAGGGTGGCTGTATTCCGCCGGTGCATATGTCTGTATATTATGGGGGATTACATACCCCGTGGAAACTCACCGTGAAAGTCCCCCATACGTGTGCCCCGACCCTGGTCACGCTCGTTTGTCCCGCGTTAAGGCTGTCCCACCTCTCTTTCTATCCCTCGCGAACCATAGCGATTCCTGCTCCAGCCTTCGCAGTGGTCCGTACCATATGCCAGCTCCCATCATACGGGAGTCAAGGCGCACGTAGAAAGACCTCTCTTCCATGAAAATCTAATCGAATATCGGCGACCGCTTCACGGCTCGGCGCTTCTATTAATACGTAATCGCCGGCTGTTTGTTGTACACCTTCGCGTAATATCTGTTTCATGCTTCGACATTTTCCTACGACTGCTATGCATATTTTTCAGGGTCATTAACACCTTGTCCTTTCATTGCTACAGCGAATAGAACTCTCTCAATTTCGTGATTATTCTTCTTTAAAATTGTTACACATAGCAAAATATTTACAGAATTTATAATTATTTTCTGACGACACTTTTTATTATATTTTATAAGAGGATAAAATGTATTTAATACGATGGTATGATCACGTACGATAGTGATCCGTTTTAGCGACTAAACTTACGGTAAAACGAATAAAAATTGGCGATGCAGAAAGTTTCCACATTTTCAAGAGAATCCGTCGTATCTGATATGCAAAATCCCACGAAGGCCAGGGCCGATTGTTGCAACAGCCTTATTTGTTTACCTGTTACAGTAACCCAGCGGGTCGATAATGTTTTCTCGAGTCACGCGAACGATGACACGACGGCGGCGGCGGCCGCGGCTCGAGCTTTGTTCCCATCGCGAACGAACCGCGCAAAAGCTGGCTTGGATCTGTTTTCGTCCGAACAACGGCCCCGCCGTGATCAATGACTCCCGATTTAATTGATCCCCGCTCGTCTGCGCTGGCCGAGGAACCGAGTCCGCCGCCGCCGCCGCCGCGCCATCGATCAGATCCATCGATCTTCGCGGATTTAAATCGCACACCGGTTTCCCACGGAACTCGCCGAAGATTAGATGGACGACAGCGATTCGGGGAAGCAGGCATTTAATGCACTTGTAATGCTCTGTTGTCGCTGTTTGTCCCGTTACGCAGGCCGGAATTATAGATTTCGACATCTCTGCCGCGTATCGATGCGCCTCGCTCATTGTTATTCGCGCGACGAATATTTCGCCCTCGGACGTTTTGCATTTTGCAGGGACCGGGGAAAGGACCAGCACAGCCGGCCACGCGAATAAAATATTTGGAAATATGTTAAACATGCATCTGCATGAATTTTCTTTCGCCCGTGGCGTTTGATGACCGGGAAATATTAAAATTGATGCGTGCGCGGGGATGAAAGAATTCTTTTGGAATTGTCGCCGGTATTTTAGCGTTGTTGTTCCATTTGTGACGTTACTGTGTGGTAAATTTTGTTTGAGATCTTCATGATTCGATGGTGTTTTTAAATAATTGTTAATAGAATTTTATGCGAAATTTTCTGTATCAATATAGAGGAACGTATAGCAAATGTGATGTGATTTCTTTCAATAATAATTCTACTAAATTCAAATTAATACGCCGACATATTCAATTTCTTTTAATCGTTTCATTGTTTCAAATATCGCCCTAGGTATAAAAAATTTACAGATTCATTGTTGCACATCTATGCTGATTGAAACTTTATGCTGTTAACATTTGAAAGATTCGACCATATTTAAAAATCATCATTTCACACCCGTATTGATTAAATCGTTTCTAACGTTCCTGTTTAGTATATTAGGTTGGAAACTATGAAACGGGCGTTTCTGTTTAGTCTGTGTTCAGCTGCGAAGCCCGTTTCATAGTTTCCAATCTAATATATTTCGTTTAAGATCTTTATGATCCAATGTTGCTTCAAAATCACCGTCTCGCACGTAAACTGCTCGGAACATGACATTTACATTAAGGAAACTCTGTTTAAAACGTCAAATCATAACAAGATTGTTGCGACACTCTGTGGCAAAGATTTGCCCGTCAGCGATATTGAACATTGCAAAATCGCCTAATATATCGCGTTATCGATCCAAATAATCCCGAATATCGCATCGTGTACCGGGTTAGTCACGCTGAAACGCGCGATTACTTTAGTAACGAGGGCATCCGAGAAATGTCACTGATTCATTGGCACGCGTAATTTCGGCTGCGTCGGAGCCGTTTATCAGCCGCTACCGTCTTTCCGCGGTATCTGCTGACGAAATCGTCTGGTCATCGGGCCGGTCACCGGTAAATCACCGATCGATCGATACGGGGCCGCCTCCAGGATTCATCAAGATCCCGGATTAATCGGTTCCAATTCGGAGCAATTCGTTCCAATTACGTTGTGTATCTGTTTCCAGATAGCGCGCGTTTACTTCTTTTTTTAAACGATCGGCTCGCCTACCCGCAGGGGTCCATCTGCGTTTGATACCGTAATCTTCGTTGTTGTCAGCGCCGTCGCTTCTGCCCACATGCCGGTTTTTTACTCCTAGCGTCGAGACGCTGCGATGCCGACGAATTATTATACCGTTCCACACGTATCGTTTTCAACCAGGCGATAGCCATCACCCACATCGGCCAATTGGTGAAAGACAATCGCTAATACGTTTTCCTCCTCGATTGAGGAGTGACTCACGCTCGCGCGTCCTCTCGTCTGTTTGCCAGCTTGGTTGCTTGCTTGCCTGCTTGCTTGCCTGCCTGCCTGTGCGAGGAGACACAGGCTGGTATAATACCGGCGAAACAATTGTTCGACGGGACAATCAAGTGTTAAATTCGTGGCGCCAGCCGCTCGTCCCCTGTATCCGGCACATTGAACTACTTTGTCAAGGTGGACGCGATTCGCCAGTGGACCTCGCACTGGCCTCGCTGCCCCCGAATTTATTCGTTCCGTGGATTTGCTGTAACCACTTCACGCGACAATGCGCAAAGATTTCAGGACGAATCTTGACGATTTAAGAGACGCGGATAAATTCCGCGAGTAAAGAAAGAAAATAGAGAAAATGTTACGGTGTCTTCCGACGATGATTTTACACTTCAAAATGGTGACTGGAGGATGGAACATCGTGGATCGGAAGCATTCGTAAAATTTCCATTTGACACGATAATGTAAAGCGGAATATTTTTTCGAAGATAAAACAATTCGTAATAAGCTCTGTATTTTCTATAAATAGTTAAGTGCCTAATTATCTTATCCAATTATAATGCTGCGTAAACTGTGTCACGAACTTGAAATCTTATCCACCATAATCCATAGGCTAATTGAACATTTTTACAACCGATAGTAGCTCGTGGGTGGTGTTATTAATAGCGAAAAAATAGAATCGGCGAAGCTAATGTAGTATTTTTTAATCCTTTGAAGAATAATATTGTAATTACTGGAAATGATTTTACAAGAAAAGAAATTTCCAGTGAAAGCATAATGGAAAATTTGATTGATCCGCGTCCGCGGCCTGTCCGGAGCGTGATCTCATGTTTTCTTTGTCCGTAGAGATTCCCCGCAGGCGCATAAGTTGTATTGCGATCATGATGGATAGGAGACTATGCTATCACAGACAATGTCCGACGATTCGTCGTACGAACTGTCGCGACGGTGTGAGGCGCACTTTAACGATCGCTACGTCCATGTCCATTTGTGTGCCGATGGATTAAGTTATCTTGCAGCTTGTAAATCACGTCCGGTATATACTTGTGCAAACAAACATGGGCAGGTTCGGTCGATCTGTACATTAATACGAAACCGTGAATAAGAAGCCCGATAACGCGGCCGTTTTCGTGGAAACGATTGCGGTTTAATTTCAGCTTGGATTTGTCCGACAATTTTTAACATGGCGGCCCCGTCGCTCTGATTTTTCCCGACTTACAAGCACCAATTTTTCTTCATCGAACATTATCTCGGCGTGATCACTATCGGAAAGCAAATAATTTCGCGCGAAACACTATCGATTTCATTTAGTTCTTTCCACGATTTATTCTTCGCACTTTACGATTCCGTGCAGTTATCGCGAAATATTACATCGAAGACAGGCTAATGATTTTTCCAAGGTTCCCCTGGCCTCGTGCGATGCAGCCTTAACTGTACAACGATGCGCTAATCAGTGTTGAATTAAAACGACAACGTCTGTCATGGTTACATCGTGGATTTTTATGGAAAATAAAATTTACCTTTGTAGACTGTAATTATATTTTAACAGGTTTAAAACGGTAGAACGCCGTTTGGAAATTCTTTAAACGTGTTCAGAATACTGCGTTCGCCGCGCGGCAATTTTTGCCGCAAACGCATAAAATCCACCGGTAATGATCTACGCGCGTCGTACAAGGGCGGAGCGAATTTTCCGCGCGAACGCGATAGATTTCATCCATCAAAAAATAAATGCGATATCATTTGTTCCCTTTTTGGGACGGCCGCGTAATTTTTGGAACATTTTCCCTGGCTGATTATCATACGTTCAAAGTAATCCGATCATCAGCGGAATATTCGCAACGCGAGCAGCGAAATAAACTCTTTGTTGTCGCGTGGATCGTCCGACGAGGACCATAGAATTTTTACCGGGGCATTATCAGCGCTTATGCGCGTCGAGGTATGTGGAAATCGCGCGGTGCCGTCGTCCGTTGCATCAATCACACCGCATTAATTCGGCGGTTCTTTCTTTTCGACGGCCGGTACGAGGTAAAAGGGACGCGGGACGCCGCGAGAGCGGAGGAAGCGAGATTATCGATGATATTCGAGGATTCGGAGCGTCCGAAGAATGCATCGATTTTCTCGGGAAAAGGAATTTGAGGCGAGTTGCGCAGTTGTCACTCGCCGGCGCTCTCACGTGATTCCACACCTCGCGACAACGGCGGCGTCCTGCTTTCGCGATGGCAATTCGTCACGATAAGAACGAGTTCCCTACGAGATTTTCGGACTTATGCCGGACGCCAATTACGCACTATTGCGATCGGGATCTATGACGAAGACCTCGATCGAACGACTGTCGGCCGAGCAATCTACGGCTTAAGCGATTAACAGTTTATTGCATGCCGCTTGCAGTCTGCGCCCGGTTATCGTCGACGGAGAATTTTCCACCTTGATCGTTGCTCTCTGGTAAACACGGACGTTCCGAGGGAATCTTATTGGACGTTTAGACTTAACGCCCTGACAATGTGCACTGTCGTTTCATTCTTTGTCGCTGATAAATCGCGTTCGTTTGTGCATTTGATGGGAGAAGGTGTTTGCAATCTATACAGATGTCTGGTATTAAGAAACAATAGTGGATCCACTAGAGACCCAACAAATTTTAAGTTTACTAAAAACGCTTTAATTTTGGTAAATGAGATGCGCCGGTTATCAGGTGAAAAATGTATATAAATTTCCACGCAAATGTTCTTAAAGTCTTGCATCTTATTATTAGCCTTATCTTTTTCCTTTAATTTTGATATCTAATTTGCAACGGACATAATTGAGATTGCATTTGATTGCGTTGTCGTCAACAATTTTCTTGTCGTAACAGAGAAATTATCATGCTAATTTATTGATAGCGTAGGAAGTTCATAAAATCGATGTACAAAATAACACTTACAAAACAACTGTAGCTGTATAACAGAATTACTGTGAATTTGAACTCGCAAAAGGTATAAACGTCACTTCTTTATATAATACAGAGAATTTTCATTCATTGGACAGATCACCCATTTTATCACTTCACTTGGCAAAGAAATGCCCTACAACATTTTCTACACATCACTTTACTAACCAAAAATATCTTTACCCTTTCATTCGTCTATTTTACGTATTAATTGCAAACACGAGAGATTGGAAATGATTCGCACGCCGATGGGAGCGTTTGAAAAATCGTTTCACAGTATTCCCCTAAACTCTATCAGGATATTGTCTGCGGATCCAAGGTAAAAGGGCGGTCCCGCGAAGGAGGTAAGCCCATAGACGAAAGAAGTGTCGTCAGGAGTGTAGTTACGAGGCAGGACGAGATGTTAGACGTCAGGAGAGAACGACAAATCGCATCAATCATACTCACTCACTCGCATCGCTGTCTTACACGGTGTAGACTACCCGAGGGTGCTGCTAGGCCGCTCTATCTTCGCGAGAAAATTGCTTACGCTTTTACCGGGAAAATAGAAAAACTCTTAGGCTGGAAAACCCTGTCCCTGGCCAGGCGAAATCAGTCGGGAGGAATGGAAACAAATTAACTTACCCAATCAATCATTCTTCTGAACGTGCTCGACTGGACGAGCCTCGCGTTTGTCAAGCGACAACATCAGATAGTATTATTTATATTAATATTCCCACTCTTGCACGACTCGAGCTACGGTGCGAATTTGTTTAATAGAAACAACCGCGGCTCTACTCTTGTTCATTCGTGATATTTATGAGAATCTCTGCGGATTGATTTTTCATAGCTTGGATGTTTTATTTGTTTAGTAGAAGCTGTTGTAAGTTGAGGTAAATTGCTTAGAAATATGAGGTATGTTAATACGTAATGTTTGTATTTTATTAGAAATTGTTATAACTGGGCTGTGGATTTTTATAGAATATATTCAGACGTGGGTCTTTATATAATATATTAGAATGTGAATTTTTGTACAGTATTATTCAGATTTGAATTTTTGTTTAGTAGATTTGAATGTGGGTCTTTTTAGAATATAATTTAGATGTCAATTTTTATACAATATTGCTTAGAAGTGGATTTGTATGCGATATTATTTAGATATGGATCTTTATAAAATATATTTAGATATAAATCTTTATACAATATTATTCAGACTTTTACACGGTGAATTTATATGTCGATTTTTATGCAATATTATTTTGGGGTGAATTTTTATACAGCATTATTTAGATGTGTATTTTATTGAACATTATTTCAGTGGCATCATAGAGAATAATTTATTTCCCTATCTGGAATTATGTCACCGCACTACGTCACGTTTTAAAGGATCAAAGTAGCCATAAACGTATTAAATCCACAATGTAACGATACCCAATCACAGGATCTCCTACTGTCACCTTGATACCTACGAATCCAAAGCCGAAGACCCAGCCGAAAGAAGCGCGAAGGATCACGGTCCTCGCAAAACCCGAAGAATTCTCCTTTCCCCAAGATCGTCCATCCCCAGCTTTCCTCGGGCCGTCCGACTATCCATGACAGCTAGCTCACGTGGCAGCGCAGAAGAAGCCGTCGGGTCATCTACATTTATTTCCGCGGGGGTGGTGGGCCAGCGGCGCGCGGCACAAATATCAATCAGTGGAGTCAAGAGTAGAATCAGGGTGGTCGAGTGGTTCCACATAATGCTGCAACCGGAGGTGCGAGAGTTGCACACAGGGTGTCTGTGCAGTTGCGGCGCGCCGTTGGCCGTGTTGGCGCACACACAGGCCCGTGTCGCACCACCTGGTAAAGGAATAAACACATCCCCTGTCTACGTGCATCCACCCACACACACAGCCAGGAGACACGGCCGCCGTACGCGGCGAGTGTGTGCGTCTCGACGTCGGCGTCCGAAAAGCGAGCGTCGGTGTGCGCCGGGAACGTCGGAGTGCCATGGTGAGCGGTTTCGTGGGGGTGGAGTAGGGACTGGGAGGCGTGCCCCGTAGGCGGAGCCTCGATCGAAAATCCCGGCGTGCATCCGACGTCTGTGTGGGTGTTGCTGCTCGCTCGGTCTCGTTCCCACTTTCCCGGGGCTCCGACGGACGCGTCGCGGCGCGGCGCGTTGCCGGTGTGTGCGTGTTCTGCCCCCTCTCTGTCTCGCAGCCTAACTCGCGACTTTCGGCCGTCATCGCATGGGAGTTCCTCCGCTATCAGACCCGTTAACAGCAGTCGGCGTCGAGGCACCCGCTATAACGTCTCTCACATCCCCGGGTGACGGTGCTCGCCGTTCCTGACCTGTCCGGCCGATGGGCCGCACGGAAATCAGTGTCCACCGACAGCCGGATCCGAATTCCACGACAGACACGCGCGCACCTCTGATATACGAACGGTGAATCGCCGTGCCGCAGCAGAACTCGAGGAGACGTCTATCCGTAGTCGTCTTTGGCTCGCGAGAGGGGTCGACAGGTGGAGGCCGGACGCCGATCTTCATGGAAAGGGATGAAGACCTGGCATTGAGCAGGAACAGTGTCAGTGACAGAGACTACGGAGGACCGGAGATCCAGGTGTATTTTTGTTCACGTTCGCTGGCGAATAAGGGTGAATGGTTTACTGAGGCACGACAGTCGTGGTGGTGAAAAGACGCTCCTCGGATCAGGTGGGCGGATGTCGTGCACAGTGTGCGCGGGATTGTTTTAAGACACAGTGACCGAAAGGACCGCGAGAACCACGATGATGGAAGTGCAGCAGCAGCACTCGCCTGTGGGGGTGGGTCCTCTGGACTTTTCGCGAAGGGGTGTCGCCGAGGCGTCCGCTTTTCGGGTCGTCAAGCCGAAGCAGGCGTCCGCGCTCGTGCACCAGCAAACCCTGTCCCCGGAAGCGAATAACAACGAGAATCTGCAGGAGAGCCCCCAGCTGCCCGTCGAAGCCGAAGGTAAGCGTCGTTCTGATATTTCGGACGGTTGTCTCTGCCACCGTCGACGAATTAGATCGTGTGATTTGAAATCGCAGTTACGTCACTGATAGCACCTGTCAAACGGCCAGGATTTTAGCTGTCGCTGATATGCGCGCAAAGCGCAACGGTAATTTCACATGGGGATTAGGATCGCCCTTTAGTGACAGTATTGATTACGGGTGGAACCTGTATCCTATTCTTTTTGACGGATATATTCGTCAGTAATTTTGGATGAATGGCTCTGGGTTGAAACGTCAGTTCTGACAAATCTTTGTGCTCATGAGATAATACTATCGTCAATGTTTTAACAATTATTCGTATGTAAATCAATGAATTATGTAGAGTCGGATCATCCATTTTAGGGTATTATTTAAAAGCGAATAGTTAAACTTGTGTAGAATGCAACAAAGTCGTTAGAATATTAAGATATTGCAGATCAGCATGCAATGTTTTGCTCGAGCAGTATAGTTTTCTTCATTATGCTGCTTGTAGGCAGTGATTCAGACAATTTCCAACGAAACAGAATCCGCAATAGACGCACGAAAGCCGCAGTTCTTATTACGGAAAAACCGGTAGCTTAGCGCAATTGATCGAACGCCTCAATGAGATCATCTCCTGAGGCGAAGCGACCTCGATCAAAGATACTAGGAAGTAATTATTAAACCGAAGGCCATAGCTGCACAAATCTGACTCAGAAGTTCGGGCAAGTTCAATTAACCCTAGTCCATCGTAAACTAATCATTGCGAGGATATTAAGCGCCGCATCTTTTCTAGAATGACGTATCAATCGCAGCACAATTTACTTCTCAAAATTCCCCGATAAACACGCGAGGATCGAAAGAGGAGAATGCAGTTTCGATTCGGTGGATGCGCCGATGAAATGCACCGGTCCAGAATCCCATTTCCCCGACCGCATCAAACCCGATCGTTTCTGCATCCCCCGCGCGTATTCGCGTCTCGCCCCCTGACATTCATCCCGTTGTCGCCTGTCATCATGCTATCTATTACCTGGCTATTATCCCTGCACCGCGCTTGCACCGTTCACGCCCTTGAATTCGCGCAGCAGACACCTGCGTGCGGACGCGCGCCCGCGCGCGCGCGCTCGTGTGAGTGCGCTCCGTTGCACCACCGATCGGCCCCCGAACACCACCGAAGCTAACGCTCCTCTGGTCCTGCGTGGCGAGCAGCCCGCGTGAAACGCACACACGCGCTCCCGGAGACACAAGTCGTTCGACGGCTTCCGCGATCCTCGCGTGTATTCGCGTGGGTGCGTGCAGGTGCGTAAACGGGCGCACGGCCGACGCCGTTCAACAGGTGAGAGGGGATGAAACGGCATTAGACGGCTGCCTATACTAATGCTGCTAATCGGGCTAATAGCTAACGCAATAATATCAGCCCGCCGCGTCGAGTCGACCTGGATCGACCTAAATGATTTAACCGATAATTGCCAGGTGACGGGCAGGAGAGGGTTAAAGGGCGGCTTCTTAGGGCGGCCGTGCTTAGCGGCTCTTCCCGAGGGCGATGAAACTTCCTTTCGCTCGCGCTTTCCGCGAGAATCACACTGCGGAGTGCAACTCTAAAACAGAGGGTGACAGCAACAAAGAAACTCGCATGCTAATTTCTAATTTATACGCTGTCTGATTGACATTTCCGCAAGGGAAATATTGTTTGGAAATATTCCGGCACGTTCCTCTAACGGAGTTTCCTTCATTCTCTCCGCGACAATTGCACGGTTTACGCTAAATGATTGAGACTCAAGGCAACAATCATGCCGATTCTCATGCTTCATATTTCATTTGATTGACGTTTCCGCAAGTGGTTTTATATATTTTACGTCCCGCGCCAAAGTAACAATGAGAAAGTAATACGTGTGGCGAGTCGCGGGTAATTCAAGCTGTAATTTATTATCTCCGGTTTAAGCGGCGGCGATGTTTCCCGAAACGCGAACCGGTCCCTGTGTGTACCGGGGCAACGTTTTTCTCCTCCGCCGTTTGATAATTCGCCTTCTTTGCTTTGCGGTTGGTCGTCAACGCGGGGGTTGGTTACCCCCGGCTTTTGTCCTTCTCGCAATAAACGGGCCGGATTAACTTCGCAACACCGAGACGCGGGCGAGTGCGGCGCTAATCTCGAGCGTGCCCGGTCTGCCCCGGGCACCGGCGGACGCCGGGGGTACCGTTACCTGGCAGGTGTCCTGGGAAATTGGCCGCGATGTTCCTGGCGGAAATCACGCTGTAGGATTTACCGTTTATAGATTTACGACCAGAAAGATAGCCGCGAAAGAGAGACGCGCCAGGATAAGCGTCGCGCGGGCAAACGCCGATATCGTCGATGTTCCACGGCAACAAACACGCATTACCTGCACGGTGTGTACACACGGGCCGGTGGTATCGATGTTGTTACACCGAACCGCCTGGTCATCTTATCTCGGCCGCGTGGTGTGCTCGCTTTATAGGAAAATATGATTTATTTCTGATAATCCTGCGAGAATGAGATAGCCTTTGCGGCGTGGCGCGCTAATCTCCGTCCGCTATCTCAGATTATCCCTGCCGGTCCTATATTGCCCGGATTACGGATTTCATTTCTTCGTTCCTTTTTCTTCGTCTCCCGGGTTTTTTCTTCTCACGAAACCAGCTCGATACGATCGATTTTAATCGGTCGGAGCTCGCCGATTCCGAGAAACGCGACTCCGATGTCCGATAAGGCTAACAAGATCGGTGGAAACGTCATCGTGCATCATTTCAGATACCCGGGGCCGCGGGTTGTTTCCTAAGGGCACCGTCTTGGCCCAGGCGAAATCTGGAGCAGCTTAGCCACGCCTACTCGGGAGACGAAGTAGCGAAACCACGCCTACTCGAATCATTCTACAGGAATAAATTAAGATACAGGATCCTTTATCCCCGTCCTCCTACTCTTGTGTGTCGTTGCTTGTTTAATCAAAAGAATGATATCATTTAGATCGTACCTGACCTAGGCTTCTTGATAATTTAATGATAAGATAACAATTCAAAGTAGAGTCACTCTCTTTTTTCGGGGTAGATATTTTGAGAATGTTTACGCGTCTGAATCAGACATGAATTAAATTCCGAGGTATTATTGTGACTACATCAAGAGTAGGTGCAGCTTAGCGACGCCTACTCGGAGCTTTTAGCCTAACCAAAATTTAACGATACAAAGTAGGATGCAGTTATGGCTTTTAAAGTTAAATTGTTACAAAATACGAACTCTGGACAGGATATGGACATACATTGTTCTGTAGGGTCCACTCAAAGGCAAGAGCAGATTAGCCACGCCTACGCAGAGCGTTCAACATCAGCGAGATATCTGTTATCATTCGCTTCAATGTATCGCTTCTAAATGCTATTATGAACGTTTTAAAAACATTTCCTGAACATTCTAATGTTATCCATCCCTCGTACCTGCTTCGGAACGAGTACCTAGGGGAATTCAGGTCGGCGTACACTTTGATTCGCTTTCTTCGCAAGGTTCCAGTCAGCTCGAATTCCGAGTCGATCAAAGAGACCCGGTGAAACGAATGGCGGGTGCCGTCGATAGGAATGCACAGACAGAAAGAGAGCGAGTAATGGCCGGGCCAAGGTTGATAAATAGAGAAGGGTCTCCCTTCTTTCTAATAAAGACGCTCTTGTCGAGGGGTTGATCTCTCGCACGGAACAGGAATACCAAATTTCGTGCGGCTTGAGACGTCGCTTTCGCGTTAGCGGCTGCTCCGCCGACGCGAATAATGACGCATGAATGATTCGGAAATATCGCTCGATCTTTTCAGCGTGTAACTCGACGTAGAGGACTTCTTGCTATCTTTATGGATCGTTTTGAGCCGCGCTTTTCTGGTTCCAGGTGGCTGCAACGTTCGTTTAATGTTCCCCAGACTGTGGGCCCCCTTCGGAAACGCTGCGGATGTCACCAGCCTGCCGTCTTTGCCTAAGAGTCACTCAGGTGAGTTTTAATTCATGATTGAATGTTATTTGTTGATCATTAGATTCGTTAAATTACTTTATCTTGAAGCTAGCAGCACCGAATGATAATATTCAAAATCGGTGGTCTTCTAATTCCTTGCGGAGGGGATGCTCTAAAGCATAAATTATACAATAAGATATACACTATATCCTGCTCTTTTGTGATTCAAATCATACGTTCGCAACTTCTTGAACCAGATACACGGTTCTGACGTCATCGTTATATCGACATCGTCCTCGAAGGGTTAACGCAAGCATCAAATCCGTAAAGCAGCATTTCCGACGGCGTCTATAAAAATGTCCGAGCGATTAATAGACGTAAATTACAAGTCTCAAGTCGCCTTAAAAAAGAAACCGTAGCGATTAGGGTCGAAGACTTTTAGCCTTTTAGCTCGAAAGCGACCGGTGACAATCATCAATTAGATAGTGTCCAGATACTTAATCCCGTCAGAATAAAAGAATATTAGCTCCAGCCCGATGGGACGCGGAGACACCGGGCCGGCGCAGGAAATTACGAATTCTAGTTGCTAATGGTGTTTTAATACGTCAAAGTCGGAACCGGTCATCGAAAGGTGTAGACGAGCGCGGCCGTGCTGCGCGCCGTTCGGCTTCCTCCTCAGCCCGGATGACGAGAGTAGTTTTTATTTGTCGATCGTTAAGAACGACCGGTCGTCCGATGATTGGGATAAATGGTAGCACGCGTCATTCCGCGGAGGGACATCGGCCCTTCTAACTCCTACCGTCCCAATTGGAGCAGATTAGAGGCGCGGTACAGGGATTCGGCCGCGGTACCGTCGGCCCCTTTGTGCTTGTACGACGGTCGGCCTCTCAGTTCTACCTACCCTGAATTAGTAACATCTTGTCATGTTAAACGGTCGCGCATACACACCGACCTCTTCCGACTCCTTCCGAGTGCACGTGGCCATTCATTTGCTGTCACGTCCACCTATAGCAGGCCAACCGGCTACCCTAAGTCCTCCCAGCCTTGCCTGGGCTTCTTCGCGACCGGTCAATCACGATGGCTTCTTCGCGACCGGTCAATCACGATGGCTTCTACACGAAACCAACCCTTCGCTCCTGAGGACCACCTTGATTCTACTCACCTCTCCTCGTGTCTCCTAACAGCGATTGCTACATTCGCGCAAAATGTTCTAGTTGACAGTTGTTCATCGTTCAGTCAACTAGGCTGCTCGAATCTTTCATAAACGAATAATAACACGGCGAATAAAATTGTAGCGTTGTTAGTATCCCGAAGATTTTTAATTGAACGATTGGTATTGAGTGACTTATAGATACAACGCGGTACGGTAATTATTCGAGGCATCCTCTTGCTGAAGATTTGCAATTAAGCAATTAATATTGACTAATAAGAGCTACTAGGTGCAGTAACATCGCTGGAATCTTATTTGTAACCAGTTAAACTGGATCTTCTAGATCAAAACTTCTTATAATGGTTTATTAATTTGTTAGAGAAAGATCCCTGTGTCACAATAATTGTAAAATAACGCAAAGAAAAATTAAGGCTAGTGATAAGATAAAAAGATGCGATAGAAGAAACAAGTAGCTTGGATAATTTATTTTAAAATTGATGCAAGTAGAAAACATGGAGAAAAGAAAACCCTACCGTAAAAATTCCTTACGAGGATTACAAGATTAAACAATTAACACCGATCCTCGATCCATCTAATAAATCTGTCTTCAATTACAAATTCCCTATGAACGGGACAGTGATCGATAGTGAAAGTGACGCATTAATATGGTGGCCCAGCAGATCGGCCACAATGCGACGACCCTCCGTCGATCGATGCAGGATCCTCTTTACCAGAGAGGAACGTCGCGGGCGCGGATTAGGTTTAAATGGGTAGTGACGGGCGGATGAAAAATCTGTTTTTGAAAACACACCCACATCGGTCGGTGCCGCCTTTGAGGCGCAAGTTGTCAGACATTTCTTTCGTCGGGCAAGGCAGGACGGAAGGGGGCCCGAACGGTGAAGCGTGTAACGGCTTTAATAGCGGCAGATCGCTACGCAGTAAACGACTGACGGACGACAGAAGATTAAAGTTGCCCGTTAACTCGATCTAATTGTTCCCCCGGCTTGGCCTTCCTTTATTAATCCACGTCCACAAGCATCTTCGGCATCGCCGTCATTGTCATCCCTTGTCACGAGTCGCCTCCTTGATGCTACTTGCGGATCCATCGTTGCGTCTCGGCAAATTGTCTTGCTACTTCCAGGCAAATCCGGCTTGCACGACGTCGTTCGGCGAATTGCAGTGTGCCATACACTGCTAACCAGTTGAACACTGTTTCGTTCCGTCCCCGGAACCATAACTGAATCAATACTCGCTTAATCTAGTCGAGTTTTCACGCAACTTCTTTTTCTGCGATTTTTCTGGGCAGCCCTTTTTGGTAGATTTATAGCGTAGATTTTAATACATGATTATATTCTCTATTCGATGTGTATTGATGTTATTAACATCGTTTAGGCTAGATGTTGTAGCATAACTTTGCGTCTCAAAAAAAATTCCTCAATATATATCATTCATCAAAGATTCAACCGGGCATTCTATTTGCTGACAGTCTTGTAATAATTATTTTAAAATTAAAAAACAACATTTAAGAACGTTTTGCAAATTCAATGTACAGAAATAACAATGTAATCTGACAAATTATTTAGAATAACTTCTTCGAATAAAAATCGAATAAAAATGATCAAGCATCTTTTACATACAGGTAGTAATAAAAAATTACCACATTGCAAAATAAACTTTACACCCTATGTATAACTTGCTTTAAACCCCATAAAATATAAACATTGTAAAACGTATTTCGGCATTTGGATGAAAATGGCTTTAGGTGTAAAAGGGCTAATAGAGAAGCGGTAAACAAAGTGTTAAGCTGCGAATGAAAATTGTAGGAGCCCGGTGCCCCACATAACAAAACACCGATGGCTTCCGTTCACATAAAATAACAACCCCGAGAGAGACGCGCCGGTTCTCGGCGATATTTTTTTCGGCGAGGTTTCTTCGGGCTCGCGATCCGAACGTTGGAAACGCGAGGAGCGAATCGCGTCCATGAGGCTCTCCAGATGTACGCTCACGTGAGTACGACGCGTGTGTACGACGCGAAACGCATCGTCGTGTGCAAGCAATGCCGAACCCGGACCAAAGTAACCCATCTGCCGGACGGTCGGCACCGAATGGCGATGCTTTTTCACGCCGGTTTGCACCGACGGTTTTTACCGCATTCCAACGCAGCGGGGCCAGACGTGGCATTTGCGTAAGCAGTTCTTCCTATGTCGCTCCGAGTTACACATCTGTCCGGACTTCCTCCACCTTTTTCTTTTCTGTTTCGCCACCATGCCACCTTTTCGCCTCTCCTTCAACCCGGTTTCATTCAAGGCTCTGCGCTACTGCGTTTCACGCAGAAACTCCTTTGACCGACGCGGGAAAAGATATTTGTTCGTTTCTTTTTATCGGAAGGCTTCTGCGACGTTCATCCCCTAAGACGGTTCGACACGATTTTCATTTGGCGATGATTTCGGTTATTTTTGAAAGATGTGGATCATTTTTAAGGAGGGATCTGTAAATTGTTTGTTCCTTTGTTGTATCGAGTTTTTAGTCAATCAAGTATAAGGGTTGAATATGGAATTAATAGTATGTGGATAGTTGAGTCGTACAGGATTCGTTAAAAATGGACTGGGCTTAACTTGTGGTTGGAGAAGGGCTTACAAAAACTTGATCTAATTCTCCGCTTCGTCGCGGTTGATTTAGGCAGTCGTTCTCATCTGTAAAGAACTAGTTTCATCCGTGAGACGTTTGAACACGTGGAAATATTGATTGGAACAATCTGAGCGCACTTTTAGCTGTTCTCGCCATTGAGAAAGTTTAGCTGATTCAATATCTTGGCCTGCATCTATTGTTCTTTCGAGTGTCTTACATCACTTAACGGAGTAAACAGTTGCATGCGCCGGGAAGGGTTTGATCACTGTATTTGCACTAGCGTCTACAAGTATTTGAACACTCGAGGAATCTGATCGAGAGCTCTTTATCATAATTGTAATGTTAACGCGTTACAAAAGGAACTGTGTCTGTTTGCTCTCAGATACATATCGCCCCGTTATCAGCCACGGTCTTATCATTTTTTTTTTTTAACAAACGTCCCTTGTAATTAAAACAACGCGACGATCCCGATTTTCTCTCAATTCCGGGCAGGCCGATAATGAAAAACATTATTGTTCAATGTGCAAGTTCGAATCCGTCTATCAGGGAAGCAGAGTATTAACATTCTTCGATCGATTACCATCTGTGCTGCTCCTATCTACACCGATAAAATGTACGACCGCTGACAGATTTATACTTGAAGTGATAGACGTGCATCTAATCGTCACGTGCTCCGCGCAATCTTTAATCTACTGCACCGCGAGAAAAAAAGAATGCTCGTGCGGCTCGTTCGCGTGACTTTGTATTATTGATGCCCGACGTGTTATGAGCATCGAAAACCGCATTCGCAATGGGCTCGACTACCTGATAACTTATCCAACAAACGTTTACGATATTAGATCGTAAATCTGGGAAACAGATTCCCTTCCTTGTCGCCGAAAATTGGGAATTTCCTTACTCTTTAATTTTTTGTATATTGTTTTGGAAGAAGCTACGTACTAAGAGGTTCAGAAAATTAAAATTTTTACCCCTTATGTTATTTTCTATTATTTTAGAAGATGGTAGATAGTATGGAGTTGGAAGACTGAACCGTGTTTCGAAAAATGAAAGTGAAAATTTGAAGGCGTTGAAAATTGATTTTTTGACTCCTTTAGGACAAAGATGAGTTTTCAACCCCTTGGGAGAAGATTTTCATTTTTCGATATACAGCTCAGTCTTTTAACCCTATCTACCTTTTTTTTAATAATAGAAACTAATATAAAGACCAAAACTTTTAATTTTCTATTCTAAGTTTTAATTCCAATTTTTAATCGTACTATTGTATCTACAAATCTATTAGAATAACTAGTAGAATAACCTAGGTAATAAGGATTCGAAAACCCCGTCGCAAGAGATTAAAATTCCGTAGCTACCAGGTTTCTCTCTATCACGCTAGGAACAGGTTAGGTACCAAGGGGTTCAAAACTCAGCTCGGTCCCGTAAGATTAAAATTTCTTCGCGGCTCGTTTCCGATCGGCTCCCCTCAATTAACAATTACTTTCCTCGAGGGCCGTAACTTCACTCGCGCTGCCGTGCTTCTTTTTGCCGGCCGACGCGTTCGCGGGCGTTTCTCATTACATTAGGGCACTCCAGCGAGAACTCCTGTCGTATTTTGATTCGATTGCAAAGCCGCCAGGAGACACGATAATAATCGGGCCCTTCCGTCGGGGATCGTGGCGAGCTTTAAATGCGATTAACCGGCACCGGTGCATTATACAGGCGGGCACGTGACCGCGTGTCACGCGCACGGATTATAAATATAATATACTGGGTGGTACACCGTGCATCCAGCGATCGTTCGATTGATATCGCTCGTCCGAGGGTGCGCGCAGACCCCTTCGCC